>NC_000076.6:107615612-107926749 GCF_000001635.26 Mus musculus | reverse complement strand
GTGTTCTCCATTAGATTAAATATGCATTTTCATTTGGAGATATCGCTTTCAGTAGAATATACATACCACTGGACATTTTCTTTTCAAAAGTAAGTTTCTCCAAGGGACTGATGAGAGCTCACTCCATTTCAACCCTGGTTACAAAAAAAGCACAACCAACCAACCATCCAACCAACCAACCAACCAAACAAAAAAACCCAACAAAAAATAGCACACACTTTTAAGAAGCAGAGCATTTTCAAAGAAAACGCTGAGTTAAATGAAGCGGAAAAAAGAACATGCATATTTTTGCCTAATGTTTTAGGTCTAAAAACATCAAATATCTGTCACAAGGAAAAACTTTTGGTAGTTGGTAAAGTTGATCAAAAAGTAGAAAGTGGTTTTTAAAAATCGCATTTACTTTTTGTGTTATGTGTTATGTGTTTGTGTTTGTATTATATGTGTACTGCTTTGCATGGAGGCCAGAGCCTGATATTTGGTGCTCAATTGCGCCCCAGCTCATTTTATGAGACAGATTCTCTTACTGAATGTGAGTATTGCAATTCAGGTAGTCTGGCTGCCTACTGAGCTCTTGGATGCTCTTGTTTCTACCTCCCTAAGCTGGGACTGGAGGCCTACACTCCCACACTCTAATTTTTACATGGCTGTTGGAGGCATCTAAACTCAGGTTCTAATGCTTGTGTGGTGACTGCTTTCTGGATCTCCAGCTCTTCACATATATATATATATATATATATGTATGTATGTATGTATGTATATGTATATGTATATGTATATGTATATGTATATGTATATGTATATGTATATGTATATGTATATGCATATGTATATGTATATATGGTTTTTTGAGACAGGGTTTCTCTGTGTAGTCCTGGCTGTCCTGGAACTCACTCTGTAGACCAGGCTGGCCTCGAACTCAGAAATCCGCCTGATTCTGCCTCCCAAGTGCTGGGATTAAAGGCGAGCGTCACCATTGCCCAGCTCACATTTATATTTTTAACCCACTTAAAAACTCTGAGAAGGAAGCGCAGAGTATATATTTTATGACTAAAGAAAAAAGTTATCATCCAGACAATGAACAGTTCTCCAATCTTAGATAGAATAGGCATATTCACAAAGTTTTTTTAACAATGAGATGATATCTAGAAAACCATTATAACAATTTTAACAAGAATTGGAGGGCTCTTGGCATCTTCAAGAAGCCCCCTCTACCTCTTAAACTGAAGAACTCAAACTGTCCTCTAGATGGAGCACCAGGCTTTGCTTTGTGAGGCCAAATACTGCTATTTTTGTAAAAAGTAACCTCAAAACTTCATTCTAAACAGAAAATAATGTAAAGAAATGTTTTTTCCACCATGACTCATATTGCTGTAAATTCTAGCTTTTAATAAAAAAATGTCATTTTTGTGATGTAATCTATTCTTTTTTTGTTATTTATTTTATTAATTATGTTATTCATTTAAATTTCAAATATTGTCCCCCTTCTTGGTTCTCTCTTTATGAGCTCCTCACCCCATCCCCCTCCCCTTTGCCTTTAAGAGGGTGTTCCCACACCGACCCAGCCATTCCCACCTCACCCCTCTAGTATTCCCCTTCTCTGGGGCATTAAGCCTCCACAGGAACAAGCCCATCTCCTCCTACTGAGACCAGGCAAGGAAGTCCTTTGCTATATATGTAGCAGGGACTATGGACTGGCATATGTATGCTTTTTCATTGGTGGTTTAGTCCCTGGGAGCTCTGAGGGGTCTGGCTAGCTGATAGTGTTGTTCTTCCTATGGGATTACAATCCCGTTCAGCTCCCCCAGTCCTTCCTCTAACATTTCCATTGGGATCCCCAGGCTAGTTCAATGGTTGGCTGAGAGTATATGCATCTGTCTTAGTCATGTGCTGGCAGAGCCTTTCAGAGGACAGTCATGTCAGGCTCTTGTTTGCAAGCACATCTTGGCATCAGCAATAGTATCATGTTTGGTGTCTGGAGATGGGATGGATCCCAAGGTGGGGCGGTCTCTGGGTTGTCTTTCCTTCAGTATCTGCTCAATTTTTTTTGTCCTTACATTTCCTTTAGGCAGGAACAATTCTGGGTTAAAAATTCTAAGATGGATAGGTGGCCCTATCCCTCATTTGGGGGCCATGTCTATCTACTGGACATGGTCTTTCCAGGTTCTATTTCCCCGCTGCTGGGCTTTTCAGTTAATGTCATCCCCGTTGGGTCCTGGGAGCCTCTTGCATCCCTGGCGTCTGGGACTTTCTAGTGTGATGTGGGGAATGAGGGGAATCACCAACTAAGAGCATACATGGGCTGGTCCCCGGCTATTATATAGCAGAGGTCTGCCAGGTCTGGCCTCAGTGGGAGAAGATACACTTAATATTTGAGAGACTTGAGGACCCAGGGATGCGGGAGGTCTTAGGGAAGGAAGCAGTTTCTAGGAGGCAAGAGGGAGGAGGAATGGGATGAGGAACTGTGGAAGGGAGGACCTGGAGGAGGGAGGCCAAGACTGGAATGTAAATAAATAAAACAATAAAAAAAAGTAGCAGTATGGTGAGTCTTTGTTGCACTAATTGTCCCTTCCCAACATCACTTAGTTTTTTTTTTTTTTTTTTTTTTTTTTGAATTCTGTTCCTCCAAGTACATGGAGTCTTGGAAAGCCAATAAAGGAAACCAAGGAGTCCCGGGAAACTTCTGTGTATAAACAAACACTAGGCATGTGACCATTAGTCACTTGGAGATTTTAAGTCTTCAGCAGTTTGTAAGGAAAATGAAGCCATTGTAATTCCTTACCTTAGGTGATAACTGGTATGCAAGCCACACATCTAATCGTCCTCATTGTTCTGGGGGATCCTATAATAACTTTAAAAAAAAACAATTTCCTTTTGTTCTTTGACCAGCCAAAGTTAATGTCTGGTATTTTTCTAACCAGAATACTTAAGTATTTCCCATTTGTGCCACATTCTCCAACCATGAAGACCCTTACATTACATTTCTAAAGCATCCAGAAAAGCCCCTATAAACCATGAAGAATAATCCAAGACTGAGCCACACAGAAAGATCGGAGCATTCTTTTCTAGTAACCCTATTTGGAAACATAACCACAGTATTATGTTCTGCATCTTTCTAGCTCTGAGTTTTAATTATAGTTAAAACTAGCTGACAACATAGTTATAGTATTCATTGAATAAGTGAAAAGCATTTACTATTATACCAGAAAATAATGCTAAAATCATATTTTACGTATATCCCAGTTTCCCCCGGTGTCTTAAAAACTATGTGAAACTTGTATGTTTTCCTGTTATAAATGAGGGAGAAAGAAACTCCAAGATGGCAAAATACTACAAGCAAGAAGCCATAGAAAAACATGATAGCTGAGTCAGACTGAAAGCATGAGGCATGGGACATTTTTCTTTTTTCTGCTTTCAAATCATTCTTGCCAACATCAGGCTGAACTCTGCTATTTAGGGAATATGTGGCAAAACCTCATATTTTCTTTTTAGTTCAATTCCTTTTTGTGTATCCAGCAAGTGGACCTCTCCCCACTTTGAAGAAGGAAGAGTGCAGCATTTAAAAAGAAGATTGATGCTTTTGTGTTTCTGTAGCTATACTGTATCCAGTCTGTGAGCTACCACAGCACTGTGATCTATGAACTGATGGCTTCTCCTGTATTGATAATGAACTCCCCTAGGAGCTGTCAAGCCATTGATTCTTAATGCCATTTTTAAGACAGATTTTGCAATTTGACCCAGCTTGGCAAGGCAGAGCCAGAAAAGTACAGAACCCCGACATAGATATTGACTTCCAAAAGTGCCCAGCAGAGGGCTTCTCTGTCTTGCAACAGATGACTTTAATTGGCAATACCTTACACAATTGGAAAAACTATTGATTAAATATCAACTGGGTTTAGGGAGAAATCAGTTTCCAGACATAAGATTTGTTGAACAGAAATAAAACATTAATATTGGTTAGATGGACAAAGTGTATATTAACTTTGTAAATTTAACACTTGACTTACAAATGTACTGTGTATTTGAAGAGTATGATGTTTATTACTTAGAGAAAAGTGTAGGTAAAAATTTAAGAGTTAATGAGATCCACTTCAAATTAGATTTTGATGTATACAGTGATCAGCTGAGGCTCTTTGGTTTACAGTGGTGTGCTGGATCCAGCTTTTCCTGGCTTGTGAATGTTAATTACTAAGTCTGCAGGAATTTTATGACCCAGTTGCCATTATGTTGTCGCTCAAAGTTGTCAGTAGTGTGAAGATTTATATCATGGGAACCTGAAGATGGTCCATACTTAAAGAAGGAGGCAAGGGGAGATTCTTTTGACACCTCATGTCGTAAGACGTATGTCCTCTGACTGTTCATAGACGTCCTGGACAAACTAGATGTCAGCACAGTTACCCTGGAAAGTCGACTACAGACCTTCACATCATCATAGAGCTAGTTGGCTCTCTCTTCCCTGCCAAGTGAGCTGGCGGTTAGACATGGTGTCACCCTGAGCTCATGTGCAGGGCAAGTTGTAGTGATGAGGTCGTGGGTAGAGAGGTATCAGTGTGGCTGTGAGCACAGATCTACAGCTGTTGTCTCTGCACTTTCCTGATTGATTTAGTTCTCTCTGGTCATTTATATGATGTGGTAAATGGCCTTTTTCCAGGTTAACTCCCAGTTCAGTACTATGTATTAAAATACTACCACCTTTCAGTGAAACACTTCATATGGCATCTGACATGATTATTGTAGTCATACTGTTATTTATAAATATGCTGGGATTTCAGATTTATTAACACCACACTCAGGCATGTAATAAGTAATGAGTTTTGTGTATTTAATCTTAGAGCACTGTCTTCTCATCTGTTTAATGAGTTTTAGTATTCCAGTCACTTTCCTTGCTGATATAGATATGAGGGTTGGAGGTGGTAGCATGAAGATGTCAAGGTTGGAGACAGCTCACTTGTCTTCGTTGTAACTAAGAGGTAGAATGTTAGGCCTGGGTGAGTCATTCTCTGGAGGTGTGCCAGCCAATGGCTGGTAGGAAACTTTGCTTAAGCTAGTGATTTCTGCTACATAGTTGGCATTTCCCTAGTGTGCTTCTGATGCAACACATTTTTGTTGTTACTTCATAACTTTAAATTTGCTATGGTCTTATATCTGATATGCAAGACAACTGATATGTGACCCCAGTGAAAGAGTTGTTTGTCCAGCAAAGGGGTCATGACCCCCCAGGCTGAGAACCACAGCTCCTACTCAGTTCCATAGGAGTTTATCTTAGAGATAGTGGTGTCATTTTTCAAGTGGACCTGAGAGCTAGGGGGCTGCCCTCAGATCTTTTCTTAACTTACCCACACTTTTTGTTTTCACCTTTAGCACATGTACTGTTGCGTGATCTTGCTTGCCTCTGGCCCTCTCCCATAGCCTTGACTGTGGGCAATGGACTTTAATTCCCCTTTCTGACCTCATGGGAAACTCAGTTGTAGGTTACTCTAAGTTCTCATTCCTCACCTTTACCTCTACTGTGTAAAAGGGGGAGACAAAAAACAAAGGAAATTCCTTTGGTTTTACAATAGCTTGCTTGTCAATTTAATTTAATATTAATTAATTAGTTAATAAATTAATTGATTTGAGACAGAGCCTCATGTAGCCTAGGATTCTCTCAAATTCACTATGTAGCCCAGGCTGGTCTTGAATTTCTGATACGCAGCCTCTCAAATACTAGGAATAGAAGCCCTGGTGATTGTAGTACACATCCCTTTAGTCCTAGTGCTCTGGAGGCAGAGGCCAGCCTGGATTACAGAGTGAGTTATAGGACAGCCAGGGTTACACGGAGAATGTCTGTATTGAAGAACAATACCACCACAAAAGAAGGGTGAGCTTTATATGCCTGGCATATTGGCCTTTTGAAAACAAATCAACAATCCAGTTTTCTATGTTTGAAGCTGACTAGAGTTGGAATCCCACAGGTTACACAGCAGCACTGTTGAACAGCCTCCACATATGTGTACTTGCCTTTCCATACACACTGGCTTGACAAGAGTCCTGCCTCCTGAGCATCCTCTCCTGTATCTTCAGCACCTTACTCTACGAGAAATTTCTATCGGCTTTAAAATAAACATGTGAGGTTACATGGAGTGGTGCATAAAATGCCATTACTCTGGAAGATGGGACAAGAAAATTTCATTATCAAGGCCAAAGCATCTACATAAAGAGTTTCTGGCTAGCCTTGCCACATAATGAGATGTCCCTGCCCTACCACCAAACAAATAAGCAAGCAAACAAAACTATCTGACCAGACAACCAAACTAAAACCAACCAACTAACCACACAACCAACCACACAACCAACCACACAAACAGAAAACAGACAACCAAGGAAAACCGTATTTCTTTACATCAATGGCTCTCAACCTTTTTAATATTGTGACCTTTTAATATGTTTCCTCAGGTTGTGGTGAGCCCTACCATAAAATTATTTTTGGTGCCACTTCATAACCATAATGTTGCTACTGTTCTGAATTGTAATGTAAATATATAATATTTCTGATGGTCTTAGGTGACCCTTGTGGAAAGGTTGTGTGACGCCCAGGTTGAGAACCACCACTTTACATGAGTAAAATAACTTGCAGTATATTTCCTGCATTTTATTCAAGGGCTATGGCAATGAAGGACATGACCAACGATTCAAATGGTCATCCCAGGAAACATTACCATTCTACCGTTCTCCCCACTAAGTAACATTTGTTTAAATAAAAATTCTATTCCTTTATTTCTAAATATTTGTTGAGTAGTATCTTTGCATGCGTTCCACATCTTCTATCCTGGACCGAATCGCTCTCATATCTTGTAGACTTTTTCTTGAGCCTGTTTTCCTTCATCCATGGGTGTTCTGTGGAGCTACAGAGTGACTTTTAAAGTTGAGAGAGATAGGTATAGGTGTGTAAACATCTCTGTGTGTTTATCCTTGTATAGGTGTGCATACACGTACACAGTCCTATGTTGTTCTTTGCTTTGTAGTCTCCACTAGCTTCAGTGGGTTTTTGAGATGAAGTCTAGAGTTCTTCAAATAGCCCAAAGGCTTTAAACAGACTCACATAGCCATGTTCACATTCTATCCTTCCTCCAGGCTGTCTGTCCCTCACCCCTGCTGTACCAGCCACATGAAATCTTTCAGTGCCATAAGGTTTTTTATGCCCCTTTTCTGTCTTCTATATAAGCAATTTTTCCTTCTTGGTAGACCTTGGTTTAATTTAAAACTCACCTTCCAGACCCCTCATTTTCCCAACTGTCTCAGGGCACCCGCACTTTCCTTAATCACACCCCCACAGTTGCACTTCAGTAATTATTATGAGGATGGTTTTTAATGGAGTCTCTATTATGACATTATTTGGGGGGGGTATCTTATTCTTTTGCTTATTTACTTTGTAATGGCCATTTAATTAGCTTTACAGATGCTTTATATATTTTATTCTTTGAGTGATTTATATGTTTCATATTTCATGTCATCTAACATAATGTTAAAGCCATAGTAATAATCTGAGAACTTATATTAGTAATTATTGATCATTGTTGTGACTGATTGGCTTTTGCCTTCCATCTGCTTCTAGGAATTTTTGTCTTTTCATGCTTATATGAAGAGGAACTTAAGTTAGCTTACTTAACCAGTAAGTAAGCCGTGTGTTAGATTATGAAAAGCAGAACACAGTGGCAGCAGACAGCCATTTCCCCTCATCTTTTAATTTTAATTTTAATTTTAATATTATTTAAGAATATTTGTTATAGCAATAGAAAATGAACTAAGATATAATCCTCAGAGGTAGGTCATTTTATTAGGTAGAATTTTTACAGAGAAATACAGTTACTAGGACACATACACATACTCATGCACACAAACAATGTATAAAATGAACATCTATATATGAAATTGGCTCATGGAATCTGAGAAATCTACAATCTACAATTAACAAGCTGGAGACCCAAGAAAGCCAATAGTTAGGCCTAGCATAAAACTGAACCTGAATGAAGGAGAAAGCTTTTTGCCTTTGTTTCAATGTAACTATATATAAAGAACAAATTTTATTTGATTTGATTTTGTTTTTAAATTTTTATTTAGGCCCTCAGTGGATTCAATGAGGTCTACCAGTATTGGGCAGGACAGTGTGCTTTGCTTAATCCACTAATTTAATGCTAATGTCACCCAGAAACTCAGAACACTTTGTTCTAATACCTACACACCTTGTTATCCCACAAAACTGACACATAAAAACCAATCATCATAAATAAGCTTCTTTCTGTAAGCTATTATTGTGTAGCAATTTCCCCCCAAAGATAAAACATTCATCTTGAAAGAAGCTGGTTAAGACTCAGGATACCTTCCTTTAGGGAGATAAAGCATTCCTAAAACTCAGGAAGTAAACAACTCCAAAGGCCCAGGAAGTCCCTGAAACCAACCAGATTCACTAGCTCCCTCCCCTTCCAGAAGGCTTATATAAATAGGACTACCAAACAACATTTTTCAGACAAGCTCAGATTCTTAGAAGATGTTTGAACCAGCCAAGTTGCCTGGAAAACAAACCAATTCAGTTGTTTGGGATAGATTCAGACCAACTGAATTGCCTCTAACCCAAACTCTCTGACTTCTTGGGCTGTCTGCAAGCTATGCAATGAGTTTCAGAGATCCATCTTTCATGAGTTTCCACTGATGCTGAGGTGGGCTTTTGGTGATGTCTTCTAGTCATTTCTCTTTGTGTAAGTAACCTATTACCCATACTCTTATAAGTAACTTTAGTAAGATCATTGGTTTACCAAGTTAGACTTTGGTTGAGTACTTACTTGTTATTGATTTCCTATCTAGGATGAATAGACATTCATTCATCTCTTCTAAGAATTGTGCTATACAACAGCTATGTTGTCACCAGCAACAAAAATACTAATCAAGTTAGTCCAAGTTAAATGTAAGTTATTGGATAGATGTCATGAAATCAGTTGTTTCTTTGCTCCTTTCAGAGCAACTGCCTCATTCTATTTCTCTTTGCAAAACTCCTGATTATGTTTTCTCATTTAATAACATAAATGTGGATGATAATAGCTACCATCTTTAATTCTGTTTGGGACTACAAAGGCAGGACCCATAACCTTAGGAAAACAAATAACTTTTGTCTCTCTAGGAGACATGTGTTCATTTGATTGAGAACTAAGTGCCTGTACTGGTGGACAAAGAATGTGAGTGCTCTTTTGTTACTGTACCAGTTATCACTGACTTAGTGACTTAACACAATACAAATATAAGTGATGGATCTGGAATCTGAGGTTGTTGTTGCACTTGGCTAACAACAATACACCAGTAGGGCTGAAGCTCCAGAAGAAAATCCATTCCTTTGCCCCTTATAGTTTCTGGAAGCTGTCTTCTTCTTCCATAAGCATTTCACTCTGACTCTTTCTCAGTACTTATCCTCTCTACACTGGGCTCTTGGCATTCTGTGGAATAATCTTCCACTCTAGGAAGCACAGCTGCACCTTTCATGTGTGATTCATCTCCCAGGTTCTTTGAATTAGGACACAGACATCTTTTCCCAGAGAGAACAGCATACCACACCTATCCAGTTGGGAGTTTTGTAGGTATATTGCCAATGGACCAAAGGCTGTGAATGACTGGGAGGAACTGCTTTGTATAAGGAACCTAGAAAGAGTAGGAAAGCAAAATAACATGCCCATGCCATCTTCCCAGATAATCAGCTTCTCTGCAGTGGGCAAGGATGCCCAGCTTTAACTCTCCCTACTTCGTTTTCTTCACATTCTACTTCTTTGCTTTCCAGAGGAATTCAAATCACTATATTTATAATTTTCCTATGTACCTTTTCCCCTACTTGTCTTGCATTCTCTTTTTGTAAAGTCAGATTTATTCATTATCAAAATATAGATGTCTAATGTCCTTAGACTCAATCAGAAAACATGAACTGGGAATCTGTGCATCTGATATGCTCCCTAGGGAATTCCTGAACACAGTTAAAGAGCTGCCACTGTGTTCTAAGTAAAGTTGATAAACTTATCTTGTTAGAAGAGAAGACCGAAGAAAAGCTTCTAAGGGAACTAGGGCATTCTCACTGCAGCTTTTGGGAGATAATGATAACAATTTTGTATGTAACTTAGTAAGAGTCTAATTCAGGCCCAGAGTAGGGAAGAGGTCACATTAAGATAAGGGGTAGATTCTTGGGGGTTTGACCAACTGTTATTTGATTCTTAGGTCACAATGAAGAACTTGGTCTCCTCTGTCATTTTCATGCTGATCTGTGGTCTGCTGAAAAATCTCGATAATGCCATATCTTCAAAGACAATTCACTAGCCACCTTTCCAATTCAGAGCAACTTTGTGATCAAACTGACATTTGACACCATCCAGTTGTTACAATGGCAACCATCATAAGCTAGGTTGCTGGTATTTGAATTGGAATCTTAGTATGATAGGAAACCGTCTAATCATGGCACTGGGGAATCTGAATAGTTTGGTTTTATAATTTGTGTAATATGCTCCAAAGAGGAGTTGTTTTGATGTGCTTTCTTTAAAAAAAAAGCAACTTTTCAGTTATTTGTTTTGAATAATTTTCACTCATAACTAAGCTGAGAAGGAAAGCTGTAATTATACTGATAAAGAAAACAAATATTTAAAATACGTGGAAAGAAAAATGTGTCTCTGATGATTGGTGTCTTGATTTTGGTAATACGGTAGTTTATCTGACATTAGAATTTACTAGTTGGAGGTGATAAAACAGTTTACCACAATCATAATTTGATGCTTCCATGTAGATGAAAGTGACATCATCAGAAGCCAAAGCCAAAGCAAGAGTGAAGTTGATTTCCTCGATTTGAATTCAGAATTTGAATTCACACTCTGGTGCTCAAAGGATCCTCACAGAAAATGCCCTGTCAGCCATATATATAAAACACAAAACTGTAAACCCCTTAATGAAGTCTACCTAGAAGGAAGCAAACCCTATAATCTAGAGGATTGAAGCCATCACCGCTTATCTTTAGGACATGAACATACTTTCTCTCAGCAGTCATAAAGGTAGACACACACACACACAAATGTTGAGGATACAAGCAGGAATCACAGGCACAAGAGACTAACTCCCTCACACAGTGCTCTAGGTAATATAAATGCAGCATGTGGTAGCAGTGCAGCAAAACGCAAGAGGCAAAGTAAGATCTTGATAAGAAGTTAATTGGAGGAACATTCCTTCTTCCTCCATTGGATAGTGCAAACCAATCACTCTATGGCAACCTGGAAAATTAATGTCTATATAATGTCTAGAGAGTGATGGACTTTTAGCACTAAACTTTTTATTGAAATCGTGACCAATACAGAATGATTATGAAGTATTACATATGGCAAAGCTAAGATAGATCACATCTAAATTAAATTACGTAATACACCAAAGAAATAGCCACATAGCAAACAGCTTGAAAGCATATGTAGAATTCTACAAACTATCCTATTATGATAAGAGCGTGGAACTCAGAGAGTTAAAATTCATCTTAGAGATGGATTCCTTTTGGTATCTTGACGATAAGACAAATTCTGGATAAAATCATGGAACTTGCAGTGTGTTGGGTTTAGCAAAACAAATGAGGAATAGTTGAATTTCAGAAGCAGACACTGATATTATGGGAGTCGAATGTTAGCTACTTCAGATTTGATCTCAGTTCATGGAAATGAATCTTGTATTAGGGAAATAAATGATTCTCAAAGAAAATGCATTTTATTACAGCATCCCTTTATCAATGGCATATATGCCACAAGGTCAGAGATTTCCCATTCTTGCCAGTTGTTTTGAATGTGCTGTGTTAAGGCCAACAGATTGTTGGGTGTCAACTTTCCAAAGGTCATATTCCGTGTGGGAAAATGCACAGTACTTTTCTGGCAGAAAGGGAACATTTTATTGCTTGCATTCTAGCCTTGCCTCAGGATTCTTATGAACCTAGTATCTCTCCATAAACTGGTGGATGACTCACATTTTGTCTAAGATCCTTTGTCAGGGTAGAAAGAAATAAAAGTTGTCATTTTGACAGTAACAATCACACATAGCAATAGTCATAAATTCCATTTTTTGTGTCTCTGGGTCTAATCTTTCATCTAAACTCTCTGTTCGGTTGGAGCTATTCATGGATGTCTATTTTCATGCTGACTACCATTTCAGGTAATAAGTTCGTGATAGAGAAAGAACTTGGCATTTAGTTATTGCTTTCTTTATCATCCTTCTTTTTTTTTCTAATTTCTTCCTTATGAGAAGCCTTGATATAGAGAGGCAGGCACACAGTAAGCCTCTACTTAGAAAAGAATGGCCAAGTTCAGGGTTTATTTTTGGGTGTGGTAATTTAGACTGCGTTCATTATTAGACAAAACACCTTCCAGGTTCTGAACACATAAAACAAAAAAACACAAAGCAGAAAAACACAAAACAGAAAAACAGTAAGATGATAGCGCCTTGGAATTCTCCATTTTATTCAGTGAAAATTAAAGTGATATGTTTAAATCAAAAGACTCATATGAAATCTGAGGTAAGAGTTTTCTCTGTTACATTTAGTTAGTTTCACATGTTATTATAGTTTATATGAGAAACATGCAGTTCATGTTTTCTAAGTCTTTCTAGGCAGTTTCCAGGCGCATTAAAAATAACTAGGTTTGTAATCAAATTGTTGAATCGCAAAGTTTGATTTTGACTACAACTCAAGATTTTTCTGTATGCGCATCATTTGTGAAAAAAAATTAAGTTTCAGGAAAAATTCAAGATGTTAGTGGACAGAGAAAGACAATCCTGAAGCGTTTCATACATCTGTCATATCATGTTATTTATGTGGAAAGTCAATTTGTAAATTAGCCAGGGACATAGGAGAAAAGATTTAGTAATGCATGTTGATTTAAAACATTTTACACACAAACACACACACACACACACACACACACACACACACAAATTTACTTCTCTCAGTTTGAGAAAGTTCTTTGGAGGACAAATTTTATACTCTAACCAGAGTGCAGCCCTAGCTTTTCAGTGATCTTATACTGATACATTTAAAACGGAATTATTTTGTAGTTTTGACTATGGCTTAGTAGGTACATATTTCTGGACCAGTTTAGGATGTAAATATAAATTATTACATGGACTATCTGTGCAGACTTGGGCAATTGTCTAGTTAGTTCAAGAACAACAGACTATGAATGTTTTAGTGACTATCAGTGAGTGCATGCTTTGCTTTAAAATACATGCATCAAAATTCAAAATAAGTATGGACATGTGTGCTGTAGGCAGGGACACCATACTTTGTAATTTTAATACTGCTTAGGTGCGTATTTCATGCTTATCTTTTTATTGAATGGGTGTCCATTTTCTGTTGCTTCCTTGACTTAGCTGTTATTCATCAGTGGAGACTAATTAAGACCACATGGAACAAAAACACATGATCCATGAACTTGGGACCATAAGAGAAGCGTGTGTATGTCATGGATATTGGATGAGTCAGCCGCTGGATACTTTGAAGTCATTGCAAAGGAAGTGCCTGGGAACCAGCAGACAGGAATAACTGCCATGTAGTACTTGTGTAATCAGACATTTCTTGTTATTGTACTCCATCTCTTAAGTGGGAGGGACAAGGGCAAGGTGAGTCATGGAATCTGCTATAGGAAATGTGAACCCATGGCCTAGACATGGCTTTCACTCATTTGTGGGCTTAGATCACCTCTCTGGAGTTCATTTTGAAAGATGATAGCTCTCTTCTCTGATGCTGCTGTAGGCAGTCAGTTGCTTCTGGAGAAGAATGCCCATGGCTGGAATAAGAACACAGACCTCCTCCCCTCTTTCGTAATCTAATCAGGTACTTTTCATAGAAGATGAGAAAAAATGGATTATCAAAAAGGTCTTCAGTACCTGCTGCGTTCTTTAGTTTTCTTTTAAAAGACAAATATTAGAAAAACATTGTTTCCTTTGAAAATCTACACTTGTTCTGTAATGTTTAACAGCTCGGTGGACCGATGAAAATGTCGGTACCATAATAGGATTTCAGTTGAAAATACATGCACATAGTTTTAATTTACTTTTAAAGTTTTGAGAATAAGATATAAAACTGTAGATACTGTAGGAAAAGTAAATTAGATTTTCATTCCTCCTGTTTTCAAAGGCTACTATTTTGTGAAAAATAAGACATGGACAATATACCAACGCTTAGGAATAAGTTATCTCATGACCTTAGAAGGTATAAACAAGTATTGTTTGGATGATCCCAATCTTTCAAAGTTACTAGAAAGGCTGAGAGATGGGCTAACACGGTGTATTAATGGGCAGGTGTGTAGCTGGCTGTAACTAATCCGGGCTCAGGCAAGAGGCTGCCTTGCATTGCTAATGAGAGACCCAGCCAAAGGGCTGACTGTGAGCTCTATCTAAAACCTCGGATGCTGTGTGTGGTTGAGAAGCCCGGGGATTTTCTTTTCAGTGGTTTTATCCCATAACTGTGTTCATTTGAATCTGAGCACACAAGGAACAGTCACCCTTGTAAGATGCCATCATAGTGAAGACCGTCACTTTGGTTTCAGTCCAGGGAGAAAGAGTTCACTGAAATGAGCATTGTGAAGAAACTCAGTTTGATGGTACCTTGGCGTGCTCTCTCCCTTCCTATACTGCTGGTTTCATTACGAGGTAAGAGCTTTCGTATCTTGACCTTCATTTATCACACGTTTCTCTCTCTCTCTCTCTCTCTCTCTCTCTCGAAACTGATATTGTTTCTTTTTATGTTTATTCTCGAGTGTTTTGACATCCTGAGAACACGTATGTACTAACTCACCTTCAGACAACTTTACTGGATTCTTAAGAATGTAGAGAATTTTTACCCTTGGTGTGCTTTGAGTTTTCTTTAAGTGGCTATTTAAAACCATGCCTTCATCACTACATGCAGTCATTCTGACTCCTTTTTTTCCAAACATGAATTACAGTGATGTCCCATGTGTAATTTAAGCACTCGAAACTTTAGAGTAATAATGAGAGATAGAGTAGTTAAGGCTACATCATGTCATTAAAACCTAAAAATAAAAAAAAGAGATTTTAGATCTAACTTTAACATTTGAGGTGATGAATTAATTTTCCAGTTTTACAACAAATTTACCTATAAATTAGTATTTATTAAAAGTCTTTATGAAGATGGCATTTATTTATATGTACTTTTTTTCTTCTTTTTTGATCCCTGGTAAAGGGTCTAGAGTTTGAAGCTTGCAGGGGAAATGGAAGAAATAACAGACATGTGAGAGACACAGAAAAGTCACAATCTTTCCATCACAGAGGCCCTTAGCTCTCAAGAAAAAAGATGCAGGATGCTGGGCCGGATGCTGGGTGTGTGGGATACTGTGTGGAGAGGCATTGAGATTGGCTTGTTCAACATGATCATTTTGTTTTGCATCATGCTTAAGCTTGCCAAATACTAAGTGGTAGGGCCAGCTCTAGAATAGCTCTGGGATTCCACGTCTGGCCCCACGCTGTTGTGTGACCGCACTGTGCACATTTATAGGCACTGGTTATGTTGTGTGATGGCACTGTGTAAATCTACAGGCATTGGGCATTCTTTTAGGAGGGCTATTGCTCACCCCAGGTATATTACAGATCATTCTCTGGTCAGAATCCTCTAAAAAGAAAAAAACTTGCAGCAATTCTCAATGTATAGTTTAGCCTTTGGATTAAAAAAAAAAATCTGTTAGATAGCAGAACCCAGAGCAAGCTATTTGTATGTCCTGCAGTCTCACCAACCTGTGTTTATCTCTGGCAGGATACGTTTGTGCGTCATCTGTCCTGTCAGAAACATCAGAGTGAGTATTTCTTTGCCTTTATGCTCCGAAACATCAAAGGAAGGAGAACATGCCAAACTCAGTAGACAGCTCTGTCCATTTTTCAAATAACAAGTGAAACCTTTACGAAAAGTATGAGATCTTCTTCCTTGAAATATTTCCAAACATTAGAAATGACATTCATTCCTTTTCGTATTTGTAAGAAGCCTTGGTGTGGTCCACTGCCTGTAGGTACTAAAGAGACATTTGCTTCACTTCAAAGATTTGTGAAGAAGCTATATCCAGTAATATGTCTCTTTACATTTTTTCCCGTTGACATACATTATTGTCTGTAAACATACTACATTTTTAACATAAAGTAAAACTACTTTTAGTGATGAAATGGATAAAATGGTTATAGTAATAAATAATGAAAATAGATTTTTTTACTATTTTTCTTAGTGAGAGAATTATGCTCATTTGATTTTTAAAAATATATTCATTAATAAATATAATAAAATTATGATATTTCATAAAACAGATGTATAACTCAGTGAATTAATGATTTGGTTTGGATAACTGCCAATTAAATGTCCTTACATTTATATCACCCTATTTTTTTTTTTTTTAGTGACACAGAACAGATGAAATTAAAATATTATGTATGGGAAAGTAAATTCACCTTTGATAAATACCCACTTCACGAGACTCAAGAAGTTCTAGGAAGAAGAAACTACACCTGTTGGTGTTACAATGTTACACTATTTTGTTTATCTCTCAATCTCAAAGTTCCTTCCTAAAATTCAGTTTATATCAGAGCCTGGAGAGATTTGGGGACAGTCCCGAATTTTGTAAAATGAGACAGCTCCACCACCCAAATCTCACCCTTCCACAGAGGGGAGGGGGCCCTTTAAATGTTAAACCAAGAAAGGCCTCTTTGATAAACGTGATGGAGATCGGGAGGAAAACACCAGCTCCCTCTTGGGAAAGGCTGTTCAGGTTGCCCAGGGGCCTCTGACTACACAAGTTCTTTGTGTTTTCTTGCAGAAGTGAGTTCTATGAAAATGAACAGAGAAGGGCTCTGTTAGCAGTACAGGTAGGTTATGCCTCAGATGGAGAGAGGCAGAGAAATAACTCATTCTGCTTTGGATTCTGCTGTCACCTCAACAATGAGACCTTTGTGGAGGGAATGAAATGCTCAACACAAGACAGGAAAGAGTAGGGAGAGGCCAACGCATTTCTCTGCAGCTTTTATTATTTTATTTTATTTTTTTATTTTACGGCCCTCAAATATATTCAGTTCACATAGATTTGTTTGGAATGAAACACCTTTTTTTTTCTTTCTCCTTGTTCTTCTTGATAACCTGTGCTTGGGCTTCAGTGTTGATGGGGATTGCATACCATCTTCTTGCTAGGACATTTGCATGATTTAGAAATGAACAACCTCAGCACTCGGGAGGCAGAGGCAGGCGGATTTCTGAGTTTGAGGCTAGCCTGGTCTACAAAGTGAGTTCCAGGACAGCCAGGGCAACACAGAGAAACCCTGTCTCGAAGAAAAAAAAAAAAGAAAAGAAAAAAGAAAGAAAGAAAAAAGAAATTAACAACCTTATTGGGCAGGATAATAGAATCAAGACAAACACACATAAGAGCAAATGGAGAAAGACTAAAATAACGTGAGTTAAAGACTACAAAACAGCATTAGACATATTCTCATGTACTGACAGACAGCCTTCATGTTTTCTAAACAATCCAGTGCCGGGGTATTTCTGAAGAGCAGTATACTGTTAGATTTGACTACTTGCTACCTGCTTCCTTTTCTATGTAAAGGATAGTGGATAATACGATTCCATTTTCATCAAATTGTAGTTTGACTGTTCAAATGAATGAGCTCTAGAGAACATTTCTCTGTGAGAGACAGATAAGTTAAACTACAGATTTTATGTGGGAAAAACAGGTTTTGTTTTTGTTTTTGTTTTTTAGAAATAATGTAACTTGAACATTAAATAGTTAATAGCTTAAAACCTCAAGGGAGCCTTTGACAAGTGTTGAGATACAAAATATCCTTCTTATATTATTTTTAATTACGTTTAGACGTGTGTGGGTATGTGACCCCATCCTGAAATATAAGATCCCTGGAATTGGAGTTACAGACGGTTGTGAGTTCACAGATGCGGGTACCAGACCTGAATTCAGGTCTTGAGGGAGAGCAGCACGTGCTCTTAACCAGTAAGCCATTCCTTCAACCTCTGAAATACAGCTGTTATAAGCACTTCCTGATAGGTGCCTTCATTCTATATTTTATCATAGTAAACCCAAGGGAACAAAGAGATAGAGAGGTCAAATGTGATCTATGACAGTTCAGATGACAAAACAAATTATTTTTTCCCCTCTTTCTTGATGCTAGATAATCTGTTTCTATTGCTCTACACAGAGTCTTTTACCAAACCTAGAGATTGCTTGTCAGTGAGCTCCAGGAATCTCTTTCCTTAGTGCTAGTATCCCAGGCATGTGGCACGGTACCTGGCTTTTAAAAATAGGATGCTTGTATTAATACTTTGAGAACTTCATCTAATCATATTCATATTATAATCATAATCGTGCTCACCTTATCTCTCCTCTCCCTACCTTCCCATGTGCCTCCCAAATGCACTTTCTCCTTTTGTTTCTTTATAATTCCCTGCCCAGTCTAGTTTGTGTTGCCCGTATACTCATGGGTGCAGTGCGGAGCCATCCCTTGGTGAACGAATGGTTGACTTACCAGAAGCCAGTGCTGTACATAAAGCTGACTTGGTCTCTTCTAGAGTCCCAGGCAGTTAGTCTCTCCTCCGTTAACGGCAGCATGGTCTCCTCCCCATTTCATGTCAGACTGTTGACTGGCTTCATCTTGTGCAGATCTTATTCAGACAACCACGGCTATGATAGGTCCGTGAGTGCAGAGATTCTGCCACAGTTAGAAGATGCCGTTTCGGTCCAGTCACTTTGACCTCCGTCTCCTACAGCCTTTCGGCACATTCTTCCCCAGTGGTCCCTGGGCCTTGGTTGTGGAGTAATAGAAGTGATTAATTTGTGGCTCAGCACTCTACACACTCATTCTCGGCATGTTGTGCATCTCTGGGTTAATTGCTATCCATGTCGGAAAGAAACGTCTCTGAGGAGCTGAACTAATCTTTAGACATAGAGATGGGAATTTAGAGGGCAGATTGATATTATGCTTATTTAGCAAAAGAATAGTAGTTGGTTCACCTATGGGGCCTGTGAGCTGCCCAACCATGGGTTATTGGGCCAGATCTACAATACCACTCATGTCTTTCCTCACACAGGCCTTGAATCCAGTCAGAAAGTGCTTGGTTGACCATATAACATCTGTGCTACTATTGAATCCATAGGTCTATGATGCCACTCATATCATTCCTGTAGTTCATAGAGGTCACAACTCGATAAGTTATCAATAGAAAACTTTCAGTATCCTGTACAGGCTACTTGGCACATTTTGGGTACTATGAAAGCCAGACACCAGGGAAGAAGCGTCCTACTCAATACCAATTTGATTTCTTCATGTCCTATGACCAAAGTTTATTGTACATGGCTTTGGCTTTTTATGTGGATGTTGGATATGCAAACTCAGGCCCTTATGTTTCCATAGCAACTACTTTACCCACTGAATCATTTTCCTTGTCATGCTTTTTATTTTTTTAATAACTAAGAACGGCAGTGGAAACAATATTTCAGTGTAGGAAGTATTTTGTATTAGAGAAACTGCAGTAGAGGGACTGTAAGTTTGGGGCTAGTCTGGGCTGTATAGTGAGACCTTGTGTGAGAACAACAACAACAAAAAATCTCATATATCATGTGAAGTAGCTAAGATAAATTTTCTATGGTAAGAAGGAGGTGATTGCCAATGGAGTATATTGGCAAATATCCATCTGCATAACTCAGAAGAAAATCTGTTGATGAAAACGAAAACTTCCGTTCTGGTGAACATGCTCGATTGAAAATCTTGTGTGAACTGCCCATCCCCTAACATTGCAAATAAAGAGATCCATGGATGGGACGGAACGCTGTGCAATCACGTGCCATCAGGATCTGTGCAATGTACCCACTAGGAGTTAGGTTAGTGCCTCTCCTCTGCTACTAAGAGCGATGTGCTTGCTTTGTCTTCGTGTCTATTTTAGGCAGGATGAAGAACAGGAGGCTTGCATTTCTTTCCTGCAGCCAGTGGACACGTGTCGAGATCATTTAATGTCGATTAAGTTTTCAAGGGAGAAATGTGACAGGGAGCAATGAGGTCACAGTCAGGCGGTTCCCTGCTTAGAAATAGGCTTTAAGGCCATTCATACTCAGCTCACTCCTGTGCTGTAAGCAAACGTTGCTGATGGATGAATAACTGTCCTCAGAACTATGCTGGCAGTGACGTAAGCATGCACAGCCTAAGCATAGACTTCTATAAATGGCGTACATGTGATTGTTGCTGTGATTTGTCTATCGAGGGCACATCTCTGTGGTATTGGCCATCCTCCTGTGGAGGTGCGATCAGGAAGGAGAAAGAGTGGCTACCAGTCCTCTTTTATTGGTTCTGTGAATATGTGTACCCACAACAACATTCTTTGCATTGCATTCAGTGACTCTTCTGAAGCAGGCACTGAGACCAAGGCTTAGGTGAACAGTCTCTGGAAAATATACAAGGGAGGGTCAGACAAGAGTGAGAGAAGAGAGAGAGAAAACACAATTCAGGGCATGTGAATGGGGGGCTTCCTGTGGTAGACATCTAGGGCTCAGTCTCATTGGGAACGTGATACGTAGCCTCTCTTCCTGTTTCTGCAAGGGATGGGGCTAGTCTGGGTTGTATAGTGAGACCCTGTGTGAGAACAACAACAAGAACAACAAAAACCCTCATATATCATGTGAAGTAGTTAAGATAAATTTTCTATAATAAGAAGGAGGTGACTACCAATGGAGTATATTGGCAAAAATATTTATCACCCATCAATTCTTGTTTTCCTACTGAGCAAAGAGAGGAGCTAGTGTGTCTGAAATAGCCGAAACGTCCCTCTTGGACTCTGTCCTCAGGCAGAGATAGAAAGTAAACTGGGCTTGGAGTTGGAAGCTCTGCATTCCCACAGAAACCCAAGTGAATATGATATGGGCTGAAAAAACATTGCTGGAGTTTGCTTTAGTCATAGCTCTAAATACCAGGAGAAGCAGATTCCCATTTGAACTATATCCTTTTTTTCCAGTTCAGTTGATACTTGTTGCTGACTTGCCAGAAGTCCTGTCATGCAGAATAGCCATGCTTGTAAATTTAGAAACTTCATGTCTCCAGGGATCTGTAAAGAAATCATTTTCTGTGCAAATGGTTCATGGAATCTGAGTCATCATGAGTTATTTGTTGTGATGGACATAACATAAAAATGAAAAGGCCTCACTTATTAAAGTAGCATGCCGTTCTGAGTTCAGAAATGTTCCGAAGCTAAAACTGAGTGTGGACTTTTACACTTGAGAAACGAACTATGGTGCTGGGTAAACAGAAGCATGGCCGAATTGTCAGGAATGTTAAGTGGTCACTGGGATTTCTTTAGAGGAGGTCAAAGTTGAGCGGAGTAAGAAATAAATATACTAGGGCTAGTCCAGTGTATATTAATTAATTAATTAATTAATTAATTTTGTATGTATGTGTTTGTGTGTGTGGGGGGGTTCTCTCTGTGTGCATGCATGAGTATATGTGTGTGTGTTGTGTATGTAGCATGTGTGTGTTCTCATACCAAGGCATGCACATGGATGTCAGAAGACAACTTTTGGGAGTCTTTCTCTTTCCACCATGTGGTCCTGGAAATCCAGCTCAGGTTCCTAGGCTTTACCCGCTGAGCTGTCCTCATAGCCTGCACATGCCATTGTCATTTAGTAATAGTAAGAGGCAGGAAGCCTGTCCTCTTATTATATGCTTGGGGTATCATTAGTCACTGATTCTTTCATTTTATCCTCCTGATTCTGTAAGGGAGACACTATTACTCCTTTTTATTTATTGGAAACTGAGGCTACATGGACTAGATAATTCGTTCAGGTACTTAGGCTAGTGTGAGGCAGAGTTGAAGATGTTTGTCAAACATCAGAGATGAGGGACTGGTTTCCACTGCAACGGTTGGCGTAAATTATTTCAGGGGCAAAGAGCTTGGAAGATGGTATGTGCCAAGCAATGTTAATGCCTGTTTGTTTGATTTAGGCACCTGGAAACAGTATGGTGGAAGAGAAAATTCAACATGGCATCACTGTGAGACCATAACATAAACCGTTGGAGGGCCAGGAGAATAGAAACGGAAGGGATTGAGAAGTGAGGATAAAACATAGACCAATTTGCAAGGAGGAAGTAATGAACTTATGAACTTGGAGCCCTGGTATGGGGAAAGGAGCTTAGAAGTGACTCTTTAAGAGTCCTTAACAAATGAGAGAATAGAATAGTAGTATCATGTAACATGGGATGAGTTCTGTTTAAAGGACATACTGAGGAGCTAGGGAGATGGACCGGTAGGTACCTGCTACGAAAGAGTAAGGACCTGCTTGTACTTTAGATCCTCAGTGAAAAGCCAGGCATGGCCTTTTGTTACTACTTACAGAGTGTGTGTGTGGGTGCAGACAGGAAGATCCCGGGAGCTGATTGGCTAGTCAGCATAACTGAATCCCTGGGCTCTAGGTCAAAAAATACCTCAAAAAATAAAGTAGAGAGTAATTGAGGAAGGCAGCAAATGTCAAACTCCAGTCTCCATAGGCAAACGTACCTCCCTTGGTGTACACACATGAGCAAGATACATGCATTTCTCTATTTCTCATGCGCACAAGCACACACACACACACACACACACACACACACACACGGAAAAATGCTTAAATCAAACTTCTCATGTGTGAGAATAATCATCAGATTAGAGGTCAAAGATCTTGGTCCTTACATCACGTCAATCATCTTGCTTATCTCACATCCTGCTCCAGTTTCCCTAACATTCCCAGATACTCAATTTTTAACCAGGTAGCAAAGTTCGACTCTATGTCTTCAGGTGAATATAAGTACCATTGGAAAGGCCATTAATGATCATGATCTATACATGCAAACGGAATTGAGTTGGGCTGATAATCTATAAGTGACTAGCTTTAGCAATATATAATTATTTATAATAATTCCTAAACCACCACATTTCATCTGGATTGTTAAAGGCAGTATTAGTTCCCTTCTTACTAACCTTCTGTGAGAGGCACTACTCTAAAAGCTTACAGGACAGCATCTACTCCATTGCTACACCACCCAGTGAAGCAGGTGTCATTAAGGTTCCCATTTTACAGATGAACAGGTGGAGGCATTACATTGATAGGAAATGTGGCTAAATAGAAGTAAAAGGTCAGAGGGTGTTTCTGTGAGTGGCGGTTTCACAGTCTGGTACACAGGCAGGTCAGCCCTAACTGTATGACCCCTTGAGCTTCCCTTTACTCACTCACGTCTGAAACTGTCAGAGAACTGTTACTTTTGTATACAAAGAATCAGTTAAGACAACAGTGCCTGTTTATGGCTCCTTTCACAAAGGAGTAGTGGGGTAGGCACAAGCTGAGTGAGGGCATAGAGGACAAACGCCTTGTGTAAGTAGCCAAAGAGGAAAAAGAAGGCGGCTTAAAGCCAGCTCTATTAACCATCACCCCATGGGAACCCTTTCTACTTCCCCGAGACGGTCTCGATCATGGGAAGATACATTAAGTCAGTACTTCATAATTTCTATATTTATAAACGCTTTCCAGAATTTCTCCATTTGCACTTTTGGCTTATGTTAAGCAAACTAATTTGCATTTGCATTTCTCTGTTTTAAAGTTTGAAGCAACCTCTCCGAGATATTTTTTCCACGAAGCTATTAATTGGGGTGAGAGTAAAATAAAAGGTCAGTGCGGGTCTCTGTTCTTCTGTCTGTGTTTTCTGAGATGGTCCCTTGGTGGTGGGGCAGGGGCGGGCGGGGGTGGGGCTGGGGGCGGGGCTAGGTTAAATCTGTTCTTGTTGGCTTCCATGTATACTGGAAAGGGCCGAGTCACGACGGTAATGATAGCAATCATTTAAGTTCATGTCCTATACAAATCCAAATCCAAATTATTTTTAGATTGGCCAGAACTAAACAGTTAGATGAAGCTGCTGACAGTGTGGCTGGAGAGAACACTGCAAGGGTAGCAGGAAGCTTTTTCTTTTGTTCACAGTCAATGACCCTTTTCCCTTCCCTCCCCACTGTCCGTCTTTTGTCTTGGCAGTATACTATTTCTGTTAAGTAGAAAGCTGGTGGGAGCTCAAAATTGAAAGAAACAGAAGTAATTCTTATCATCAGGTTTAAAGTCACAGCAAAGTTTGATGTTTTCCTTCAATAGAGTAAGCAGCTTTGTAAATACATTTTCCAAAAAATATTCTGCTTGTTTATGTAAATACTTAGTCACCTACCCAGTGTAGGATAGGCATATCTCTTAAAGAAAAGCCACACTGTTTGTAAGTTTATGTAAAACATTTTTCACCCATATTTTGATTTAAGTTAAGACAGTTCCTTCTCCCCCACCCCCAACTCACCTAAAATTTACCTAGAGATCTGTAGGCTTTGAAATGTAAAGAGAAGTCAGTGGACGTTTAGGGGGGAAATGATAACAGGACTTTGTCCTTCTCCTATTTGGCAGACCGTGTTTGTTATTACAGTCAGACAAGTGTCTTCGCCAATGTGACATCTTCCAGACAGCCCTGGCTTCTTTAGTAATATTTTACAGTGACTCAAAGACGTTCTCCGCTCCTGATGTATAACTGGGGTTCTTTCAGCCTGAGCTTTGCCAGTTGCTGCTGTCTTCTTAACAGAGGAAACCTTTCCCTAGCATTCCTTTGCCTTCTCAAACTCACTCAGGAGATGCCTTTGAGATTAAAGAAAACGTGTAGCAATTTGTTTCTTCTTTTTAACGTATTTATTTGAGGCAAGTTTTCTTTCCACGAAAAAGGTATTTGGGGGTGGGGGTGGGGGTGGGGGTAGGGCGGAGGCGTGATTTTTGCTTCTGCCTTATCTTTGTTAAGCACCGATTTCCAAAGACGGGGTCATTTATAGCCTAGCCTCAGTATTAATGGGCAATCTTCAACCGAAATGTGTCACCCATCTCATCGAAGGTGGGAGTTTCCCTTTGAATTTTATGGTTTGCTTGAGCCCTCCCTGAAGTGAGCCAGATCTGAGTTATTCTTCAGTACAGCGCTTGCTCCCGGAGAAAGGGCTGGTGGGAAGTGTTCCAGGCTCGGGTGCAGGGAATCATGTACAGCTTGGGCATTTCTGCTTCTCGTCATCTTGGACAGGGATTCCTTACATGGGAACTTGACCTTTCAATTGCTCGAAGGAGGCTAACCTTTTCTCTCAAAGTACTTTGCGATGTGAAAGCCTGTCTTTCTTGCTTCAGAGCACACATAATGAAATGAATAGATAGAGATTTGATGGCTTAATTCTTTAGCACCACAAGGCAAGAGGCCCAGGTTCTGTTTAAGTTAACAGTATTAGAGTTAGTCCAAGCTAGATCGTGACACATTGTGTTTTTGTGAGCTGATCCATGCCAGAAGATAAATTATTTTGCCCTACCCCTCAGGTTCATGTCCTCATGAATGCCTTAACGGGGCTTTCTGTTCTAAGACGGGTACGTGTGACTGTCAAATATTCCAGGCTCTCGGGACAAGGTGCCAGATTGGTAAGTTTCAGGGATATTTATGAGAGAATTATGGGATATGAACGAGAACATTAAGTCGTGATTTGGTTGGAAGTGTTCATCCCCTGGGATTTGGGACATTAGCTAGAGAGTTCAAAATTTATTTTCATCCATTTGAAGTGATGTAGAAACACTGTAAAAGAAAATAGAAGTGTGTACTTCCCCTTCCCAACGATCTCTATTTTTTCAAGTACTTTTTTCCCCCTTTATTTTCTGGCATTAGCTTAGTAGAACCGTCTTTCGTTTATGTCTCTCTTTTACTTAGTATATCTTCATAGAAGCATTTCTTCTTTGTGTTCCATTAGTTGGACATTGAATATGTAGATTAGAAATAGTACTGAGAACTCTTTAGGTACTGGGGATAAGTTTCCATTTTTAAGTTTTTCTATCCACAGTGTCTAAGGTAGGGTCTTAGGTTAATAATTATCAATGGATAATAATCAGTATTTTTCCATTTGCAAGACAACATGTGAGGCCCAAGTCAGGGTGCGTTTCTGAATGATATGACATGCTTCAGCACCCAGTGATGCATAATGGATGAGCAATACTCACACTTAAGTGTTCTAAAGAAAAGTGCAGGATGTAAGACCCGCTGTTGGGGAAGGCCATTCTGTTTCTTTTCCTGAGCGGACCAACGTTGGCCTGAGCTGACAAATATAGATAATTGTTTCAAAATGAGAGGAAACTAAGACACCTCCTTATCTTTTGGTTTTCCCTGGACTATATCAAAACCCACCTAGTGACAATTCAGCAAATATTCCTGTCTTGTACATTATTATAAAGTGAAGCATTTAAAATATAAAAAATGGTGTGCAGGTGGTGGTGGTGGTGGTGGTGGTGGTGAGATGACTCAGCAGGGAGAAGCCCTAGTTGCCAAGATCAGAATTCTTTCCCCAGAACCCTCTTAGGCAGAAGGAGCAACTCCCAAAATTGTCCTTAGACACTTTCTTGCTCAAACACAATGGGACCCACTCCCACCACCCCCACCACAATAATGAATATTATTATCCACCACACACACACAAGTGGAACAGAGTGGGAGGTTTTATAGAGGAGAGGCATGGTCGTAATAGATGAAGCCCTTTGATTTAAGATAAATAATCGTCTGCAATGTCACCAGTCTGAGGTCATCATTTTGAGATTCCCGGAAACCGAATGACTAATGCTTTCAGCTCCATTTTCAGGCACGCATACCCGTCTATTTATTTATTCATTAATTTTTTTTTTGGTCATCATTTATTTTTCTCTTTGGATACTATAAGGAGATTAAAAAAAAGAATAATTATGGAGACTGGAGCATTCTCCCTGCTGCCTGTGCTGTTGTAGAACATTCCAGGGTGATCTATCTTTCTTTACTGAGTCATTCATCTGCTGGGTCGACATTACTGTCTTTTTTCTTACTCTTCCTTTCTTCCGGATCTGTCTCTTGGAAACAACAGTTAGAGGAGTTTCTAACATAAGTCCTTTTTTCATTAAAACTAGAGACTTGGTGGGTTTTTTTTTTAAGTAACTGGATATTATTTCAGTGAAAATCACAATTATCATGACTGAATATTTTGAGATCGATGGGATTTATTTTCCACTAGTAAATATTCTTTTTATTTCTTTTCAGTGCCAAACATGGGAAGTGGCAGAGATGGGATTTGCAAAACCTGGGGACAGTATCACTTTGAAACATTTGATGGAATCTACTATTATTTCCCAGGAAGTTGTTCTTATATATTTGCAAAGGACTGTGGTAATTTGGAGCCTCAGTACACAGTATGGGTAGGTAGTACTTGAATTTAATCAATTAAAAACATTACTCCTGGAAAACAATGTATTTAAGAATAATGGTCAAATATACAAATATACAGTAGACAAAAATAGAAATAGAAGATAATTATAGAACACCTAGGGCTCTACTCTTAAATGGAGTGGTCCAAATCTGTGGCCATATTGAGTGTCATCCCACTGAGATGATAACTGGCATCTTAGGCACAGGGATTGAATCCATGAGAGAAAGTCTTACAGGCTGTGGAGAAATATCATGTGTTTACTATTATAGTGACTCATCAATATCCCTAATATTTGGGTTTTATTTGATAATTTGGAAGAGGGTAGAGTCATTATTCATATTTTCTTCCTCCTTGCTATTTTGACTGAGATGCCCTCTTGCTTTAACTTTTCCAAAGTGCTACCCTTGGGCTAGGGAATATAGCTGAATGGTAGAGCAAATTTTTAGCACACACAAGGCCCTATTTTGAATCCTTGGCTCCAAAAATAGATAGGTAAATAAAAATACGAAACAAAACAAAAGGAATGGTTTGTGTGTTGAGGAAACTGATGTTTATGAAAGGGACCCCAAGAATTATGTAATTACCAGGTAAATCCATGCTACATGATTAAGCTCATTCAACCAGCTCTTAGTTTCAAAATTCCCAAGTCCAGTGAATTCCTAGGAAATCTCTCAAACTCCAGCTAGAGTTGTTTTCCTGCACTCTTTCTACCCCTGTAGGACTCTTCTTGACAGAGCACCTCTTTCATAGAGCCTCCCCTTCTGAACCCTTGCTTCTGATGCCCCTAATCAGACTAGCTGCTTCACAGATCTCCTGTCCACAGCTTGGGGTTTCTTCTCACCCACTTCTGGAAACAACCCTCTTTTACTTTCTGTATTGGTTTTTCCTGTTGCCTGGATTCAAGGGAAGGTCTGATGGCCAGGGAATTTTGTCTACTTGTAGGATTTGCTTTGAAAAACCTCCCGAGTCCTCTGAGCTCATGGTCTGTGTTGGTGGAGGTGCCTGGTCCTGCGTTTGAAGTCTGAAAGATTTTTAACTCCGTGTCTAAAATGGGGAAGAGATGCTTGCATGCAAACTATGCATGGGAGGACAAGTTTGAATTAACTTGAAGAGCATTTCTAGAAAATTTGACTTCTCTGCCAATTTCTGAGTACTTTTTATTCAATCTTTTCCTTGCTTCCTAAAAAAATAGTAATCTTTTCTTTATCCCCAGTAGGCTGAGGTATGATGGTTGCATGAGGCTCCTGTATTTTGTCCTTCTCTCCACAAGGGGCACATTCATGATTCACACCCTTCACTTTTGGAACATGATTTCTTCCTTTATCTCTTCTATTCATTTTTTCGGAGTTCTGCTGTTCATGCCTCTGAGTTTCTGAACTGAAGGATCCTTACTGATTCTTTTCCAGTTTTGCATCATTTTGGTTTTTTGTTCTATTACCATGGAAGCTTTCTTTCAAGCTCATATATCTTTCCATCTTCTGATTATTTCTTCTATCATGTTGTCAATGTTTAGCTGTTTTCACTTAAAAAATTTCTTAGATAGTATTTAATGATCTTTTTAGAGATGTTATATGCTCACTTTTTCTGTCCGATACTAGTTGGCCTTTATGTGTGTGTAATGCATATAAAACTTTTATAAATCATCTTGGATTTACAATTTAATTATAGAGATAACATATATTTATTCAAAACAAAGAAATTTGTACCGTCTCTTTGATTTCCTCTTTTCATTGTTTCTTGGGTTCTGTCTTTTATAGTATGGACTTTCTTCCAGTGATAACTGATTCGTGAGTGTCTGCTTACGTTTGAGAACAAGTGTTTACAATCTCGTATGGGAACTACTGATATTTGGGGTGGGCTTGTTTGGCTAACATGAGGTTGAGCAGGATGGTCTTGTTTCACTAGAACCACACTTCCCCATGTCAACCTTGCCCCATCTTGTCCTCCAAAGAGAAATTCTGCAACAATTGAACGGGATTGGAGGGGGGGGGGCGGTGCTTGGAAATTGAGAATAATCTAGTCAAATTCCTCTCCCTGACATTTGTACTTCATGTTTCTTGTCTCAGTCTTCCTTGGTTTTCCTCCATACTCCATCTTTTCCAGAACTTTCCTTAGCCTGGCATCAAAAATCCTCCCCCTAAATCTTGACACATATACTCCATGTCTTTACTTTGTTTACTATTCCTTTTTAATGTTACTCAACACTACATATTTTATTCCCATTTCATATGTTTTACCGGTTTTCTTGCAATGGGATATAAACTTAAGGAAGGCAGATATTCTGTCTGTTATGTTGATGGCTGTATCCCTAGAATGTGGGACAGTGTTAGATACATAAGAAGTGATCAATAACATTTACCACTTACGCACTGCATTTATGTTTCTAGTGTCCTATTGTTAGTGGTGTTCTTATCCTTTTTATATCTGAACATTCTTTTCTCTTTGCTTAGCTACCTACTTTTCTGTTGCTTTATGGTTTTGTGATTTACGTTTTAGTTGTTGAGCTTCTGAGATTAATCTTGAGATGAGGTAAGGGAACGCAATGTTCCTTTTCTTTTCTCACCCACTCTTCTACTTGTTTTCCTTGTGTTATCGTTTTCCTAGTGAGCTGGATTTCTCCTCATATCTGAAGAAATAACTCTATTATTATTATCATTTATTAAATAACTCTATTATTATTATTATTATCATTTATTTTCTCTCTCTTCAAAAGTATCTGGGAATAAAGAAAAATCTATTTTCTTAAAAAATTCCATCTAAAAAAATCCATTTTTTTAAAATAGAGTCCTGTTCACTTTGTTAACATGTAAGTATAGCTTGCTACTGAGCTTCATTCAAAGCTCTTACGATGTGCGGTTCTTATGGTTTTTCTGCCCAGCTGCTATTTTCCCCAGCATATACTATACAGCTTCAGAAAATTACCGCTTAACATGTAGAGGTTACAGTGAGCTTACAAAGGTCCTGAGTTAATTTGCATTGTACAAGATAAAATTTATTGTTTACTTTTGAGGTAACTATTTCGTTCCTCTTAAAAATCCTAAGTGTAAGTGTAGTCCTCATTTTGTAGGGTACCATGTGACCAATGATGTTGCAAGCTGTAAAGGGACGCTGTAGGGTTTAGTTAGCCACGTGGATCCCTGCAGTTATTTCTCATGTTTTCTTTCTCTCTCTCTTTCTTTCTTTCTTTCTTTCTTTCTTTCTTTCTTTCTTTCTTTCTTTCTTTCTTTCTTTCTTTCTTTCTTTCCTCTCTCTCTTTCTCTCTCCCTCCTTCCCTCCCTCCCTCTCTCCCTCTTCTTCTCTCCCTCTCCATCCCCCCTCTTTCTCTTCCTCTCTCTCTTTCTCTCTTTCTGTCTTTCTCTTCCTCCCTCCCTCCCACCCTCCCTCCCTCCCTCCCTTTCTCCCTCTTCTTCTCTCCCTCTCCCTCCCCCCTCTTTCCCTCCCCCCTCTTTCCCTCCTCTTTCTTTCTTTCTTTCTTTCTTTCTTTCCTCCTTCCTTCCTTCCTTCCTTCCTTCCTTCCTTCCTTCCTTCCTTTCTCCCTCCCTCCCTCCCTTTCTCCCTTCTCTCTCTCTCTCTCTCTCTCTCTCTTTCTTTCTTTCTTTCTTTCTCTTTTTCTTTCTTTCTTTCTTTTCCAGGTCCATAATAGCCCAAAGTGCCTTGGTTCCGTGTATTCTTGTTACCGCTCCATCAGCTTATTTTTTTCAAACCAAGAGGAAATTAGAATCTATGGACATGAAATAAGAAAAAATGGGATCAGGTAAGATGAAGGGGAAAATGGTCTATGAATCTGATGCTAGAGATTAATTGAAAATTTAGATGTCTCAGACCAGAAGTGAATTACAGGGAGGAGGAGGAGGAGGAGGAGGAGGAGGAGGAGGAGGAGGAGGAGGAGGAGGAGAGGACTTGTTCTTCAGCTGACTTTTACAGGAGTATCACAGAGACATCATGCCTTCAGTCTACTGAAGCTCCCCAGGCAGCAAAGAATCTAGCGGGTTCATATCCTAGTGTATGTGATACAGGTTCACATCCTAGTATGTTTGATGCAGATGGGTCTTCAGAGCTGCACACAGGAGTGTTATGTTCTCCAGAGGGTGTCATTGAGAGCTATCTTTATATAGTTCAAGTCTAATTCCGTTAGACCTCTTCAATATTTTCTCCTTTCCTTTATAGCACAGCTTACAAAAAAATGACTTTATTTTCTTTTGCAAATGATTCTGGAATCCTTTCCAAGTCTGTGAGAATGAGGCTTGAGTGTCACTTGAGAGTTTCCACTGAAAGCCCCGACAAAGACTCTGCCAGTAAATAGCTGTCCTTGTTGATAGATCAGTGCAGCCACTGTGGCTTCCTGCCTGCCAACGACATGACCTGAGAGTTTTGGGGAAGGGTATGTTTATGTTAGACAGAGATTTTGCACAGTTATAATCAGGAATCATGGGGAATAATTTCCTTTCCAATCTAAATAATTACAAAGACACCCAGATTTAAACATTTCCTAGCCGAGCTAGGCCAGGAAAAGTAAACAGTGAGATGGAACAGTTCTATCCATCATTCAGAGCTCACTGCTGGGGGTGTGAGCCATGAGGTTCCTTCAGATGCAGGACACTAATGCTGATGCTTTGCCTCCATCCTGAGTCAGCCCAGGGTACGAGCATCGTTGTAAGAAGGGCTTTGAATAAAGCCTCAGGGAGTGTCATGTCAGTCCTGCAACCAGGAGCAGCCCTCACCCGCTTTGGGGATATTTGCTTTTCAATGCCTTTTCTTTTTTTAGTACAAGGTCTTGCCATACATATCTTCTGGCCTGGTCCTTGCTATGAAGAGCAGGATGACTAAGAACTCACAGGAGTTCTTTTGCCTAAGGCCTCTGAGTGTTGGGGAGGCAGACATGTACCAGGGGGCCCAGATTTCTGAGCTTATTGTTTCCTTATCATTTTCTGATATTTTATTTAAACAGAGTTGTTTATTTTTAAAGTTTTAGTTGTCAGTACAGATTTATGCAAGGACCTTAACATAGATGGAGAAGACAGCAGTATATGCTAAGAATAACGTCCACACACAAACGTACATGTATACTTGTTCACACACACACACACACACACACACACACACACACACACACCAGCACACCAGGCAGAGGAGAGACACAGAGAGGGACAGAGAGGCAAAGAGACAGACAGACTCAGAGATAGACAAGGATAGAGTATACTTGATTATTTTTTTTATAAAAGAAAGCTGAATATCTGAATGGAAAGATAATGTAGTTCAGCACACATTTCCTAGAGCTGAATTTACATGTTCTGATAACTTTTCATTTGGGCTTTTAGGTAATGTTAACTTACAATGATCATGCCTTGCAAAATGGATTTTCTTCAAAAAAATTTTCAAGAAAAGTGATTTGTTAAATGGAAGACATAATTGGTTTCAGTAATAAAAAAGTATTTCTTCAAGGAATTCCAGTTCTATGATAGGTGAAGGGTGAATCTATTGTTTGACAATGCTTTTTGCATTAATATCTTCTCCTCCTTCTTCCTCTTTCTCTATCTCCTTCTCCTCCTCCTTCTCTTATTCTTCTCCTTTCTCCTCCTCCTTCTCCTCCCCTCCTCCTCCATTTTCTCTTCTTCTTTGTTCTTGAGGGAGACCCAAGGAGGTAAAACGAGTATAGCATTTCACCCCTGGCTTTCAGTTATTTGAACTGTGAAGTAAGGAGTTTTGATATAGAAGCTCTGGGTACTTTCTTAGCATAAATATGAGCGTTCCTATCTGCTTATATTTTACTATTTGCAGTTCCAATCTAAAACCAGAACCCCACACACATTCTGCATAGAGTATGTCTTAGGCTGATTAAAGTCTATTCTTCTTGTATCACCCTGTCTTCATTAGCACACTTTTGTGTCATAAACAGGTAATTACAGATTCCCAATTTTCTCTTAAAGATATGTATTTGATTAAATTTTAGAGGAGGAGAACTGACAGACGCAGATGACTAACAGAAGCAAAACAAATCCCCCATTTACCACAGCCACTCTTCCCACAAATTAGAATCTCATTAATGTAAAATAGATCATATCATCTACTATCTTAAAAAAAAACAGATATATATTTTTTGGTTTTTCGAAACAGGGTTTTTCTGTGTAGCCCTAGCTGTTCTGGAACCCACTCTGTAGACCAGGCTGGACTCACACTCAGAAATCTGCCAGCCTCTGCCTCCCAAGTGCTGGCATTAAAGGTGTGTGCCACCACTGCCCGGCTTAAAAAACAGATTCTTATAAACTTGTAAATTCTAAAATGTAAAACATCCATTGTTATTTCATACTAACTTTTATTATGAACTCTTTATATTTAGCTTTTAGTCATAACATTTTTGTTAACTAGTCTTTTATTATCTAATTAGATTCAAAGTTACTTTGACTATAACTATTCTATAAATATTTATGTTAGAATAACCTTTGTGCTCATGGTTATAGATATCTTATATATTATTATGATATATTATTTGATATATGATATATGTTATATATATGATAGACCATACCTATTATAACCACCTATTTTATACCATGGTTTATAATTTTATTTTGATATGACTACCCTAATAAATAAAAGTGAGCTTCTCAAATTTATTTTATGATTTGAACCTGCTCTTTACTGCCCCATTTATAAATGGAAGGGGCACAGTACTCTCTTATTGTCTTCGTGACTCATTATACTTTTGCAATGTCCATTTTGTTAGTTCTTTTTGGTTGGAAATAAAATGAAATCAAAGCAGACCCCAAGGGCATCACATATTTTGGCTATTGCATTCTGTACTTCAGAATTATTGAGCAAAATTTTTAGGTTATCTTCAACTCTTCCAAATAAAAAGTATCCTTCACCTTCACTATTCCAAATATATAGAGCTCGTTTCTACACTGAATAGGTCATGTGTAATTTTCATGGCTGTATATTTCTGGTTTTTGAAACAACTAGTAAGTTGCAAATATTAACTCTACATCAGCGGAACTTTCTCTAGCTTCTTGTTTAAATATATTAAACTTGTCAGGAATGTTGAGATTTGCTACAGAATGAAACATTTGAGGTTCTCACTGCAGAGCTCATTCATTCTGTGCAGTGATCTTGAGAACACGCCACACGTAACTTTAACTTGGTCCTAGTTCTTGCATCCCATTGCTCTGTTTTCCAGTTTATCTCTGCCTCAGACACTTGGGCAGGTGCACTTAGAGAAGGTAGCTGACTACATTCTGGTGAAGACGACCTTTGGATTTTCTTTGGCTTGGGATGGAATATCGGGAATTTACCTCAAACTCTCGGAGGAGCACAGAGGGAAATCATGTGGCTTGTGTGCAAATTATAATGGCATCCAGTCAGACGACTTTGTGATCCTGCAAGGTAAGGAGCTAGACCATGAGAAAGGAGCAGGCCTTCTAGAGTTGTTTTTCTTCAGCCAACAGCAGATAGTAGCCAGAACACTTGATTTTTGATGGAAAGTCCGTGGCTGCCATTTGTCCAGTTAAGTGATTTTAAGTTGAGGTCAAGAAAGAAAACATTTTCTGGTTACGTGCCAACATTTGCTAAGTTAAGATGTAGCACTTGCTCACATAGAAAGTGTTAATTGAGCTTTCCATTTGTAACAGGAATTTCATGGATACTACATATACTGCTGTGGGGTCTTGGGAATAGCAATGAGCAAAATGAGCAATTCTCCATCCTTGGAGTTCATGGTCTAGGGATTTAAACCTTTTGGCTAACCTGCTTACCTTAGGAGAAAAGATATTTTGTATCCAATCTTGACAATAATGAGTGAAAATGACTGCCAAATAATATTTTGTAAAGATGATGGAATGAAATCAGGATTACCCATCTGGCAAAGCAACTGGCAAAGGTTTTATATGATTTCTCGGTTGCCTATAGAATCTGTGGGATGAAACCCATCTTAGGGAGTCACTTGTTACAGTCCACCTCTCTTTGGAGACTACTGAGGAGTAAGAGAACCATAAGGCATAATTATGATTCACATCCACATAATGAGGTTATATAGGAAAAGAACATTGTTCTTAATACCAGTGAACCTGGCCTGGGACCATGCTTCCACTCTTAGATATTTCTGAAGTTGCATCATTGAATCTTTCTGTTGCTGGGAAAGAGGAATATAGGAATTTTGGACTAATTGAGTGATCAGTGATAGTAAAAATGTAGCTTATTGTTTGTTATAATGTTGATTATGAGCGCATAGCATCATTGTTGCTAACCCTCATATCATTTTGTACAGTGTTTAGTATTTTCTCAATTGTATAACGAAGTCACAGTTTCCAATATAATGCAGCTATCTGCTGATTCTATTAGAATTGGGTTAGATGTTATTACACTTAAGCACAATCAGACACAATTGCTAACAATTGCCTTTAAACTGGTTTATTACAGAATATTGTTCTGTATTACAAACTTAATGATAGTTGTCTGTATGTTGTACTTTAATGGATGTTAAAAGAGCATTCCTCAGTATGCATTTTGCAAGTCAGAATGTAGGGAAAAATCTGCTTTGCTATTTATTACACTTTTTAATGGTAATGATGTGACAGTATATATTTTCATAGTGTCAAGGATTAAGTGAGACACCTCTTGTAAACATGTAGATTGGCCATTACATAGATAATACTCAGTTTATGTTATTTACCTTGCAATTATCTGTAAGTATCCCACAGGAGTTGAAATGCATTTTTGTATATTTTTAAGATGGCCTCAGTAAAATACAAACATTTTACTCCCACTCCATGGATAATTTATCATCAGGACTTGTTTACCAAGCGCTAGATTGGAGAGCCTGGCTCCAATGAGTCAATTTTCTCATATATAGAATAGAAATAATGAAAACGGCCCGCAGTGCCTCCCAGTGCGTGAATATCTAATGAGAAAATGTAAATGGAAGTGCTCAGAAGTCCGTGAGCACAATATAAATCGACAAGATCAGCAGCATCGTGAAATGGTACTTGCCTCCGTTGGGTATTGGAAATGAGGAGGCTTACAAATTTGGAGTCCTGAGACTACGTTAGTTAGGAAGGAGTATTTGGAAAGTTTCATTAAAAAAACAAAACAAAACGAAACAAAACAAAACAAAACAACCCCACCATAATTCTCAGTCCAGTTCTTAAAGTGGGAGTTAGACAAGATTGCTTTGAATGATTTTTGCCAGGACTGTCAGAGAACCTGGTGTGGAGCGAGGGTGGAAAACAGCGTCCGCTCTTGTTAGAGTCGGGAAGGTGGACCAGGCACCCGTGTGCAGGGACAGTCTGCTCACGATTTCTGGAACAGGAAATGATTCCAGGCAGTGAAGTCCATGAAGGGATCAGGCAAAAGTCTATTAGGTGAAGAGCAATTGGGAAGAGCAATGAAGTCAAACTGAATTCGGGATGAGCTTTGAGGGCAGAAGCAGACTCTTGCATGTCTGTTGCAGAGAAGCCCACGAAAAGGCAATCGCTCCTTCACAGTCTGGCAGATAGCACAAGGCAAAAACAAGTCGTAAGGACACTAAAAGAGCCTGCTTTTTTATTTCTTCCCATATTGTAAAAATGCAGGATAATTTCCAGAGGCAAGCTTGACGCCTTTGGCTCTAAAGAGTCTGGTGTTTGCTTAAAGCTCAGCGCAGGCTCTGCCGATTGGATCAAGTGTTGGATAGTCTGATGGCATACTATTGATTATGCAGCTTCCCAAGAGTAATTAAAACCATTTCTCCTTGTGTCCCTTCTTATCCTTCAAAGATGACTTCGCAAAGCAACGAGACTTCTCAGAATTTCTGTGCCAGGAGGAAGAACTCAATTTGGTGTCTAGATAAGGACGCCATGTTCCTAGGTCATGTGTTAGTCTTGTTTCACACCAACACAAAGGTCCTGCTTTACTCTCACTTTTCTCCCAACTTAATAACCAATAGCAATTCCTCACGATTGCATCCCAATATGCTCACTCAAGGCGTTATTCTCCCCACAGCATCTCCCATAGGAAGCATTGTAATTTAGGTTTAAGGGCTTCTGAACTAATGGATATGGATTAAAAGTCTTACAATAAATGACATACATGGCTCTTTTACTAATATAATGTAGAAGGACTTGTTAAACACTTGAATCAAAAGCTAATGTAAACTCTAGGGCAGTGATTCTCTACCTCCCTAGTCCTGCCACCCTTTAATATGGTTAGTTCCTCTCACAGTGGTGACCTCCAACCATAAAATTCCTTTCGTTGCTACTTCATAGCTGTTATTTTGCCAGTGTTATGAATTGTAATGTAAATATGTGATATGAAGGATATCTGATATGAAACTCCAAAGTAGTCGTTACCCCCAAGTTGAGAAACTCGCCCAAGGCTCAGGCTGTTTTGTTGAAATGAGTTGGACTTTTGGAAAGATCTTTGTTCTTCAGACTTAAAAAAAACTGTGCTATTTATTTCAAATATGGCATGTGCCTTTGAAGTGAGATAGGCCTATACCTCTACTTAAGGAAAGCATCAGGTTTTTTTTTTCTTTTAAATAAGTATTTTAGAGCAGATTTTGCTCAGTGTGTAACATACCCATTAATTTCAGAGATCACAAAGGAGGCCAGATATTCTTGTAAGATCAAGAATATAATTTAATAAATACAGTACATTCATCTACACTTTCCATTCATTTATTTGGTAAGTTTGCGCATAGGCTACATATTTGATATTAAACAAAGGATACAGGGCTAAAACAGTGAAGCCAGTCTCTCATTTATTGTAATAGAAGGTGAGATAAATAAAGAGACAAATTAGAACATGATATTTGTGAGAAATAACAGCTTTGATGGAAAGTGGGAAACAAAGGAGTCCAAAACGAAGAGAGGAAACTGACCAACTAAAGAGTGCTTCTTTAAAACCTGTTTAATTTTTAATTTAATGTAATTTAATACTGAGTGAATATTATCCTATTACAAATTTTATGAATTGATTTTAAAACATAATTGTAACATAATACGGTTTTTAAAATACTAGGAATTGAACCTGGGGGGGGGGGGGCATGTACATACTAGGGAAGAGCTCTATCACTGAACTACATCCCAGCCTTCTTTTTCTTCTGAGTTTGACTCTTGCTGAGTCACCCAGGCTGACCCTGAACTCACTTGTAGCCAGGTAGAGCTGCGGGCTTGCGCTCTTCCTGCTTAACATCTGAGAAGAGTGGTTTTGAAGGAGCAGGAGGCCCAGGAAGACACGGGCCCTAAGTTGGGGATGAGCAACTCTCAGAGCCAAGATGGCTGGAGAAGTTTGTATAAGAGGAGGAGTTGGGAATTATGGGGTGGGCGTGGCAGGTGCCTAACCTGCCCACTCTCCAAGGCTATAGGGAAGTTTGGAATGTTAGCAAGGAGCAAAGCACTCCTGTAAACAATGGGTGTAAGCAGCATTTGCTAGTAGCCCATACATACCACCTCCCTACATAAAGGTGCTCAGGGAGACCAGGGAAGCATTTCACTTGAGATTCGGATTAATCAGCACAGTTGTCACCACCATCAAGTCCGCGTGGCAGAAAATTCAAAGCTCCAATCTGAACTCCTTCTGTCTGTGAGATTTGAGATTCAGCCTTATCTGAATCTGGAGCAGGATTAATTTTCATATCTTGTCTTGAACTTATTTAATGCCAGGTGATGAAGCAACTTAAACCCGATCCATTACAGGCTGTTCACCAACTGTCTGTTGGATCATATATAAGCTCTTCAATACTTCTCCTTAATTATTCTCGGATCAGTTAGGCTCCCTAATACTGGGGTCCCTTTGAACCATGTTTCAATTTACTGTTCATAATACTCAGATGAAACAGATTCACTTCTTAGATGTATTTTTGTTGGTTTCTTCTCTGGTCTCACATCGGCTCTACGTGTGTCTTCTGAAATGTTTTTATGGTTTCAATACATTTTGTTGTTGTTGTTGTTTACTCTCAAAATGGAAAAGAACTTTAAAAAAATGTGTGCATGTGTCTTTGTGTGTGCTCATTTGTGTGTGCACTCATGCATGTGTAGATGTGTATGTGTGCACAAATGTGCATTTGCATGTGGAGATCATAGAACAACCTCAGGTTTTGTTATCAGGAATACCATCTACCTCCTTTTAAACTGGGTCTCCCACTGGCCTGGAACTCATCAAGTATGGCCAGTGAGCCCTGGGGATTTGTTTTTCTTGGCCTCTTAAGCATTAGAATTCTAAGTGAACACTGTCAGGTCAGGCATGTTTACATGGGTTCTGCTGATCAAACTCAGGTTCCCATGCTGTATGGCAAACACTGGCTGAGACATCTTACCCAATCGGAAGAATTTTTAATAAGATTTAATAAGATTTGAGAAAATGACACTAATACAACTCTATTTATGTCTGAATGCAATAGAGGACTACACAGAAGACATTGCTATGTTTGCAAATAGCTGGCTGGTGCTAACTCCAGATGATACTAAATGTGTACCTACGCCCTCAGACTTTCCAAATCCATGTTCCAGTGGAATGCCAGCATTTGAGGTAAGTTCAGGAAAAAAAAAACCCAAAAACCAAAAAACAAGTAACGGAGCATGTTGGGCTTAATACTAATCTGCTTTTGCATATTTAGCATTAAGCAAATACAGAACAATTAAATTATTGAATTCACATTATGTAATTGCAATATGGAATGACTTCATATTAATTTCAGAAGTAGGGGATATAATTGGATTCATCATTGCAGTAATTCATCTACAAAGCACATAGCTGGGGAGCTGTTCATTGCATTTTATAAGTGTAAATTATCTGCCCTTTCCTGATGAGAACAGAGAGTTCAGCAAATAGATGAATACCAAGTGGAACGAACACACTCCTGTGCCAGTGACGTTTCTGATGATTGGCATCTGTCTTTTGCACAGGCAATCTTCTTCAAATGCCAGATATTGTTACAGTTCCCCTTTCTGAGCTGCCACGAATACATTGATCCATACTTATACATTGCCAGCTGTGTTAATGACCTGTGCAAGTAAGTGAAACAATTAGTATTTGCAATAAATTTCTCCCCCCTCCCAAACTAAGGGCAGATATACTTCTATAATACAACCATCTCAGCAGCTTGCCAAAGAGTGCTAAATATCAAGCCCACACTGGACTAACAAGTAGTTGTGAGAAGCTGACTGTCTAACAGGTCTAACAGGTAGTTAACTGTTCTACATAGAAGATGCCAAATCTCATAGCTTTTAAATATTTTGTTCTATTGGCTTTTTTTTTTTTAAGATTCTAGAGATGTCTGTAGAAACTTGTGTGCACTAATATTTAAATCCTCAAAATAGAGCAATATTATAAAGGAAACTCGTGGAATAGTCATCTAAAGAGTTAAAGAAACCAACTTCTCATAGACATGTATCAGAGGATGGCATTGCCTGACATCAATGGGGAAGCCCTTGGTCCCGGGCTGGGGGTCGAGGGGTTCATGCCCCAGAATAGGAGGATGCTAGAGTGGTGGGGGAGGAGAGGATGGGTGGGTGTGAGAGTACTCTCATACAGGCAAAGGGGAGGGTGGAGGGTGGGTGTGGGATGGGGGGGTTGGTGGAGGGGTAACCAGGAAATGGGTTATCATTTGAGATGTAAATAAATGGAATGATTACAACAAAGAAAAATATTTAATATTTAATAACTGCTGAAATTTAACACCATGAGAAGTGCAAACAATAATTTGTAATTCTCCAATTAAAATGAGAAATGAGAGCACATGAAAAAATAAGATATATTGCTGACAAAAATCACATGTTGCTAATAACATTACATTGTAAATAACATTGTGACTTAAAGCCTTTATGCACAATTGAAGGAAATGCTCAATTTCAACTGGAAATGACTAGAAATAAGCCTTTGATGTTTTCCTATCCATGGCCACAGATTTCTTTATGCTAACTGAGGTCAACAACATCCAGGATAGAATGTTGTCTAGGCAACAAACTGATCACACTGTCTGTCGTAGAAATTATGAAAAATTATCCATTGTTGAACCCTTTTAAAATTTTGCTTATTTTTAGTTATCAAGTATATGTGATTTGTCATCTTAGATATTTGAGGGTACTTCAGGGATTTTTGTATATTTGAATATTTAATGAATGCCAAGGAATAAAAATAGTATGCTTGAATATTTTTGTAGAACAGCTGAATAATTTTTGGTCAAGTAAAACCAATTGTAGATTGAGTAGCTTGTTGTGTTCTCTACTTTAATAAAGGTAATTTTTTAAAAAGGTAGAAATAGCATTGAAACCATGTTGCCTATAAATACTCTTCTTTAAATCAATTCCTTCTTGAGATTAATACTCTTCTTTAGAACAACATGATTATAAAAGTATATTGAATGTACTGATGTTTTCCAAATATTAAAGCAAACTGATTGGCTTTGTGGCTTGGCTTTGGGTCGAGTGCAATCATGCCTTGACTTATGTAGACAATTTCCAACTCCAGTGGTTCCTACATGAGTCAAAGATCTCAAATAGCTTCTCTTCCCCAGCAGTGGTCAGTGACCTTACTATGCATTTTTTGAAACAGTCTCTTCTCTCTTTTTAAAAAGTAAGCGCTATTTGCTTTGTCTTTGTAGATTTTACCCAAACTTGCTTTTTCCTTTTCAAGATCCACAAAGGTAGGCATGTCCCTTGTTTCTCCCATTCATACGGAATTATGAAGGTATTCTCTTTCCACAGTGGCTTGCGCCCATTGTTTGAGAACTTTCCTGAGTAACTTTGTCACATTCATCCAAAACACCCACTTCTTTTTGTAGGCTGAGATAAAGTATCTTTTGGTAGATTCAGGAAAGCCATTCTCTATTTATTAGTTTGGCTCCTTCAATAGCCAAAGTAACAGTGGATAAAGCTAAATGGAATGTTTATACTTCTCTCATTTAAAAGTTCAAGCCAGTAATTGCTCTTGGATTAACATCATGGCTCAGCTCCCAAAGCTTCACAGCGACTCTGCAGTCTTGTCGATACACGATGTCCTTGCATTGTTCTCAGTTTCAAGACCCAACCTGGCTCCTCACTCTTATGTCTCCATGTTAGCTGTCAGAAAGGGAGAAACAAAACAAAGGGATAGCATTTTTTCTTAACCTAGAAGATTGATATATATCCCTACAGCACACATTCTAAGCCTGTTGGACCAGAATGTAGAAACATGGTCACATCCAGAGGCATAGAAGACTAGCAATGTCTTTTCCCGAGTATCCATACATCTAGAAAATATGCAGCATTCTAAAAGGAAAGGGAAACTGGAGATTCACCCAGTTGTCCCATATATATATCTACATCATATAAACATTCAATGAAAAATTAACATTTAAAAAAAAAACCCTGATTTTTCCCTTTTCCAGGACGAATTGGATCAGTGCAGTGAGGTGGAGAGTTGCTGTGCAGTGGTTTAAATTAGCTGACCATTAAGACATGTGCTTGAGGTGGAAAGACAGGGTTAGGGGCAGGAGGACAGGCAGGTCACATGAGAAGATGGGTATTGTGTTTGAATTTAGAGGCGATAGCTAAAATGGAAGTAGAACATGCCCAGAATAAGCTTCCACTTCTAGAACTTCAGGGCACATCTTCCTACCATCTTTCTGTCCTTCCTTTCTTAAGTAATAAATGAATGATTCTTTTCTTTTCCGCTGTTATGGAAGTGATTCAGAGGGATCCTGTTCAATGAAAAGGTGAACTGTTTGAAAACACGTTCATTTCTTGCTTACATTATGACACGTTGGAATTGACTTGACAGCCATTTTTTTCTTTAGTCTTTTTTTATAGTCCAATTTTTATCCCCCTCCCAGTCCGTCCTCTGATTGCTCCCCATCCTCCCCATCCTCCTCCCCTGCCTCCCCAGTCTCCAAGAGGATGTCCTCCCCACCCCCACCCCACCAGCCATCCCCACTCCCTGGGGCCTCAAGTCTCTCAAGGGTTAGGTGCCTCTTCTCTCACTGAGGCCAGACCAGGCAGTCCTCTGCTTGTATACGTGACTTGACACCCATCTTTGTGCTGACCAGCTAAGCAGAGTGACACCCATGGAAACAGAAACCATGTCCGCATAGTCTCTACCCTAAAAACCTAAATTCTACTGGGGTACAGAAGCATTTTTCCAGCAACAGCACACGCATTTGCTTGCAGCTTGTGATGGAAACGCAGAGATAGGTCACAGACTGCATGCAAGGCTCCACGCAAGAGGTAGCGTTTGGCTTATAAGAACTTGGCAGCAAAGAAATTATTTTTAAGTTTTGGCATGTCAAGGTCAATTGAGTTAGAAACAACTATTATTTAACGCTTGTTTTTCCTCATTAGAGATAACAACCAAGTGGAAAATAAGTTCTTTTTCTCTCAGTGAGTAAGGATAATAGTTTCCTGTTTGCCTGATCGCAATGCTTTTCATCGGGTGCCATAAGACTATGTGCCTAGCACTGTTCCAGGAGTAACGTAGACACTCAGGAAGTGACAGATATTTTAAATATTTGTTGCATCACGTGGCAAGCCCCAAATCACGTTCAAAAGCAATATTAGTTGTAGGAAACTCATGCACAATTTAAGGTAAACAGCTTCTAGAAACGCGACAGTGTTTGACATACACTTCTTGTTTCAGAAAGTCTTTTCTGTTTGTACTCTTAGAGTTTTCTGAGCTCCTGAAGTTTATGAGGACAGGTTTCTCCTTTGCCTTCTAAAGCTCTGTTAATCAGACCAGATAAGCTAGGTGGTTCCAATTACAGTAGCACAGACTAATCGCAACTCGAGACGGTGGCTTTTCTAACAGACCCAAAATGTTGAGAGTCACAAAATGAAACATTCTTGAGGTCATTATCTTTTCAGATGCTTAACTATCCAATTTTGAGTATGGATTGGGTTGAAAACCAAGCTAGCTACCTTGCTATAAGCCTGTTTATTTGGAAAGCGCCTTGTTAATCTGCTCTGGGAACTGGCAGATCCCATAAGAAATTATTGTTTAGAGAGCTTCTAAAGCGATTACAAGAAAAATAATTAGAGATAATTTACTCGTGGCAATGTTGTAAAACTGTCTAGCTTCAGTGAAAGAGCTTGGAAATCTCCTTTTAAATCTTAAGTTGAATGTTATTTACCAAGTCTCTCAAAAATATTTTGGACTGTTATGGCAAGAACAGCCACTGTAATCCTTAGGAGGGCCACAGACTATGGGGCAACTCAGTATGAGGTGTTTGGAAAAAATGTTCACCCTTGATATTTTTGTAGAAATATAAATTTATGTTTTAACTTCATTTACATTTTTTATCTGAATTTAACTATTATTAAATTCTAAAAGGTCTAGGATATTTGGTAAGGAAATAAAAATACATGCAATTTTAAAAAAAAATTTAAATATAAATATTTTTCATTATAGTTTTTACTTGACCCATAGAGAAAGTAATAAAACTATGGACAGACTGTGATAAAGGTGTTCCGCTAAATTACATTATACTAAATTTAAGTAGGTGTCCTCATTTAGGATCTCTTGTATATGTGTTTTGAAATTTCTTGTCTCTTGTGAGGGATGCCATGGAAGACACACATTCTGACATCAGCTAATATCAGTGTATTTTCCAAACCCCCATTGCTTTTGGGACTCAGTGGTTCCAAGGCAGCATTCTGTCTGATTCCCATGGGACTAGGCTCTGCCTTTTCTTTTTCTTTCTTTCTAGAACTGATGACGATGAAACTTACTGTCGAGCAGCCACAGAGTACGCTAGAGCCTGTTCCCACGCCGGCTTCCCCATTCAAGACTGGAGGGATGACTTTCCAGCATGCAGTATGTTTGTATTTTCAAGCCATATATTTTACAAAACAAAAACGAAATCAATTTTGTCCCAGAACTCAGAATTCAGTTTACCTAGCTTCTCAACCTAACTTACTACAAGATTTTTAAAAAAATGTTCACATATTTGTAAATTTACACATTTCCTGAACACTCAGTTTTGAAAGAAAGACGATAAAATTGACTCACAACCCACTGTCTGGCCATTGCAGCTGATAAATGTGACGATAGCTTCGTCCACCGGGACTGTATCAGTTGTTGCCCTCCGAGCTGCACATTTGAGAAGCAGTGTCTTGGGAGCAATCTTCACTGCCTTGATGGATGCTATTGTGCAGACGGTAAGTACCCCATGAAGAGAGCCTGCCTACGCTCCTCTAAAGTGGTACTCGGTCATGTGAAGAACACATCTTGGTCATGCTATCCATTCCCTAGACATCAGTGCAACTTGTGGCGTTCAATCCTTGAAATAACTGGGAGGAATGTTTGCTTGTCTTTAATAAAAGAAATATGGGTTGTTTTCTTTTTTTTGATAAAAATTTCATGAAACAGAGATTCTAATACTTTCAATCCCTAAGGTGATGAATTTGTTCTTTCAGAATTTAATAATCTTTAATAGTTTATATGTTTTTATTTTCTGGAGTGTGAAAGTGAGTTTAGGAAAAAGGCTTCACATTTTTCCGTTCTAAGATTTTAGTTTAAAGTTAAGGTATGGGTAGACATTTATAAAGAAGACTAGATGCTCTAACATGATCAGAACTTCATCTCTCTCTATGTCTCTATTCCTTTGAGCACATACATGTGTGATGCACTGTGCATATATTTATCTGAGTGCAGAGGTCAGAGACCAATACGTGTGCTTCTTTATTACTGTCTACCTGATTTTTTTTTTTGAAATAGGGTGTATCTTTGAACTGCAGAACTTGTGATTTTGGCTGTACTGTCTGACTACCATGTTCTAGGATCTGTCTTTCAATAATCCAGTGCTGGCATTGAATGAGTGCAGCACTAATCCTGGCTTTTATGCATTCTAGAGATCCAAACTCAAAGCCCTAAGTGAACTCAGCATCACTCTACCCACCGAGCCGTATCCTTAGCTCAACCTGTTCTCCACCCTTTAAAAACAATACAAACTAGGAAAAGGAGATCAGGTATGCAGCTTTGTAGCACGCAGCTTGGGGACAAAGTACTGTGCAAAAGACCTAGGTTCAGTCTTCAGGTCCTCAAAAATAATTAGAGGTATTAAGTGAATTTTTTCCAGCCCCTTTTCTGAGATAACACTACAGTAAACCAGTGGTAGTCTTGATATGGTTATTTACAGCCAAACACACACATGCGAATACTTCCTATAAAACCTTACTATGAAAAAGGCCAGTGGATGGAAGAGCTGATTTAAATTCTGCTCTGTCTTCATTTTATTTCCCAAAGACGTAACGAATTCAGTACATTGGACCATTGAGTAGCACTGTTTAATTCTTTTATATCTGGGTGACAGTAGTATAAATCTCTTTTTAATCTTGCATTGAACAGAACACACACACCTATGATATACCTCTCTTCTTTCCTTCCTTCCTTCCTTCCTTCCTTCCTTCCTTCCTTCCTTCCTTCCTTCCTTTCTTTCTTTCTTTCTTTCTTTCTTTCTTTCTTTCTTTCTTTCTTTCTTTCTTTCTTTCTTTCTTTCCTTGCCTGCCTTCTTTCCTTTCCTCTTTTTCCTTTCCTTTCCTCTTTTTCCTTTCCTTTCCTTTCCTTTCCTTTCCTTTCCTTTCCTTTCCTTTCCTTTCCTTTCCTTTCCTTTCTTTTCCTTTCCTTTCCTTTCCTTAAATTCAAGGAAGTTCTTTTTAGTTTTCTTTCTTCTTGGCAGACTTTGAGATTTTGATGGCAAGGTACAGGAAATGAGAGTTGAAACTCCTTGAAAGAAACCTTGCTGACATTGACACCAACTGAGAGCTAGGTTTCTACTTCATAACATTGAGAGCTAAGTTTCTAGAGTACTCATTGACAGTCTAGGAATTTCTGTATCTGGAATTCATTCTAAGAAAATTCTCAACAACATTTGATTGAGTTGTTAGCTATTCAAAGAGCATAACCCTTATTATTTCTTTTGAGATACATGTGACATACATGTTTCTTAAACAGGCCTCATAATGGACAATGGAACTTGCATCTCTTTGGAGAGCTGCCCTTGTAGTTTTCACGGATTAGCTTATTCAGTTGGTTCAAAAATCGAACAAGAGTGCACTGAATGGTAAGTGGTCCATGGGGAGAGAGTAATTTCTGAGTCTTTTTCTATTTAATAACTTGGTCATGACAGGCATCTTGCAGAGTCTACCCGTTGCTAATTTTTATCTGCAAATTCTGAGATGCAGTCTGTATTTTACTTGAACTACACAAATTGGTTCTCTTTATGTGTTTGTGTTCTTATTACTTCTTTTGGTAATTTTATAAAATCCAGGGCCTATATACGGCCCATCCAATTTTTGCTGTTCATAATAACTAATTAACACATAGTTCTATTCTTAGAGCTAGATGACTTTCCTGGGTTTATGTACTGAATATTTTATAAAGTGACTGTCTATTGGCGGTTTTGGGACATGATCAGGAAGATTTGTAATCCTTATTAAACTTGCTCAGATGCTGGGCAAGCGAGAAATTCCTCCAGGACAGTCCATTGTAAAAATAGAAGCCTGTATGACCACAACTCCGTTCTCTTTGCTCTCAGCATACTCAAAAGACATGCAGGTTTATAACTAACCATATAACATCTCAGTAGCTGATGTCATCAGACTCTTGCTTTCCTCAGAAACTCCTCTATTTGTGAGGAAGGGAAGGGGCCTTTGCCTTCCACTAGAAGAGAGCTGTTTCTTCTTGTTAGTGTCTTATGCTAGCAAATAGATACATAATGGATACTTATTTTCCAATCAAGCAGTTTGTAACTCTTAGTGCAACTTTTTAGAGAGGTTTTTCTACTCAGATAATAGAGAACCTATTAGCTTAATATATCTTGTATATTAAGAAATATATTGAGGAAATGTAAGCATACTTTCTGTGTCAGGCTAATAGTTTTCTAATTTTGTTTAGTGTATGTGTTGGTGGAGTTTGGAACTGCACCGAACATGACTGTCCAGGTAATCTTCTAAACTGTAAAAAACCAAATTTTAACATCTGAAGAATATGTTTTTAATTAGGAAGGAAAAATAATATTGATTATTAAATGAATCTCATATATATTATATATACATATTAGTATAATAATATATAACTTATATATATAGAATAATTGGTAAATTGAATATCTAGTAGGCAACTTTGCTAAAATTTTGTTTAAAATGCATCAATACAAGTCCTAAAAGTATATGGAAAAGCAATCATTTAATAATTTTTAACTGAAATTTAATAGGTTAATTTGTCAGATCATAAATCTAAATGAATTACTTTCTTTTGAGGTGTGCTTATTTATGCTAAGTTGTCCTGTTGTTTTTTTAAGCATTAACACGGGTTTTCATTTCTTCCTTTTCTGTCTTCATCTCCTTCTATGTTTATCTTGGATAGTTCAGTGTTCTGTTGTGGGTGACTCTCATTTCACCACCTTTGATGGGCGTCATTACTCTTTTATTGGCTTGTGTCAGTACATCCTTGTGAAAGGAACTGGAAAAGATAGATTCACGATCACTTTGCAGAAGGCTCACTGTGAACAGGTAAGCATAGCCCAGTCAGGAGGGGAGTCATCGTACTACGAAGTCCAGCCTCACATCCCTATTATGTGGCAGTATTATTACAATTATTTGCTATTCTTAATGTATTGATTATTAAGATGTCATCATTATTAATATATCTCAAAAGAATGAATAATGCTCACCATTGGTCATGACAATAGAACCTTGATTTTAGACATATTTACATATAACAACAAAAATAACTTTTACTAGATAAAATTCAATATAGATTGACTTTTAAGGTTATTTGCATATGTTGCTTTTGAAAATGTAGTGCACGATTTCATGATAGGACTAAGCCTTAATTGACTTAATTTACTCTCAAGCTAGTTGTTACACAGGGTATTATTTTTGGATAAGATCCAGTAGGCTTCATATCATTCTAAAGAGATATATAATATATAATTAAATAATAAATATAATAAATAATTTTGACATATTAATAATATTGATGTCAGAGCTTTCCTTTAAATAAACACATCAATCATTTGTTTAAAAAGGAAAAAATAATTTCAAAAAATTTCCAAAATCTTTACTAATCAAATTAATTCCAATGAAAGGTTCTTTTCAGCAAACTTTAACAATTAGTTTCCTTTCTAGTTTGTTTTTGAGAGAGATTCTTGCTGTGTACCACAGGCCAACCTTAAATTTGTAGCAATCTTCCTTCCTGAGCATCTGGAGTGCTGGGATTATTAACTGTGAGCTGTCACGCTTGGCTTCAGCTCTGTTTTTCTTATTGAAATTTATTAATATTTGAATTAACTTTGTAACTAGTCCTAAATAACTCGGCTGTATTTTTTATTGACAACTTTGTCAATTGTATCAGCTAAGTGAGCAATTATGTGTTATGGAAACCAATGACTGGTGAGTCATTGAAAATGAAATTAAACATTTTATGATTGATATATATATGATATATCACAGCCTTCATATATACCAGAAATTCTTATTTGTGCACACTCTTTCTCCATCTTCACCTTTCTTTGTCTTCTCCCCTTCTTGCCCTTTCCTTATCCCTGTCTTTCTTTCTCTCACCAATACTGTGACTTTTCTGCAGAACCTGGGTTTGGTCTGCCTTCAGTCCATAACTCTAATACTGGAGGATGACTTTAACAAACAAGTGACGCTCAGCAGAGGAGGCCAGATTGTCACCAGTCCCAACCAAGGCTTCACCCTGAACGGTAAGAAGCAATGCTCTGAATACCTTAGCGCCAACAGCAAACCCAACCCAAGGCGCCATTTTCATCTTGGTTGATGATGTAACATTTCCTGAGTGCCTGTGCCACTTTGCCAAATACACTGGAGGCCACAATCCTTATTACTTTTCTCAAGTGGCCTAGAATTTGCACAAGCAAACAGATACCTGCAATAAAATGAGACAGATATAGTAATTTGTACAGGACTCTAAGGGTTTACTGTGTAGCTTCTGAGGTGTAGCCCATGCCCACTGGAGAAAGGACTTGCAGGTTGGTAGGATTTTCTTTTTTCTTTTTTCTTTTTTTTGGTTTTTTGAGACAGGGTTTCTCTGTGTAGTCTTGGCTGTCCTGGAACTCACTCTGTAGACCAGGCTGGCCTCGAACTCAGAAATCAACCTGACTCTGCCTCTCAAGTGCTGGGATTAAAAGCGTGCACCACCATGACTGGCGGTAGGATTTTCTGAAGGAGATGATGTGCCACTGAACATTTGAAGCTGAACTTAGAATGAAGGAAGTGAGAAAGGGAGGGGGAGGTCTCTGTGGAGCTTGTTTAGAAGATAAGTGTATTGGCATCGCTACATCCTGAACAGGGTCAAGAGAGATTACCTAGACTGACATTAGAAAATCAGGGCGGGGGGGTGGGAGAGGGGGTGGGTACAGACAGTATGTAGAGGCTTCGTACATGGGAGGTTCCTGGGGTGGACTTGTTTAAGTCTGCTTTGCAACAGAGTTACTAAGAATATTTTTTTACTCTCACAGTGAATATTCTCTCAGAAATGTCCCAGCTCGTGTTTCACATCACACATCAATGTGACACAAAAATCATGCCAGAAAACTCATATAGTCATGAATATAAAATTGTTACTGTTTGACCAGTATGAAATGGTGATCTCATACACTTTAGCCAAACAGACAGAAATAAATAGTGAGTCTTAAGGAACTGTAGTTCGTTTCTTTCTTATTTTTGTCATATATGTGTGTATATATATATATATATATATATATATATATATATATATATGTGTGTGTGTGTGTGTGTGTGTGTGTGTGTGTGTGTGTGTGTGTATACACATGCATATACATACACATACACATGAGACTATATACATATATACATACATGTATGACTTTGGGCGGAAGGGATTTTGAGATGACAGACATCAGATTACCAACATGCAGCATGCTACAGTGTGAAGCATGGCAGAGACAGGGATGAGCAACTCTAAGTCAGTGACAGTGTGACAGTAGCGATGGATAGAAGACAGAATGATGGTCTGTCAGTACACAAGTGGCCTACACTTACTTCTGGATTCATTTGTGGCTGTAAGGAAAGGCAATGAAAAGAATGGAGTGCTCAAAAAATATTTTTCAGATTTATGGTATTAGAGACCAAATTGAGAACAACATATATATTACACACACACACACACACACACACACACACACACACACACACGCACTTGACACAGGGGCAAAGAAGAGCTTTTAATGACAACCTCACTATCTTAGTTTTAAGTATGAGTTTGTCTCTAAATATGTCTCATAAAATAGTGATTACCAAGAGGTATGCTCCCCCCCCTTTTGGCATTCACAAAAATTTGGAAAATTCTTGAGAAAATTAGTACTTCCTAATGGATCATGGCCACTTTAAGGAAACATACCACACTACAACACATTCACTCATACACAGACGTACACACACGTCATATCTCTCATATAACATACCAAACCACACATACATAAATACATAGACACACACACCATGCACCACACTGCTCCACATCTCCTCCTAACCCCCACACAATACATCCCCACTCCCACATAGACACATACCACATACTATACCACAACGTTTATACCACACACCCCTTATAAAGCCATACCTCTACTACACTATTCACCCCCACCACACATATACATATACATGTATACCACATGCAAGAACACATACTCTATGAAAAAGATGATTAGAATTCAAATATCTAATATGAAGATGTTTGTCAATGGAGATTACATGTCAATAGTGGCAGCCCATCAGAAGACTAGGTGAATGAGATGGAAGGAAACAAGAGAAAAACAATCAACCACTAGGGATAGATTTAGCCTTGGTACAAAAGCAAGACCTGCCAACTAGCTAGCCACCATTGGACATCAATAGAAGGAGAGGCTCAATGTTGTCCGCTGCCATTTCAGAACATTACCTGTATGTGACGGCACTAACGTACGTTCTTTTCCTACAGGCATTGTTGAAATTCAAACCCTGTCATCCTTATTCATTCTCCTAAGAACCACCTTTGGTTTAAAGATCTTGTTCGCTATTGATGGAGAAAGAATTTACATTCAGCTTTCCAGTGCCTGGAAAAGAAGGACATTAGGTCTGTGCGGCACCTTTAATGGCAACATTAGGGATGATTTTCTGTAAGTATGATTTATTGACTTATGGGCAGCTTGTTGAGTTTGATGGCAGTCACTTTAATGGAGAGAGATTCATTAAAAATGTTTATATAGCTGATAGGAGGTCAGCAATCACTGGCTAAGTGCTTCACGTATATTATCATATTTAACTTGTATAGTTATCCAATGGTTTAGTATCCTCATTGCACTAATTAGAGAAGAAACTAAGAGCTCACAGGAACAAAGTATTCAGTCACTTATCTTATGGCTTCTTAAAGTTTTCACACTCAAGACCCTGTTACCCATGAGACTTTATGCACTCCTGGGGATGTAAAATATATATATATATATAATATATTATATATTATATATATTATATATGTATAATATATACATAATGGTAATAAACCATAAGGAAACTTATTTTAAACATATAATTTTACCATTTATTAAAGATGAAAGCAATTTTGCATCACAGGAAGATGAATGTGCTTGTTAATTTTCTTCTATAAAGAATTGAGTTGAATACACCATCCTATGGGGCATATAGCATTGTCTATATTCTTCAGGGTCACTCGGTTTTTTGATTTTTACAATCAACACTGAGAATGCTCTTTCACACAAATATCTAGTATAAAGTAGCAGATATTTTTGAGAATTCTGCCTAATCTCAAGCCCAAAATTAATGATTTTAAAAAATAAAGCTAATTGACAAGTAAAACAGAAATTCCTGAAAAGCGAAAATCCTAGCAGGATACAGTCCACAGATATGTTAATTTGATATTTACATGGGTGTAATGGTTGTATAAAAATATTAAAAATACATTTCCTAAAATGAAGCCATATGTTTATGTAAGAGTAAAAGAATCTTTGTATAGTATAAACACTGCAATCCATTACATACAAAAGTCTCAAATCCGAGATGAGGTGTTCCAGGAAACGTTTGTTGATGTGTGTGGTATGACAATATGTGAATTGCAATTGTGTGAGTTGTGTGTGCAGACCCAAAGTTGTGATGGAGTCATGCAGTCCTATGTGGGTGACCGTTTAGAGAAACACCTTGGATTCATAGCATATTCAATGTGATGTGGTGTGTGTGTTTGTGTATGTGTGCGTGTATGTGTGTGTGTGTGTGTGTGTGTGTGTGTGTGTGTATGTGTGTTTATGTGTGTGTGTGTGTGTTTTGTGCAAGCCAGAAGTCAACCTTGAGCATTGCCCATCAGGTGCCACCCACTTGTTTTTTTTTGAGTCAGGACATCTATTGGCCTGGAACTCACTGATCAGGGTAGGCTGGTAAGGTAGGATATCAAGCACCAGAATCCAACTGGCTCTAAGTTCCAGTGCTGGGATTATAAAATGTGTACCACCAACTTGTAAATGCATTCTAGGTATAAAAAAATGTCTTATATAGTCCAGGCTGTATTCAAATCTGCTGTGTAGCCACAGTTGTCCGTGAACTCCTGATCTTCTTGCTTCTACCTCTCAAGTGCTGGTATTACAGGTGTGTACTCCACACGTGACCTGTTTTGGAATTTGTTTTGGGTGATCGCACATTTAGAAACCCTTGGGTGTTGCTAAACTTTTCACGGCCCCTTTCCTTTACATGATTCTATCTGTGTCATGACCACAGTTAAAGAAACTGTGAGTTAGCTCACATCCTGGAGCGAGACTTGAATTTATGCAATATCTCAGGATGTGGGCTAACTGCTGCCTCCTGCTTTCTCCTCTGCTGCCTTCCAAGCTCTGTAGTCTGCTTTTAGAAAATCTTAGTTTGTATTGCATTTGTATTAATGTATTTTATACTTATATTATACATAATGTATAATATATTTGTATTAATGACAGTAAGCTAAACTGTGCAGTGTTATTAAACTGTGTATTGTTACTACAGCTAGCTACAAGACAAATTTTGGCATCTAAGTTCATTAGATTTTAGGACAATTGGTGCTGCATTGGGAGAAAAGCAATAAAGTCTGCTAGTCTAGGAAAATGTGCTTTTCACTACCCAGGAGACACAGCATCACTACCCACGAGAAGCAGCAGTTCCTGATTCGGGGGTATGTTATGAGTATTAGTCATTTGGCCTGAGGTTCATTGGGAACCAGTTAAGTGGAATAAGACAGTACTGGCTATCCAGGAACTGGTGTTGCACTATCAGGAAGGGATTTAACCGTGAAGTTGAAGAATAACCACTCTGATAGCTGTCAGGAGTGGTGCTGAGCCAGGCTGAGGGTTAGTGGAAGGGGCTTCTTGATCAGCGGATGAATAGAGTTCTACCATTCATCATGATGCCAAGAGCCAATGTGAGAGATAGTTTCAAGTTACCAAGAGGATAACTAACGAATTTTCTCATTCAAGAATGAGAAGAATATGAGGTCCCCTATATGTTCATTTGCTTGGCTTAACCATTACACAGTAGATACATGTAACTTTAAAGGATTCTATTGTACATCCTAAATGCATACAAATTTAACCTGGGCCACAATTTCAATATAAAAGATTCTAATGAAGAAATATTCAGTGCTATGTGAGGCAAAACCCCAAAATATACAAAATCTATTGAGGTAATTTCAAAATGAAAAATGTTGTCCTTAGTGGTTCTAGCCAGAAGCACAGTCTAAGTGTAGAGGTCTCTGTGGGCTGAGCATCCAGGGAACATGTCATAGAAGAGTGGTTCTCTAAATAACATGGTTTTCTGAGCACCTTCACATATAATCTTTCCCTCTGTGGTTCTTCCCCTTCTAATCTTGATTTTATGTTCAAACTAGCTCAAGCATTATTTGCTTTCAAAATTTAGTTCACCTCTAACCAGAATTACATCCAGGTTAGCTGTGAAGAAAATATCATTTACCAGTTGTACACACCAAATGGCCAGGGTTAATGAGAATTAAGAGTGCATCCTTGGTCCCTCGCTTTTCAGGATTCTTATCTACCCTGGATAGTCAACTGAACTAAGCACAGCTTTTAGTAGTTTTACTCAATGGGCACCAAGAGCCGATATTTTATTAAAAATTTAAAAAAGCAACATTTATTTTACATCATCTCATGTAATTTATTTACGTTTGGCTATTTTTTTCTTGTATTTACTTCAGGTTAGAATAACAACATCTGTGTCATACTGTCAAAGTAGAAACCATGCTAGGGCACTTGGCTCAAATATCCAGAAAAGACGTTAAAGTCTTTTGGGCCTTGTTTGTCAGAATGGGTTAGCAGTCAGTGTTTAACAAATGGCAGATCTGTCTGCCAGTCCCCGGGCACCAGTCTCCTCTGTGCATAAACATTAGGGCGCGATAAGAATACAGGATAATATTTCAGTCACAGATAACTCTCGGACATTGTTTAGCTTTCCAAGCAAAGCAGTTAAAATTCTTTACTTGACAAAGGTTAATGCGAAGCTACAAACATAGTTTAATGGAAAAATATTAATTGAGAATTTATTTTTACGTGCCCTGTTAGAGCAAATCAAGTAAGTTTAGTGAGCTGAAAGGCAGTTTTATAAAGGGAAATACAATAAATAAACAGGCTTACATTCTGGTTCCTATCTTTAACAAATTTATTGTTTTAAGTCAACTAAATGAAATAAGAGAGCGGTTCTCTGGGTAGCTCCTCCTGGGAACCCTGAGATATTTTGCTTTCGCTGGGAGGAGGCGGAGAAGGAAGGCTGCGGAACAGAAAGTTATAAGTCAGGGACTTTCTTGAGTCTTAGTACCTCCATCTGAACAAAATGAGACTTTCCTATTTGACTTCTTATAGTTCTTTAGCGTCCTGGGGATTCGCTGAGAAATAGGAAATGGAAGGAGGGGTGGGGGAGGCGATCTCCTTCCTCTGTCCCTAAAGAAGTGGTCTCAGCTGGATGGTAATTAAGCACTCATCTTCAAGGGCACTGTGAGAGTGAAGGTCAAGCCCACCCACCCGTTCAGACTTATTGTAACCATGAGCTTCAATTCCTCTAGGAGCCTGGATCTGCCTTGATCTGTATGTATAGTCTTTACAGGGTCTGGCACAGTGTCTGATAGTGAAATCGCTTAACAAATGTTGCCCATTGACTGAACGGCGTTTGAAGGCCACGGAAGGTGGAATTTCATATTTGGCCCCTCAGCGCTGTAGTCTCACTTTATAAGGGTGGTGGTTCTCGTCTGTTGGGTGGTGGTTCTCTTCGGTTCTGGTCTGCCGAGGAAACTGAAACAGGCGAATAAGCGTGAAGGAAGGAGGGTTTTATATCAACTTTCACCCCAATTTTAATCTATGATTGCTTAGTATTTCAGGCCTTCCAGTATAAATTGATATAATGAGCCAAGAGTATAGACTGTTGTACTCCATGCTATTTGTCAGTAGGTTAAATAGCCCATGTGAACTACGTGCCTCTGCGTTTCCACGTTCATCTTAACCTACACTCAGATTGAATGTTTGGTTGTGTGAGTGATGCTTGGCTATCGGAGCGGAGCCAAATCTGATCCTTTGCTTTCTTGGGCGCCAGCTTAATGAGCCTGCTTAGCATTTCTCAGAGCTTGTGGTTTTCTTTATAAAATCCGGCACAAGAGTGTTTTCTGCACAAGGCAGAGATGGAGACTCAATAGCATCATGTATGTTCATAATCTAGCCCCTTGAAAAAATCTCAAGTTTAGGAAGCTGATAACTTTATTTTTCTAACATACTTGAGAACTTGAATTTCTAAGGCTTGTTTGAATATTAAGAAAAAGAGTATTTACTTATTTGAATATTCGAAGAATATACGCAAATAAGAAGAACGAGAGCGACTACGGTGAACATTTTCTTGCCTTTCTAGTTCTCCATCAGGCATGATCGAAGGAACCCCACAGCTCCACGCACATGCGTGGAGAGTCTCCTCCACGTGTTTCGCGCCTGTCCATGTCCCGATGGTGGATCCCTGCAATATTAACCAACAGAACAGTAAGTCCTCCTTTCTACACTTAGACTTAGGGGAGATGTTCAATATGCAACATTAATTTCATAATCTTATGTTATGATTTTAAATTATGATTTATTCATTACGCCAAGAGCCCCGCTGTTCCTTGTGTGCTTTTTGGTCAAGCCTATGCTACGTCCACGATTTTTAAGTGCAATTAAGGCTATTGAAAAGAACAACAAACAACCCATTCTTTTACATTTTAAAAATGTACACGTCATATGTATTTATGACTTTCTTCCTTTCAAACACAGGCTGTATTTTGGAGGTTTCGGAGGCAGGAAACACTCGAAGACTGCGGTTATAGTTTCAGGATGCTCAGCAACAGTCTCATAGTGTGAGAGCGCAAGCGCATCTCGTCTTTATTCCTACTCAGATCATCTGTTGTCGCTCTGTAAGCAGGGAGCCCACACCCAATGATTGGCTTGTGCTATTAAGTGGGCAACTCTCTGAGAGAGTCATGTTCCAGCTTTGCAATTTGCAGGAGCAACACAATTCACATGACTAGAATTTTACACACACACACACACACACACACACACACAGACACACAGACACACACACACATCTGACACTGGCTGAATCCATGTTCAGTCTCCACATTTTGTACTCGTTGTGTGTGAGTGCTAGGCTGCCTGTTTACTAGCTTTTATTGTAAGCTTAGTTCGAATGTACTAGGGAAGAACAGATAAACTTGCACTCAACACATAACAAAAGACAGCAATTGTTTTATCCCAATGAGGGCTGTTTATTCTCCCTGTCTCTGTCTCTTTCTCTATGTCTCTCAGTCTCCTTCTGTCTCCGTCTCTATGTCTCCCTTTCTCTGTCTCTCTCTAATCTCAAGATTAGAGTCTTGGCTTTTATGTTTTACTACTTTTAAATCCAGTTCCTTTTTCCCTCCATTCCATCTCCGTATTTTAAAAACAAATTTACTTCTTCAGGTAGTTTCACTTGACTTCTCGCGTCTTGTTTCTAACTCTGATGACTTCCTTTTCGCCATTGAGGTGACTTTGTTATTAAGTTCCTATGTAAAGGTTTCGGTGGAGTTCCCTTGATGAGCTGCCTCTTCCAGCTGTCTTATTTTATAGCTGTCACTACGCACCATTTTATCGTATTTTCCACCCCCCCACCCCCCCACCCCACTATGTCTTCTGTGGTATGCGCTTCAGGGTTTTCTTTTCTTTTTTACTTTTGCTGGAAATTGTGATTTCATAAAAATCCCAAACAGGTAAATTCACAAAGACAGGAAAAGAAAAGAAAATAGACAAAAACCAACTACTCTCAACAGAACTCTGGATATTTTTCTCACGAGAATTTTTTTTTTTGAGTTACTCTTTACTTAATGACAGTGGAAATATGTTTTGATCTGCAAATTCTTAGAGCACAACGGAGTGGCCTTGCCAGTGCGTTATTTTGCTCTTTCAGGACTCTTGGGATAAGGAATTTGTCCACCAACAGTGTATAGTCATTTGTTTCCCATATGTACGCTTATTTAAGGCAATAAAATAGTAGTTGGGTAACTACCAAGATATTTATTAATAATAAATATGCCTTCGATCTGGGAGGAGTGGGATGGTGAATACGATCTAAATACATTGTAGACCATTCTTAAAGAATTAATGAAAATGTTATCTTACAAACTGAATACGCTTGACATTCTCAACAAAACGCATTCAGTATTGTTCCTTGAGAGTGAAAAGGACCTGTTATCCAGCAGTCATTTAGTGACACTGACAATATGAAGACTGACTGAGTTTTATCTCTGAGGGAATCAGTTCAAGTGAGGTCCACTTACATCACAGAACCTTGGACCTCACCTTATCTCCTTTCTCTGAAATGACAGTATCTCCCCGGGCTTGTCACACCTGTTTGGCCAGTCCTGAGCAGGGTTGTTCTTGCTCAGCACTGACTTGAAGGCGTGATGGTAGGATCCTGCTTTAAATAATATAGTGATAATTACACCTCATAGACATCAGAGTGGACTCTAATCCCTAATTTCTATTCATTATTCTCCCATTTATTCTACCATTTTTTCACACGTGGATTTATTAATCAAACACAACTGAGCTTCTCATGTTTGGACACTGTGCATTGTGCTGAATGACTGTGGCATCTGCCCCATTATCTTTCACCCATGAGATTCCATTGGGATGCAGTGATTGCCTGTCCTGGGAATAATGGTGTTTTCTACAAACCTGTCATTACACCATCATTAGGAAGCACTTTTGTTATACACGGGGAGGTCTGGAGATGATAAGCCCCAGTTCCTCACAGCAGGCTTCCCGAGGTGATCCTCCAACATGGGCTCACTGTGGTTATCACTTGTACCAATCCTTTTGTTGGTTATGTTATTCAGGTACACTAGATTTTTTTCTTTTTTCCTCTCTCTCTCTCTCTCTCTCTCTCTCTCTCTCTCTCTCTCTCTCTCTCTCTCTCTCTCTCTCTTTCCTTCCTTTTCTTTTTTCTTTTTTTTGGTTTGGCTCAAAGAGGATTGAATGTGGACTCAACGCTGTTTCCTGTGTAAGTTACTGAACTTCCTGGGACTCACTTAAAGGATATGTTTCTAGAAAAGGAAGATACTTGAGTAGTTTTGGTACCCCATTCTTAGGGTAATCTCTGGTTGGTATAAGAAAGACTCACAGTTTCTTCATCTGTTAGTTGGGTATGCAGCACACTGTGATGTCATCCACCAGGAGCTCTTTGCTCCTTGCCATGTCTACGTCAGTCCCGGGCTGTACTACCAGTTGTGTCGCCACGATGCCTGCAAATGTGGGAGCCCCTGCCTGTGTAACGCTCTCGCCCACTACGCCTACCTGTGTGGTCAGCGTGGTGTGCCCATTGATTTCAGAGCTCACATCTCCTTCTGTGGTGAGTATGACATCCCAGACAGATGACCAGGTAACTCTTTAGACAGTGTCGTGTTCATAATGGACACTTTTAATTTTTAAGAGGGATGTCAAGATTGTATACAAATTATTTGAAATGATCTCATGATGTATACATACTGAAAACAACTGAATCCCAAGAAATATTTAGATGAAAGAACTTATAACATACGACTGAGTACAATGTGTGTGAGAGACTCTTCATTTAAACTCATGGGACTAGAGGAGGGAGGGTAGGAGGGATGGAAGAAGGAGAAAGGGAAAGAGGGAGTGAGGTAGAGAGACACATGCAGAGAGAAAACAATAATAACTGTGGGGTTTTTTTGTTACTAAGTTAGAGTATGATAATGTATCTTGAAAGAAGAATTCAGGGTAATTTGAAAAGATATTGAAAATATTCTTACCTTGGAAATGTCATATCTAAATATTGAAGAATATGAAAAAGGAGGGTGCTTTGTGACACAGCGAATCTGTAGTTAAGTAGGTCCAGTGTGCCTCAGGCACTGGCTGTTTCATGTTCTTGGACTCTAATACTCCTGATTACGGTGTCTGCTGTCCCGTTTAAGGTAGACGGATTCGGTAGGGTCCTATGTTTATTTTTCCAGCTAAGAACCTTGGGCTTTTTTTTTTTTTTGTAAGATTGTTGAAAACCTGTTACATTTATTATTTACAGGCAGCCTTTGGCTGCTATAAGAGCAGGGCTCAGAGCCTGCAAAGCTGGAAACACTGGCCTTTTGGTCCCCTATGCAGAATAACTTCTGATGCCTGTTTTAGTCCTTCCTTCAGTCGAGGTTTCTCATCTTTGAGAGATCAGCTTAAAGGTCTTCCAATTCCTTCATGCTTCTGTTGCGAGCTAGTCTTTAATGACTGAGCCATCTCTCCAACCCAAGCCTTCTAATTTCTCTCTGTTTCTTTTGAGAGCATTCAATAGCTAAGCCATCTCTTCAGCCTGGCTTTTCCAATGTCTTGTTTTGTGAAGGATTTTCCAGTCCCACATGAGTGAAATACAAGATCTAAGACAACTAGGATTTATAGTCCTCTCCTGTGCTTCAAATTCTGTATTTTATATCCCTCCTTATGGCATTTGGAAATGCTCTCCACTCTTTTTCCCACTAAGGTACATTACACACCTAACATCATTTTAATTATGTTTGAATCAGAATGGGCAAAGTATTTGTTTGGTTGAGTTTTAGGCTTTTGTTTAAGTAAAGGGAAACATTTAAAAAAAGTAATATCTTTATTAATTATTTGAAATATTCATTTAATTTTCTAGACTTAATATATGGTTTTGGAAATATTATAAACATGAGCTCTCTATGCCATTTTACCATCTTTCCCTTCCAGCTCCTCCTATGACTTCCTACCCCCTCTCAAAGTTCTGACCTCTTCTTTAATTGTTATCATTGCATGTATGTGTATGAATATAACCAGCTGAGTCCCTTTAGTATTGCTCATATGTATATGTGTCTAGGGATGAGCACTTTGAAGTAGATAACCTACGGGAGGATTGTCTCTGGAGAAGACTGACTCTCAGAGTTACTCATTGCCTATAGATCTTCTTCTAGGGGTAGGAACTCATGGGCTTTCCCCCATGGACACTAGCATGTCAGCTGATATTGTCATTGTGCAGATATATTTTAGAATACTTTAACTAGCCTGCCATTTTTACTTCAGCTTGACCTATAGAGAAATTGTTTTAAGAACAATGTATAAACATTATACAATTATATACATATACATACATTATACATATACATATACATACATATATATATAATCAAATTGTGCCACATTTGTAGAGGAATAAATGCTTACTTAGGTCTCAAGAGGATGGGAAAAAGAGAATCTCAACTCACTGAGAAATTGCCTTCTTCAGATGACCTGTGAGCGTAACTGGACATTTTCTTGATTGCTAATTGATGAAGGAGGTCCTAGCCCACCACAGGCTGTGCCATCCTTGAATGGGTATTCTTGGGATGTTTAAGAAAGGGTAGCAGAGAGTGAAACAGATGCAGAGGCCCACAACCAAACACTGGATGGAGCTCAGGGACTCTTATGGAAGAGATAGGGGAAGGTAGGGTCGTGGGCCCCAGGGGGGATAAGAACACCGCAGGAAGACCAACAGAGTGAACTAAACTGGACCATTGGGGCTCTCAGAGTCTGAACCACTAACCAAAGAGCATACATGGGCTGGACCTAGGCCCCTTGTACATATGTAGCACATGTGCAGCTTGGTCTTCATGTGGGTCCCTCAACAACTGGAGCAGGGGCTGAACCTAAAGTTGTTGCCTGTCTGAGGATACAGGTCCTCTAACTGAACTACCTTGTGTAGCCTCACTGCGAGAGGATGAACCTAGACCTGCAGAGACTTGATGTGCCAGGGTGGGGGATACCAAGGAGAGTCTCCACCCCCTCAGAGGAGACATGGATGGGGGGATAAAGAGAGGAGAAGGGGGGCAGTAATCAAGATGTAAAGAGAATAAATAAGTAAATTAATTGGGGGTGGCGCAGCTGAATATGTGCCTGGAGAGAAGCCAGTAAGTATCTTTATGCCATGGCTCTTGACTCTGGTCCTGCTTGAGTTCCTGTGTTGACTTTTCTTTCTTTTCTTTTTTTCTTTTTTTTTATTATGTATTTTCTTCAATTACATTTCCAATGCTATCCCAAAAGCCCCCCCCCCCCACTCCCCTACCCACCCATTCCCATTTTTTTTTTTTGGCCCTGGCATTCCCCTGTACTGGGGCATATAACGTTTGCCTGACCAATGGGCCTCTCTTTCCAGTGATGGCCGACTAGGTCATCTTTTGATACATATGCAGCTAGAGTCAAGAGCTTTGGGGTACTGGTTAGTTCATAATGTTGTTCCTCCGATAGGGTTGCAGATCTCTTTAGCTCCTTGGATACTTTCTCTAGCTCCTCCATTGGGGGCCCTGTGATCCATCCAATAGTTGACTGTGAGCATCCACTTCTGTGTTTGCTAGGCCCCGGTCTAGTCTCACAAGGGACAGCTATATCACCGTCCTTGCAACAAAGGCTTGCTAGTGTATGCAATGGTGTCATCGCTTGGAGGCTAATTTTGGGATGGATCCCTGGATATGGCAGTCTCTAGATGGACCATCCTTTTGTCTCAGCTCCAAACTTTGTCTCTGTAACTCCTTTCATGGGTGATTGTTTCCAATTCTAAGAATGAGCAAAGTGTCCACACTTTGGTCTTCGTTCTTCTTCAGTTTCATATGTTTTACATATTGTACCTTATATCTCGCTATACTAAGTTTCTGGGTTAATATCCACTTATCAGTGAGTACATTTCATTTGAGTTCTTTTGTGATTGTGTTACCTCACTCAGGATGATGCCCTCCAGGTCCAACCATTTGCCTAGGAATTTCGTGAATTCATTCTTTTTAATAGCTGAGTAGTACTCCATTGTGTAAATGTACCACATTTTTTGTATCCATTCCTCTGTTGAGGGACATCTGGGTTCTTTCCAGGTTCTGGCTATTATAAATAAGGCTGCTATGAACATAGTGGAACATGTGTCCTTCTTACCGGTTGGGACATCTTCTGGATATATGCCCAGGAGAGGTATTGCGGGATCCTCCGGTAGTACTATGTCCAATTTTCGGAGGAACCGCCAGACTGATTTCCAGAGTGGTTGTACAAGCTTGCAATCCCACCAACAATGGAGGGACTTTTCTTTGTGATGGGCTGTGGTCAACATGTGCAACCCTTCCTCCCTCAAACTGGTTTTGGTCAGTGTTTTATCAAAGTGATAATGAGCATGCTATGATAAAAAATAATGCATTATGAAGATTTAAGTGTAATTCATGTATTTATTCAAATGTTTAAAAGTATCTTTGTAAGAACAAATAAATATGGGAGAAGAATTAAAGATGCCATAGAATGTCCGAGGACTAGGAATTTCACCTACACGTATACTGTTACTGAGGTCAGGGGTGCTTCCTCTCTCTGCCTCTCTCTCTCTCTGCCTCTCTCTCTCTCTCTCTCTCTCTCTCTCTCTCTCTCTCTCTCTCTCTCTCTATCTATCTATCTATCTATCTACATACATGCATACATACATATATACATACCTACCTTATATTTATTCATTCATTTATTTCATTTTGTTATCAAGTCTGTGATGTGTTCGCTGATGTAAGATAGTGTACGTCTAACGATCTATGTTTTTTCTGGGGGTATGAGTGACCATAACATGTTTCTTTGCCCGTCTGTGGGACTGTCTCCTAAGTGACACTTGTTTGTCCACAGCTGTGGTGTGTCAGAAGGGCATGCTGTACCACCACTGCTCGTCACTCTGCCTCCGCTCCTGCACCTCTCTCTCCTCCCCTGAGCAGTGCAAAGACGACTGTGCTGAAGGGTGCAACTGTCCTGAAGGCAAATTCTATGAAGAGACACTTAACTTTTGTGTGCCCATGTAAGTCACAGAGGGGGCTTGACAATAGCCAGATGGTACATGCTTTTCTTATGATAGGCCAAATGAACTTTTGTTCTTGTTTCTTTTAAATTGCTAGAATTTTCTTGTTTTATTTTGCTTTGTTTTGTTTTGCTTTGTTTTTTTGTTTGTTTCTGTTTTTTGGCTTGTGTCTTAGTTAGGGTTTTACTGCTATGAACACACACCACGACCAAGGCAAGTCTTACAAGGACAACATTTAATTGGGGCTGGCTTACAGGTTTAGAAGTTCAGTCCATTATCTGACAGGAACATGGCAGCATCCAGGCAGGCATGGTACATACAGTTGGAGCTGAGAGTTGTATATCTTCATCTGAAGACTGTTAGCAGAATACTGGCTTCCAGGAAGGGAGAATGAGGGTCTTAAATCCCACACCCACAGTGACAGGCCACACCTACTCCAACAGGGCCACAGCTTCTAATAGTGCTACTCCTTAGGCAGAGCATATACAAACCACCACACTTTGCTTTAATGTGCTTTTTGCTTAATGTGGTAAGCTATTCACAGAAAGATGCAGAAAGCAGGAGAGATTCTACTAGTTAACCCTGAAGTTTATTCCTACTTGATTTCTCCACACCCTAATCACAAACAAGATTTGTATTTCCCTGTCATACTAGTGGTAGAATTGTATTCTCTATTCTCACTGAGAAAGTTCTTAGCCCTCACAGGGAGCGAAGACTTTTGTTTTGCACATAGGGTTAAAATATACAGTAGATGTGTTTCTCCGAAGGTCATTCAGTGACTTTTCTTGGGACCAAACAAACAGTCCAGAACTATTTGACACTCCATATCTGCAGTTACTATGTCTAGTTAGTTGTCTGTCGTTTGCACAACATAGCTTTGTGCAGTCCCATAGAGTGGTGAAAGTCTATAGTGGCCAATTGCAGAGCGAAGAGTCAACAGTCATTTTGTTTGTGTTGGGAAAAAATTATATCTTATATTATTTACTTCACCTTTTCCCTTACAGATATCACTGCCGGTGTCATTATAGGGGGAGCATTTACCAGCCAGGGGAGCTCATTCCAACCCCCTCAGGCTTATGGTAGGTGTGTTAAAGAATATATTAACTATACATATATATGTATACCCATATATATATATGTATATCACATTAGAATATGGAATGTCTAAGGCATGTACTGGTGCTTGCAGAATAGATTTCTAAATTTAATCACCATGAAGTTAAACAAAAGCCCTTTACAATAAGCTTTTGTTAGTAGATGTTAAGAATAGGTAGGCATTCAAGCTACATCCTGAGGTCTTATAGGTTAATGGCTCATCTACACAGCTCAAAAAAAGAAAAATCAATTCTGGCATAGGTCTGAACCATAAGCCACATAGGAGTCACTCCTCATGATGGATATCAAACAGTGTCCAACCACACTCACAGACTACCATTCACTGTAGTTATGTCCTGTCTGCCAAAAATGCAGTCACGTCTGCATGCTACCCATTTATCCACACCTGTCTCTCAGGATCCTCCTTCTAGTTGCACTGCAGGGGCTCACAGCGGATCCCCTTGGGTAGACAATGACAGCGAGACAGGATTGCATGGTTTCTACTAACCTGGCACTGTTCTGAGCATGCTGTACACATTATTAATTAAGCCCTCATGAGTATAACTGCAAGAGATAGATCCTGCCATCTTACTCCAGTTTATACACGAGCAGAGTGAGGCACATGTAGTTAAGCAGCCCGATAATGGGGCTGGGATTTGTGCCCAGGCACCCGGCTTGGCAGTGCTCACTCAGTCGCAGACCTTGCTTCGCAGTTCATTTTAAACTAACAGCAAGCTATCATTCACAAATCAACTTGCCTTTATAATTAATTCCATCTTTTCCCCACCACCCCCTGATTAAAACACAAAGAAACAACTGCATCCTTTCCTGTGTAGAATATATGACTATCTACAGTTTCCCAAGCCAGAATTCTGAGAATCATTCCGACTCCTTTCTCATGCTCAACACTCCCATCTTGAAAATTCGTAGCAACCCTTGATTTAACTTGGTTTTATTTTCTTCATGTACATCAAATCCATTTTTCCCTTCCTGTCCTGCTGCCTTAACAGTGACACTCACCTCCTCTTCCCTGCCCCTCTCTAAAAATTATCTTTCCTTTACACTGCTATAACAAAATACCAGAGGCTGGCCATCTTATAAAGGTTTACTTAGCTCATAGTTATGGGGGCACAAGAGTGTTGGGTCCACAGGGAACAAAGAGTCAAGGAAGCCAAATCTTCTCACACTAACCCACCCTTGTAACCTGCTCAGTTCTGAGAGATTCACTTTAGGTTATAAACATATTCATCTTTTTCAGAAGTGGTTTCTCTGGTACCAAATCACTTTGTGCCTTAAGCTGCAGCTCTTAAAGTCCCACCTTTTGACAGTATCACAGTGGGGACCAATCCTTAGCACATGTCTGGGACTGGATAAACCATAGCAAAACCATTGCTTATTAGTCTCCTTGTCTGTAGTCTCCTTCCAAGTGTTGGAAGAACCTGTTTTGAATTCAATATCCTTAACATTATTTATTTAAACATAGTAAAATAAAATCCATCCTTCATTAGAGCCCAAACCAAAAATATTTAGCATAATGACCTTATTTGCATCCCTGTCCCCAACCTGGAAGAAGTATAATATGTAGACCTGGCTGTCTCACTTCCTTTATGACGTTGGCAGTATGGGCTAACACAGCTCTGAGTGACATTCTGTTGCTTAGAGATGCATGTGTGTAGTTTTCATGTGATGTACCTCTTGATATGTTGGTTTCTTCATTTTTCAAACATAGAACACATGGTCTGCTCTAAAGCTGAAGGGAAATCTGTGCCGGGATATTTCCAAGGGTCGTTATGAACAGAATTTTAGTAGTTTTTTAAATTTTTTTTTTTTTAGATCTTAGATATATTTTTGTGTTGAAAATGTGATGTTGTTTGAATTAATTGTATATTCTCCTGTTCTTAGAATATAAGCATTTGGGTCAGGCTAGTAACAATACCATGGAGCTTTTAATCCTCCTGTCTCTAACAAGGCCCCTCACATGGAGGTGTTTGATAAAATGTGTCAAAATTAGATAGCTGTCTTGGATGTGGACTGAAGGGAATGATTTATTCGTATAAAACTCAAGATTTTGGTCTATAAACTAACTATTTCTTTACTTCTAGCCAGTGTTCAAATGGGACTGTGAAATGTGATGAGCTAGCAACACCCTCTACTGGTGAGTTCCAGAAAAAGCTTTTCCCGAGCAGCATGCATCTCAAACACTGCCCCTGACTCTTCTGACAGAAGGCTCTTATGCACCTCCTTATCCAAGCACGGGAACATTGTAGTATCATGCATTCAGAACCACGTTCCAATGATTCCCGACTTTTTTTTCACATCACTAATAATATTTGTGGGACCGTGGAAAGTAAGTATTTAAGGCGGCTTAGAGACACTGATGGTCAGTCAAGCATGTAGCTTTTATATTGTCTACCCCAGCACCACCTCAGGTACCTGAAAGGCTTTAGGGGTATAGCCTGGATGCTGGTTGTAACGTAGTCGTGGATCAGAAAGCAGAAAATTCTATCCTAGGCCAACACGCCTCAGCTTTTAATATCCACACAACGAACTGGAGATCTTGTTAAGACTTATGATTTGATTTTGAATGCGAAGCCACCCCAGAGATTCTGAATACCTACCAATGACCAAGGCAATGCCAGTGTTTCTAGGTCCTGGGATGTGTCTGGGGAGCAAGCTTCTAGGGTTACATGCAACAAATGGAAAATAGCATACAACAAGAGTGTGGTGGCACTCTCCTGTAACCCAGCACTGAGAAAGCAGGGGGCAAAGCCATCCAGGCCTCAAGGACAGATTCAGCTATGCAGCATTAGAAGCAAACCTGGCTTGTGTAAGACTCAGTTATAAAAATGGAAAATAAAAACAAAGGGTTTATAAAATATATCCATTGCTATTTCTCTTAGACTGTAACTTTCCACTTTCCACTAGAGTATGTAGCCTGAAGGTCTACAAATTAGAGGGTCGCATAAATCTGTATTTTTGTCAGATGAATAACTTATGGACACATGGCTGTCATTCTGTTAGATAGGGATATTATGGTTCTGTTAGCTATTTAAATGTATGTGGTTAGAAATCAGCTTTGAGCTGAGCATGGTGGTGTGTCTCTATACTCATTAAAGAGGCTAAACCAGAGGGAGGACTTACAGACCAACCGAGGCTTGACAGTGAGACCCCGTCCCTTAAAACACAAAATAAAGCAATAAAATACTTTTTGAATTACACATTTACTTTATCAGGATTTAGGTCAGTCTGGGCAGGTCATGTGACTGGGCCTCAAAGCTAACACAATAGCGACTGGAAATCCTCACTTATGCCCCTTGTAGTTCAGGGTAGCTCACAGTTAAAGCAGGGATTACTAGGTAGCCTGCTTTCTCAACGGAGCCCTCACGAATCCATTCCTGTGGTCTCACCCAAGTGTCTTATTTGATCCCTGACAGCCCCAAAGACTTCTGGGAAACAGATACCCCCTGGACCCCGGTCATGCCTCCTAACAGGGGCCTCTGTACTACTCTACAGTGTAGTAGAGGTTGATGAAAATAATGACTCAGAGGCAAGGCAAGGTGAAGAAGTAACATGCATTTATTATGGCTTTGTAAATGCTTAAATGCGTATTGCAGCTTTCAGTCATTAAAATTGGTGTGTTTGAATTCATCTTGTTGACTTCAAGAAAGTATATGCTAGTTATTTAGTGAATTGTGGGGGAAGGATGGCTAAGGTTTTCAGGTTTGAAACAGCTTTTGGGAATTTTGAGATGGAACAGACTCTGGCTAGGTCGTGCTGATGAGCTCATAAACTCGGGGATCACAGAGAGCATTCTTTCACTATAGCGATCTGGTCAGTGGGTTTTGTTCGGATGATTTGTGCATAAGACTTTGGGCCAAATACAAAGTTAAAGCCGTGTTATCCATGCTTGTATCTGAAGTCCACGCCTGCCCAGAAGGGAAGGAATATTTTGACTGCAGGTTTCCTGACCCTGCGTTACCAGCTGGTGGTATAAACTGCGAGACGACGTGCGCAAACCTGGCCATGAACTTCACCTGTGCTCCATCCTCGCCTTGCATCAGTGGCTGCGTTTGTGCTGCAGGGTGAGTTCCCCTTTCTTGACAGTACAATCATTCATGATTTAGAGGACAATTAAAGTCTCTTAAAAATATCCTTGGGGTCACTAGGTAATGTGAGCTGGTTAATAGAATTTACCTGTCAGCCTAATGACCTGAATTGGATTTCTTGAACCTACATAAAGGTGGAAGGAGCTTGTTGATAATATCAAATTTTCCTCTGACCTCCATATTCATATCATGATACACATAGGCCCAGGTGTGCACATCACACACACACACACACACACACACACACACACACACACACACACACTCTTAGAAGTAATTAAAAAATACTCTTCACAAAGAATAGCCAAAATCTTTATTGAGAACAGTTGTTAGTTAACTTTGAGTTGGTAGCTAACTTTGAATTGGTAGATTGATGTAACTATTTTAACTAGGCTAATTTAGCATTGTGCAATATAACTAGAGTCATGCACCAAATTGAAGAAAAAACACATTTTAAGGTAAGGTTGGGATTTCTCCAAAATTGTTTGTGTATATATATATATATATATGTATGTATATAAATAATTTTATTTGGTTATTTTAATAAATATATAACCTTATACATGTGTGTGTATTTACCATCATATATATATACATATATATGTATTCTATTGATGCAATGGTTGTCATTGACATTAATTTGTAACAGTGCAGCCAACTATTTTAATTATAAATGTTACAGGTTACTATATTGAGGCTAATTGTTGGGTACGGTCAGTGAGAATTCTGATTTCACTCACACCAGAGCTCAAATTCCAGCTCTGTCACTGTTAGCTGAATGACTTTTTCTCACATATCCTTCTCAATCCCCAACTAGGTAGGCCTTGCAAGTTACGTAAGCTATTTTAAGATTAATGTGTATGTGTGTGGTATAGAGTGTATTCAATATTATAGGAACCACTATTTAGTTGCAGGCTATCTCCTCTTTATATATATCCTCCAGTTGTAGAAATAGCATGGACCTGAACAGACAAAGAATCTGGAGACTTTTAGATTCAGTGTAAGCACACACACATTCAGTTCTCCATGCTTTTGGTTGTCTAATGATGAATAGGGGGGCAGGGCATCTCAGGTAAACAGGTCACTCATTCTTCCTCAATGAACACATCCCACAAAGACATTTCCAAGATCAACTCTTAAAAAGCCAGGGAATAGGAGGGCGGCCTCGTGGTTTATCTCCCAGGAGAATCACCTTTGTCTAAATGGCTGCAAAGAGCCAAGTACTTTGGAATGGTATCATTCTTCTCAGAAGAGAAGAGCATAAGAGGGAGAGGAAGAAGGTCACAGTAGACAAGAGGGCACACACAAGGGAAAACAAAAAGGTTGGTGGAAATCAGGCCATAGAAATGAATGAGCATGAAAAACAATTTGTCAGAAGGACAAGGGAAAGAAAATATTTGTTGTGGTAAAATAATTAGAACCTGCAATGTTGCTCGATTTTTTTTAAGTGTGGCTGTACATGGTCAATTAAATCCATATCTAAATTTTATTTCAGATGGAGTGCTTGCTGCTGCTTACTATCTATAACCCTTGACTTTTAGTTCAAGCCTGGCATGTATTTCCTGATGGAATCTTATTAAGAGAAGTGCCATGCCCCAGCTTCCTTAATTGCATTGAAATAGAGCTAAAATCCACTGAGATGCTTCTGAGTGTTTGGGGGGGGGGATTTGCAAACAAACCTCTAAGTCAAATGTCAATGATGCTCATCTCTTTGCTGTGACATTTTTCTGGCTCATGTTGAGACAATACCTCAGTGTATCATCTATGTTCCCTGGGATTCTTACAGCGCCAGTGTCTATAATAGGTCTACATGAATCTAGTTTAGAAACCACTACACAATATTGGTCCTCATTATTAAAAAACCTTGGGGTTGAGTTTCAATTTCTTTCAAAATGAGTGGAGTGGTATTTGTTTCATGGATGGCTGAGTACATCACAGCACACCAGCTACAACACAGGTGTCCAGTTATTGTTTCCTGCCTGCTCCTTCTCAGCCAACAAAGCAGATTCAAAATGACAGTATCTTCCTTCTCCTCCTAGCTTTGGATTAGGTGCGAGAAAACCATCAGTTATCAACTAACATTCAAAGCAACACATTAATAAAAAGGAATGGGAAATACTTGGTATATTTTCACTTAAATACACCTAAAACAAACCATCATCATTTTATACCTTAGCACTGAGAAACAAGCTTGTTTGCCTTCTGAGTTCTTTAGCAGAAAATGTTATTCAGTTCATTATTTACTATTTCACCAGGGACTGTCACACAACACAGACTCTCTTAGCAAACAGTGATGGCCAGGACACCTGATTTCTGTTCAGTTGTGCTCTTTTTAGACCAACTCACCATATCTGAAATGTATTCTTCTGTTTTACATTTATGGTGCCATATAACATAAGGTTAAGTCATATCTAATCCCATGCTTGGCATCTAGTTAATCCTGGGATACACAAGGACCATGTGGGGATAAGAGAAAACTAGACTCATCCTTCAATGGAAAAGACAGGGCTGAGTATGATAAAATTCTAGACTGCAAGTCCGTCTGACACTTGGCAGGTTTTCTAATCACCGTTTCTTTTTCATTTGGAAGAATGGCAGAACACAAAGGAAAATGCTATGTTCCCGAAAGCTGTCCCTGCATCTGGAAGGACTGGGAGTACAGCTCAGGGGAGGTCATCTCTACACCGTGTTACACCTGGTAACAACAGACATTTTTTTCTCGGCCATTGTATTAATATCAATTGTTTTACTGCCATGCCTTGATGTGTCTGCTTAGCAAAAGTGAGTCAGAATTAAGTTTGCATGTTGGAGCTGCAGTCCTTTGGGGGTTGAATGGCTACTTTCTACAAGGGGACAATGGCATTTTAAATGCATCTTTGTTAGCCTAGGAGAGAGGTATGAAATATGACAACTTGGCAACCTGGTAGGAGAAATACCGCAAATGGATAAGAAAATGCTAAGTGTTGTAAATAGAGAGAGGGTTATTCAATAGACACTTGACTGTTTGAAAGTCAGTGAGCGTAGTGCCACAAAAATTGTTATGTCTTGCTAAAATTTCCTTAAAACATGCACAAGTATTCTAAAATTTTGATGAAAGCATCTACGTAGCTTAAACTGTCTATAAGGGGGTAGATTGGGCTCTCTGGGAGCAGGTAGGCCTATGTTCACTTTTCATCCTGTTATCTATTTCCTGTGCATCCCAGATTTAATTTTGGTATCTGGTACAAATGCATGACATATTACTTATGTCACTGTAATAGCCATTCTGAGAATGAACTGGCAATATGTATAAGGATTTAGGCTACTAGAAAATGCTACTGTTATAGTGAGGACTGTCAGTTAGGATCACTGGATACTCTTTCAGAGGACCCTGGCTTGATTTCCAGTTCCAGGGGATCCAACCATTCACAGGTGCTATGCACACACGTAGTATACAGAAATACATACAGCCAAAATACCCTTATATATAACATAAAACCAAAAATACTAATTAGAACCTTATTGCTCCGTAAGATAACTCTTTTTATTTTTTAATTAGTGTTTGTCGGCGGGGGATGTTCAATTGCACATATTATCCATGTCCTGCAGTATGCACAGTATATGGGGACCGGCATTATCACTCCTTTGATGGATTGGAATATGACTATATCAGCGATTGCCAAGTGTTTTTGATAAAGGTTGGTCGTAATTACCTGCTTTTTGTTTGACCTTTCATAAAGACAATCTGAGAATGACATGTTAATGGCATATCATATTAGTATATACTATTCATAAAACTTATGAATACCATAGTCATTTTGAACTTACTTCTTTGGCTTTAAACTCATCTTAAGTTCTCTTATTGGTAAGGGATAGACTAAATCTTTAGCCCCATACCTTTTGCCTTGTCTGTAAACTAAAAGTAATGATTATACCTAGCTCCAATGGTAAAAAGGGATTGATTACACAATAATTTCTTTTTTTTTTTCCATTTTTTATTAGGTATTTAACTCATTTACATTTCCAATGCTATACCAAAAGTCCCCCATATCCACCCACCCCCACTCCCCTGCCCACCCACTCCCCCTTTTTGGCCCTGGTATTCCCCTGTACTGGGGCATATAAAGTTTGCAAGTCCAATGGGCCTCTCTTTCCAGTGATGGCCGACTAGGCCATCTTTTGATATATATGCAGCTAGAGTCAAGAGCTCCGGGGTACTGGTTAGCTCATAATGTTGTTCCACCTATAGGGTTGCAGATCCCTTTAGCTCCTTGGCTACTTTCTCTAGCTCCTCCATTGGGAGCCCTATGATCCATCCATTAGCTGACTGTGAGCATCCACTTCTGTGTTTGCTGGGCCCCGGCATAGTCTCACAAGAGACAGCTACATCTGCGTCCTTTCAATAAAATCTTGCTAGTGTATGCAATGGTGTCAGCGTTTGGATGCTGATTATGGGGTGGATCCCTGGCTATGGCAGTCTCTACATGGTCCATCCTTTCATCTCAGCTCCAAACTCCGTCTCTGTAACTCCTTCCATGGGTGTTTTGTTCCCAAATCTAAGGAGGGGCATAGTGTCCACACTTCAGTCTTCATTCTCCTTGAGTTTCATGTGTTTAGCAAATTATATCTTATATCTTGGGTATCCTAGGTTTGGGGCTAATATCCACTTATCAGTGAATACATATTGTGTGAGTTTCTTTGTGAATGTGTTACCTCACTCAGGATGATGCCCTCCAGGTCCATCCATTTGGCTAGGAATTTCATAAATTCATTCTTTTTAATAGCTGAGTAGTACTCCATTGTGTAGATGTACCACATTTTCTGTATCCATTCCTCTGTTGAGGGGCATCTAGGTTCTTTCCAGCTTCTGGCTATTATAAATAAGGCTGCTATGAACATAGTGGAGCATGTGTCCTTCTTACCTGTTGGGGCATCTTCTGGATATATGCCCAGGAGAGGTATTGCTGGATCCTCCGGTAGTACTATGTCCAGTTTTCTGAGGAACCGCCAGACTGATTTCCAGAGTGGTTGTACAAGCCTGCACTCCCACCAACAATGGAGGAGTGTTCCTCTTTCTCCACATCCTCGCCAGCATCTGCTGTCACCTGAATTTTTGATCTTAGCCATTCTGACTGGTGTGAGGTGGAATCTCAGGGTTGTTTTGATTTGCATTTCCCTGATGATTAAGGATGTTGAACATTTTTTCAAGTGCTTCTCTGCCATTCGGTATTCCTCAGGTGAGAATTCTTTGTTCAGTTCTGAGCCCCATTTTTTAATGGGGTTATTTGATTTTCTGAAGTCCACCTTCTTGAGTTCTTTATATATGTTGGATATTAGTCCCCTATCTGATTTAGGATAGGTAAAGATCCTTTCCCAATCTGTTGGTGGTCTTTTTGTCTTATTGACGGTGTCTTTTGCCTTGCAGAAACTTTGGAGTTTCATTAGGTCCCATTTGTCGATTCTCGATCTTACAGCACAAGCCATTGCTGTTCTGTTCAGGAATTTTTCCCCTGTGCCCATATCTTCAAGGCTTTTCCCCACTTTCTCCTCTATAAGTTTCAGTGTCTCTGGTTTTATGTGAAGTTCCTTGATCCACTTAGATTTGACCTTAGTACAAGGAGATAAGTATGGATCAATTCGCATTCTTCTACACGATAACAACCAGTTGTGCCAGCACCAATTGTTGAAAATGCTGTCTTTCTTCCACTGGATGGTTTTAGCTCCCTTGTCAAAGATCAAGTGACCATAGGTGTGTGGGTTCATTTCTGGATCTTCAATTCTATTCCATTGGTCTACTTGTCTGTCTCTATACCAGTACCATGCAGTTTTTATCACAATTGCTCTGTAGTAAAGCTTTAGGTCTGGCATGGTGATTCCGCCAGAAGTTCTTTTATCCTTGAGAAGACTTTTTGCTATCCTAGGTTTTTTGTTATTCCAGACAAATTTGCAAATTGCTCCTTCCAATTCGTTGAAGAATTGAGTTGGAATTTTGATGGGGATTGCATTGAATCTGTAGATTGCTTTTGGCAAGATAGCCATTTTTACAATGTTGATCCTGCCAATCCATGAGCATGGGAGATCTTTCCATCTTCTGAGATCTTCTTTAATTTCTTTCTTCAGAGATTTGAAGTTTTTATCATACAGATCTTTCACCTCCTTAGTTAGAGTCACGCCAAGATATTTTATATTATTTGTGACTATTGAGAAGGGTGTTGTTTCCCTAATTTCTTTCTCAGCCTGTTTATTCTTTGTATAGAGAAAGGCCATTGACTTGTTTGAGTTTATTTTATATCCAGCTACTTCACCGAAGCTGTTTATCAGGTTTAGGAGTTCTCTGGTAGAATTTTTAGGGTCACTTATATATACTATCATATCATCTGCAAAAAGTGATATTTTGACTTCCTCTTTTCCAATTTGTATCCCCTTGATCTCCTTTTGTTGTCGAATTGCTCTGGCTAATACTTCAAGCACTATGTTGAAAAGGTAGGGAGAAAGTGGGCAGCCTTGTCTAGTCCCTGATTTTAGTGGGATTGCTTCCAGCTTCTCTCCATTTACTTTGATGTTGGCTACTGGTTTGCTGTAGATTGCTTTTATCATGTTTAGGTATGGGCCTTGAATTCTTGATCTTTCCAGAACTTTTATCATGAATGGGTGTTGGATCTTGTCAAATGCTTTTTCTGCATCTAACGAGATGATCATGTGGTTTTTGTCTTTGAGTTTGTTTATATAATGGATTACATTGATGGATTTTCGTATATTAAACCATCCCTGCATCCCTGGAATAAAACCTACTTGGTCAGGATGGATGATTGCTTTAATGTGTTCTTGGATTCGGTTAGCGAGAATTTTATTGAGGATTTTTGCATCGATATTCATAAGAGAAATTGGTCTGAAGTTCTCTATCTTTGTTGGATCTTTCTGTGGTTTAGGTATCAGAGTAATAGTGGCTTCATAAAATGAGTTGGGTAGAGTACCTTCTACTTCTATTTTGTGAAATAGTTTGTGCAGAATTGGAATTAGATCTTCTTTGAAGGTCTGATAGAACTCTGCACTAAACCCATCTGGTCCTGGGCTTTTTTTGGTTGGGAGACTATTAATAACTGCTTCTATTTCTTTAGGTGATATGGGACTGTTTAGATGGTCAACTTGATCCTGATTCAACTTTGGTACCTGGTATCTGTCCAGAAATTTGTCCATTTCGTCCAGGTTTTCCAGTTTTGTTGAGTATAGCCTTTTGTAGAAGGATCTGATGGTGTTTTGGATTTCTTCAGGATCTGTTGTTATGTCTCCCTTTTCATTTCTGATTTTGTTAATTAGGATTTTGTCCCTGTGCCCTTTAGTGAGTCTAGCTAAGGGTTTATCTATCTTGTTGATTTTCTCAAAGAACCAACTCCTCGTTTGGTTAATTCTTTGAATAGTTCTTCTTGTTTCCACTTGGTTGATTTCACCCCTGAGTTTGATTATTTCCTGCCGTCTACTCCTCTTGGGTGAATTTGCTTCCTTTTTTTCTAGGGCTTTTAGATGTGTTGTCAAGCTGCTAGTATGTGCTGTCTCCCGTTTCTTCTTGGAGGCACTCAGCGCTATGAGTTTCCCTCTTAGAAATGCTTTCATTGTGTCCCATAGGTTTGGGTACGTTGTGGCTTCATTTTCATTAAACTCTAAAAAGTCTTTAATTTCTTTCTTTATTCCTTCCTTGACCAAGGTATCATTGAGAAGAGTGTTATTCAGTTTCCACGTGAATGTTGGCTTTCCATTATTTATGTTGTTATTGAAGATCAGTCTTAGGCCATGGTGGTCTGATAGGATACATGGGACAATTTCAATATTTTTGTATCTATTGAGGCCTGTTTTGTGACCAATTATATGGTCAATTTTGGAGAAGGTCCCGTGAGGTGCTGAGAAGAAGGTATATCCTTTTGTTTTAGGATAAAATGTTCTGTAGATATCTGTCAGGTCCATTTGTTTCATAACTTCTGTTAGTTTCACTGTGTCCCTGTTTAGTTTCTGTTTCCACGATCTGTCCTTTGAAGAAAGTGGTGTGTTGAAGTCTCCCACTATTATTGTGTGAGGTGCAATGTATGCTTTGAGCTTTACTAAAGTGTCTCTAATGAATGTGGCTGCCCTTGCATTTGGTGCGTAGATATTCAGAATTGAGAGTTCCTCTTGGAGGATTTTACCTTTGATGAGTATGAAGTGTCCCTCCTTGTCTTTTTTGATAACTTTGGGTTGGAAGTCGATTTTATCCGATATTAAAATGGCTACTCCAGCTTGTTTCTTCAGTCCATTTGCTTGGAAAATTGTTTTCCAGCCTTTCACTCTGAGGTAGTGTCTGTCTTTTTCCCTGAGATGGGTTTCCTGTAAGCAGCAGAATGTTGGGTCCTGTTTGTGTAGCCAGTCTGTTAGTCTATGTCTTTTTATTGGGGAATTGAGTCCATTGATATTAAGAGATATTAAGGAAAAGTAATTGTTGCTCCCTTTTATTTTTGTTGTTAGAGTTGGCATTCTGTTCTTGTGGCTGTCTTCTTTTTGGTTTGTTGAATGATTACTTTCTTGGTTGTTCTAGGGCGTGATTTCCGTCCTTGTATTGCTTCTTTTCTGTTATTATCCTTTGAAGGGCTGGATTCGTGGAAAGATATTGTGTGAACTTGGTTTTGTCGTGGAATACTTTGGTTTCTCCATCTATGGTAATTGAGAGTTTGGCCGGGTATAGTATCCTGGGCTGGCATTTGTGTTCTCTTAGTGTCTGTATAACATCTGTCCAGGCTCTTCTGGCTTTCATAGTCTCTGGTGAAAAGTCTGGTGTAATTCTGATAGGCCTTCCTTTATATGTTACTTGACCTTTCTCCCTTACTGCTTTTAATATTCTATCTTTATTTAGTGCATTTGTTGTTCTGATTATTATGTGTCGGGAGGAATTTCTTTTCTGGTCCAGTCTATTTGGAGTTCTGTATGCTTCTTGTATGATCATGGGCATCTCTTTTTTTATGTTTGGGAAGTTTTCTTCTATTATTTTGTTGAAGATATTAGCTGGCCCTTTAAGTTGAAAATCTTCATTCTCATCAATTCCTATTATCCGTAGGTTTGGTCTTCTCATTGTGTCCTGGATTACCTGGATGTTTTGAGTTAGGATCCTTTTGCATTTTGTATTTTCTTTGACTGTTGTGTCGATGTTCTCTATGGAATCTTCTGCACCTGAGATTCTCTCTTCCATTTCTTGTATTCTGTTGCTGATGCTCGCATCTATGGTTCCAGATCTCTTTCCTAGGGTTTCTATCTCCAGCGTTGCCTCGCTTTGGGTTTTCTTTATTGTGTCTACTTCCCCTTTTAGTTCTAGTATGGTTTTGTTCATTTCCATCACCTGTTTGGCTGTGTTTTCCTGCTTTTCTTTAAGAGCCTGTAACTCTTTAGCAGTGCTCTCCTGTAAATCTTTAAGTGACTTATGAAAGTCCTTCTTGATGTCCTCTATCATCATCATGAGAAATGTTTTTAAATCTGGGTCTAGATTTTCGGTTGTGTTGGGGTGCCCAGGACTATGTGGGGTGGGAGTGCTGCGTTCTGATGATGGTGAGTGGTCTTGATTTCTGTTAGTAGGATTCTTACGTTTGCCTTTCGCCATCTGGTAATCTCTGAAGCTAGCTGTTTTAGTTGTCACTGTTAAGAGCTTGTTCTTCAGGTGACTCTGTTAGCCTCTATGAGCAGACCTGGAGGGTAGCACTCTCCTTAGTTTCAGTGGGCAGAGTATTCTCTGCAGGCAAGCTCTCTTCTTGCAAGGCAGGTACCCAGATATCTGGTGTTCGAACCAGACTCCTGGCAGAAGTTGTGTTCCACTCACTAGAGGTCTTAGGATCACGTGTGGAATCCTGTGTGGGCCCTTGCGGGTGTCAGGCGACTCAGCTGGCAAGGTAGCCGGGGCTCGAGTGGAGTGGAAGGGGTTTGTGCCCCAGATCAAGCCCGGGTAGCCTGCTTCCCTATGTACCGCAGTCTCAAGTTCCACGCGATTGGATTGGGGTAGGCGCTGTGTTCCACTCACCAGAGGTCTTAGGGTCCCGTGGGGAGTCCCGTGTGGGCCCTTGCGGGTGTTGGGCAAGACTCTGTTGTCAAGGTAGCCCGGGGCTCGAGTCTCGAGTCGAGCGGAAGGGACTTGTGCCCCAGATCAGGCCCGGGTAGCCTGCTTCCCTATGTACCGCAGTCTCAAGTTCTGCGCGATTGGATTGGGGCAGGCACTGTGATCCACTCACCAGAGGTCTTAGGGTCCCGTGGGGAGTCCCGTGTGGACCCTTGCGGGTGTTGGGCAAGACTCTGCTGGCAAGGTAGCCCGGGGCTCGAGTCTCGAGTCGAGCAGAAGGGACTTGTGCCCCAGATCAGGCCCGGGTAGCCTGCTTCCCTATGTACCGCAGTCTCAAGTTCCACGCGATTGGATTGGGGTAGGCGCTGTGTTCCACTCACCAGAGGTCTTAGGGTCCCGTGGGGAGTCCCGTGTGGACCCTTGCGGGTGTTGGGCAAGACTCTGCTGGCAAGGTAGCCCGGGGCTCGAGTCTCGAGTCGAGCAGAAGGGACTTGTGCCCCAGATCAGGCCCGGGTAGCCTGCTTCCCTATGTACCACAGTCTCAAGTTCCGTGCGATTGGATTGGGGCAGGCACTGTGATCCACTCACCAGAGGTCTTAGGGTCCCGTGGGGAGTCCCGTGTGGACCCTTGCGGGTGTTGGGCAAGACTCTGCTGGCAAGGTAGCCCGGGGCTCGAGTCTCGAGTCGAGCGGAAGGGACTTGTGCCCCAGATCAGGCCCGGGTAGCCTGCTTCCCTATGTACTGCAGTCTCAAGTTCCGCGCGATTGGATTGGGGCAGGCACTGTGGTCCACTCACCAGAGGTCTTAGGGTCCCGTGGGGAGTCCCGTGTGGACCCTTGCGGGTGTTGGGCAAGACTCTGCTGGCAAGGTAGCCCGGGGCTCGAGTCTCGAGTCGAGCGGAAGGGACTTGTGCCCCAGATCAGGCCCGGGTAGCCTGCTTCCCTATGTACTGCAGTCTCAAGTTCCGCGCGATTGGATTGGGGCAGGCACTGTGGTCCACTCACCAGAGGTCTTAGGGTCCCGTGGGGAGTCCCGTGTGGACCCTTGCGGGTGTTGGGCAAGACTCTGCTGGCAAGGTAGCCCGGGGCTCGAGTCTCGAGTCGAGCGGAAGGGACTTGTGCCCCAGATCAGGCCCGGGTAGCCTGCTTCCCTATGTACTGCAGTCTCAAGTTCCGTGCGATTGGATTGGGGCAGGCACTGTGGTCCACTCACCAGAGGTCTTAGGGTCCCGTGGGGAGTCCCGTGTGGGCCCTTGCGGGTGTTGGGCAAGACTCTGCTGGCAAGGTAGCCCGGGGCTCGAGTCTCGAGTCGAGCGGAAGGGACTTGTGCCCCAGATCAGGCCCGGGTAGCCTTCTTCCCTATGTACCGCAGTCTCAAGTTCCGCGTGATTGGATTGGGGCAGGCACTGTGGTCCACTCACCAGAGGTCTTAGGGTCCCGTGGGGAGTCCCGTGTGGGCCCTTGCGGGTGTTGGGCAAGACTCTGCTGGCAAGGTAGCCCGGGGCTCGAGTCTCGAGTCGAGCGGAAGGCTACACAATAATTTCTTATTAAATAGAAATTACTTAAATTATTGTTACTTTGGTGTCAAGTATACCTATAACACATTAAGCCCTATATTTTATTTTTATGAATTTAAAATAAAGAGAGATTAATTTTGCTTCTAGATACTATTTTGCTGCTTTGATGGTATCCTTTGCTGAATTCCTGGATTTGTACACATTAGAAAAATTTAAAATTTCTCATATGCATAAAATGTATGGATAATCTATATATACAGTTTGTATACCATTGATTCCAGAATTAAATTTCTAAATGAAAAAAAAATGTAATTCTTCCAATGGAGTCACACAAGAACAAGCACTGCCCTCAATAATTAAACATGTAATTAATCTATTTTTCTGTAGATAGTTTTTATGTCATATTATACTTTTGCGTGATTCTGTTCTATAAGCCTGTCTCAATAAAGTAGAGTACAAGGTCCATTTTGAACAATTCTTCAAAAATTAGAAATCAATGAACTTTAATGAAGCTTTCTTTATATATTAAAGAAATGAAGTGCTCTGTAAGTACTTATTTCACAAGTATCATAGTAAGTATTATTGAATTACCATTTGTAAAGGGGGCTGTCATCTATGAGTGATTTTAAATTTTTTTGTAGAAAAGTAGTAATGGATTTGGTGTCATATAATTATGACATTTGTCAAGCATATTTTTATATTTTTAAATTAATTTTTTATATTTTAAATTCCGTCCATGTGTGCTTCATTTACACAATTTCCACCTTGTCCTCTTCCCCCCCAAAATCCTTTCCTGTCCCCCTAACTCTTTTTAAAATTTATGAGCTTTTCTTTAATTATTGTTTTATATCTGTGTACACACACATACACACATACATATACAGCTTGCTGAGTTTGTTTAATGTTACCTAGGTGTTTATGTATTAGGGCTAATCTTAGTGGCTGGATAATGGCTCAGGGATCTCTAAGACTGACTCTCCCTTTCACAAGAGCCATTAATTATCTGTAGATCTTTGTCTAGGAGTAGGACTTAATGAGATTTACATTATCCACAGTGTACTTCAACTAGTTCTGTCGTTAAGCTTGCTTAAGTGACAGCATCCTTGAGAGTTCATGTGTGCAGCAATTCTGTCATGTCCAAAAGGCACTATAGCACAGCAGACATCTTGGTCTTCCAGCTCTTATAGTCTTTCCAATTCTTCTGCAACGATTCCTGACTTTTAGGTCACTGTGTTATAGTCCTATTGGTTGGGGTCAGACAACCCACGGTCATTTTTTTTCTTTGCAGTTGATTATTTATGGCTATCTGTCTGCTGCAAAACGAACTTCTTTAATGAGGGATGGGAGCTACACTAATCTGTAGGTATAAGGATATGTATTTAGAATGGACCTAGACATTTAATTGTTTTAGAAAAGTGGCAGTAATATGATCTCCTTTGATTTCATCACTTCATTAGACACTGTTAGTTGGCAAACTTTACAGTACTACTCATGAATTCCCACCTATTTAATCAGCTTTAAACCCAGGTTATATAATATATACCCCCAAGCTGTTGGTTACCTTCAAGATATATGTACCACTATTGCATCCTTGGGATAGGGTTTACATTTGGGTACGGCTATTGGTTGCTAATTTTCCCTTAGCAATTTACATACCATCTTTAGATACTACATGTGCTGGATAATTTTATGTCAACCTGGCCCAGGCTAGCGTCATCAAAGAGGAGGGGGCCCTGAATGATAAAATACCCCCATAAGAATTAGCTTTAGGCATGCCTGTAGGGCATCTTTTAAAATTAGTGATTTATTGGGTAGAGCCCAGCCAATTGTGGGTGATGCCATCCTTGGGCTGCTGGTCCTGGGTTCTATAAAAAATCAGGCTGAGCAAGCCAAGATGAGCCAGCCAGTAAGCAGCACTCTGTGGCCTTTCCATTGGCTCCTGCCTCCAAGTTCTCGTCCTGTTTGAGTTCTTGTCCTCACATCCTTCAGTGATAAACAATATTGTGGACGCGTAAGCCAAGCAAATTCTTTCTTCCTTAGATTATTTTTGCTTACTGCAGCAATAGAAATCCTAACTAAGTCACTACGAGAGCTAGTCCTCAGGGAGAAAAATTCCACGTTAGTTCCAGCTCAGTGCTTCAAGTTCTCTGTCTGAAGTGTGTGGTGTCTTTCATAATGGGGTCCCAACTTCAAGTTCTAGGAGGTAACCAAGGGCAACATCAATTGTCTTTATTATTTTGGGACTCTTTGGACGGCCCTGACCAACTCATTTCAAGCATCCTTTGTATTGTGTATCCTTCATCCCTCATGGTCTGTCCTGGCCTCTTTTTCACCCACCATCTATATTTCACAACCCCCCTTCATAGCACCAGTGTCCTACTAGCTCATTCTTCTCCCTACTGCCATGGTTTCATCTCTTCTCTTCTTCTCCCCTCCCCTCCCCTCCCCTCCCGTCCCCTCCCCTCCCCTCTCCTCCCCATTCCCTGCCGTCCCCTCTCCCCTCCCCTCCCCTCTCCCCTTCCCTCTCTCCCCTTCCCTCTCCCCTCCCCTCCCCTCTTTTCTTTTATTTTCTTCTTCTTCTTCTTCTTCTTCTTCTTCTTCTTCTTCTTCTTCTTCTTCTTCTTCTTCTTCTTCTTCTTCTTCTTCTTCTTCTTCTTCTTCTTCTCTTTCCTGGTATCCATAGTTACTCCAGGTTATATACTTGTATATTAAAATTAAGAAATACCGGCCATAAATGAGAGTTTGTAGCATTCATCTTTCTAGGACAGAGTTGTGTCATTCAACATAATATTTTCTAGTTGCATCCACCTTCAAATTTCAGTTTTCCTTACAGATGAATAGAACAAATGTATATGTGTACCAAATCTTATTATTCACTCATCAGTTGAGGGGCGTTTAGATTGTTTTATTCCATCGTTACTGTGAATAGAGTAACAGTGAACATGGCTGGGCAAGTATCCCTGGAGTAGGACATCGAGTCCTTCGGACACACGCTACAGTGATATATCAGCATCATACAGTAGATGTATTGTTAACATTTTTTTCACCCTGCCCCTGTTGCTAACATTTTGAGCATCCTCTAGAAGGAATTCCATTGCTGCATCAGTTGGCAATCCTACCAACAGTATTTCCTCTTTCCCCAGATTCTCTCCAGCATTTGTTGTTTTCTTGATCTTAACCATTCTCATTGGGATAAGATGAAATCTCAAAATAACTTTTCACTTCCCTGATTAGTAAGGGCATTGAACACTCTTTTTTGAAATATCTCCCAGGTATTTTTATATTTTCTTGTGGGATTTTTTGAGATCTGTGCCCATTCGAACTGGGTCACTTGTTTTTAAAATTTTTTTATTTTGGTATTCTTTGTATATTCTGGATATTAATCCTCCATCGGATATAGCTTGCAAAGAGTCTCTCACTCTGCTCATTGCCTCCTCACTTTATATATTGTGATTCTGTGAAGTCTCATTTACCATTTTTATTTTGCCTTAATTCAAGTCATGTTGTATTTAGAAAGTTATCTTTTACACTTTCATCTTATATATCTATGTATATGTATATGTATATGTATATGTATATGTATATGTATATGTATATGTATATGTATATGTTTTGTTTTGTTTTTCCTAGCAGTTCAAGGGCTTTAGGTTTTACTGGGAGGTCTTTGATTTGTTTGGAATTTATTTTTGAGCAGGATGATAAGTATGGGTCTAATTTCATTCTTCTACAGGTGAACATCCAGGTTGTCTGGCACTGTTTTTGTTTTTTGTCTTTCCAATTTTTGTGAAGAATGTTATGGAGATCATTATGGGGATTACACTGGACCTAGAATTGCTTTTGATAGAATGCTTATTTCACAATAGTAATCTTATCAGCTCATGGGCATGGGAGGTGTTTCCTTCATCTAGTGTCTTCTTCAATTTTTTTTTTTTAATTAGAGATTTAACGTCACTGTACAAGCCTTTCACTTCCTTGGGTATGTTTATTTCTAGACATTTTAGTTTTTATAGGATATTGTGAATGAGATCTTCTCAACATATTTGTTACTGAATATACAGAACGCTTACTGATGTTTGTAAGCTGATTTTTGTCCCCTCTCACTTTGATAGCATTATTGCTCATTTCTACACGTTTTCTGCTGGAATTTTGGCGATTCTGCTCTATAGCCTGACATATCATCTGAACATGGGGGAATATTTCAGTTATTTTCTTACTCGCATCCTTTACTTTTCTGCGCTTGTTTACTGCTCCAGATAGTATCTAAAAACAAGTGAGGATAGTGGACAACTCTGTTGGCACCTGACTCTTTTTTTGGGGTGGTGGTGGTTGCTTTACATTTTCTCCATTTGTGATAATGTCAGCTATGAGTTTGTCAAAATAGCTTTTATTATGTTTAGCTGTCTCTTTCAGTGGCTCAATCAATAACATGTCTGACTGTGGAAATTCTATGTTTTATTATTTGGTATGTGTGTTGTTTGATGTTTGTAGCATATGAAAAGGCACAGAAATCAATGTACATTCTATTATTTATCTTTTCTGACTTTTATTGATCTAACTGGTTCTTAGGTCCTATTGTTTTAAGAGTCAGCATATAAAAACAGGCTGGTAATTTTATTCTGATTGTTCTATACCTGTGCAGTTAGATTGTATCTCACTATACTTCAGTGCAAAGAATTATATTTCTTTTTGGCTTCTCTTAGAGACTAGCATAATTATGACTAAAAATCACTGGTTTGACTTTTTTTTTTAACAGACTGTCTACATGTTAGAGAAAGGGCAGTTAAATGAATGCTTTTACTTGTAATAGCTAGCATTTCCAGTAAATTCACATAATTGCCTTCATTGTGGTGATACTTTCAGACTTCAGTGTGTACAGTGCACATCATCTGAGGATGTTGTTAAAGTGTGGACTCTGTTTCCATATGTTGTAGTGGAGTCTTGGGTTCAACACTTTAAACCTGGTGGTAGTGATGCTGTAGGTCTGGAAACCACACTCCCACTAGGAAGTGTGGAAGCATTTGTACAAGAAAACATAATGGGATACCTGTATATGCATTATTTTTTGAAATTCTCCTCTTCTTTAAGTCATAATGAACAGAAGGAAATTTCTTGGATAACATTGTATCAAGCATGTCTTGTACCATGGACTATGTTATTTCTCCTTAAAATATTTTTGTAATGCTATTTCAAGTGGTAAGAGAAAATTCTGCCAACTGTTATTTTCATTTTAAATATAAAAATAATTTACAACACCCTAACAAAAGCATTTATAGTCTAATCCATGTTTCACCTGCAAATAGTTTCTAATGTGTGACAAGAATCTTCTCTCACGATTAATTCATTTAAATTATGATTATTAATAATAAACTAACCCAATAAAGACACATTTACAATACATCTCTCTACCAAAACAGATTTATTTGAGAAGTTATAAAGTTTCAAGGCAATGATTATGTTTCTATTGCTCCTTTCTTCTCCCCTCTCAAGTCATTTGGGGGAGTTATGGGCATTTGATGTACTTAGTAACTACCCATTAATGTCTTCTACCTAGGTAGAAAAAAATCTTTATTACTCTTTGCATAAGAAAACAGCATCAGCCACTATATTTTTACATTTTTAGGACATATTTTAGTATATTCTTAAAGATTTATTTTATTTTTTGCATCTGAATGCTTTGCCCGCATGCAGGCATGTGTACTGTATACATGCCTGGTGTTCACAGAGGTCAGGGAGGGATGTCAGATGCACTATGGGTTGTTGTGAGCCACTATGTTGTTGCTAGGAGCCGGATCCCTATCCTCTAAAAGAGCCACAGTGCAATTAACTGCTAAGGCATCTTTCCAGATTCTAGCTCTGCCCTCTTTCTTTCTTTCTTTCTTTCTTTCTTTCTTTCTTTCTTTCTTTCTTTCTTTCTTTCTTTCTTCCTTCCTTCCTTCCTTCCTTCCTTCCTTCCTTCCTTTCTTTCTTTCTTTCTTTCTTTCTTTCTTTCTTTCTTTCTTTCTTTCTTTCTTTCTTTCTTGTTATTCTTTAATCTTCCTTTACAATCCAGCTGCTACTCTCCACCTGGTCTACCCCCTGACCTCTCCCCATCCCACACCTCCTCCCCTGTCCCCAAGAAAATGTCCTCACCCCCTCACTATCACACTACCAGACCTCTCCAATCCCTGGGATTTCAAGTCTCTTGAGGGTTAGGTGCTTCTTCTCTCACTGTAGCCAGACCCAGAAGTCCCCTACTGTATAAGTGTCAAGACCTCATATCAGCTCATATGACCTCATATGGTGTATGCTGCCTGGTTGGTGGCTTGGTGTCAGAGAGATCTTGGGGGTCTAGGTCAATTGAGACTGCTGGTTTTCCCATGGGGTTGCCCTCCTCCTCAGCTCCTTCCAGCTTTCCCCTAATTTAACCACAGGGGTCAATGGCAAATGACATAGCCAATGGGACAAGTGAGCAATCGAGCTTTAAAGTAACATTTTTATTAATTCATCGAGAACTTCATGCAATTTACTCGGTCCTAGTGTCCTCCTCACCTCCACTCCTCCCATGTCCATCCTCTTCATCCTTCAGTCCCTACCCAACTCTGACTTTTCTCTCTACCGCCATCAAATCCAGTTTGTGTGACTCAACTAGATCTGAGAGTGGGGCCAGCCCTGAAGTGTGATTTACATACCAGGGGTCACATCAATAAAGAAAGGTGACTTTTCCTCTACCAACAACTATGAATTGTCAGTCATTCCCAGCCAGTACTAGGATTTTGTGCCTACCTTCCTTTCTCTGCTTTGATTTTGCTTGGTTTAAGATTTCACAACTTTTGTGCACATTATTCTGATCCCTGCAAGTTCTGTGAAACTGCTCTCTATGTCTGGAGAATGCGGTTTCTTTGTTGTTTCCCACTACCTCTGGCTTTTACAATTATTTTGGTTGGTTCCTTAAGATGTCTGAACCTCAGAGAAGGAGTGTGATATATATCACACATTTAGGGCTGAGCACCCCAGGCTTTTATTTTGTGCACATTGACCAGTTAAAGGTTGTGTTAATTGCCATCCTCTACAAGGAGAAATGTCTCTGATGATGCCCGTCACGATATTTTCAAACAGATGACTCTGCAGAAAACACTTTCAAGGAGAGTGTTTGTTTTGGTCAGAAAAGTATATTTTAATAATTGATGCTGAATGATTATGGGCAGTTTTCCTACTGGTACTACCAAGAGACAGAGCCACTCTGCTGAGCATTTGTAGCTAACATTCATCTTAGTTTGCCACCATATCCTCATGTTAAAATGAATACATCCTGCTCTGTTTCAAATCTTGATAGGATTGCCTTCCTATGTATAAAAAATACATTATAAGAATCATTTTCTCAGTGTATTAGAAGCAATACTATTTAAATAATTATTTCAATGTCTGGTTGAAGATTTATTTAGTAAAAGCTCATTTAGTAAAAGAAGACTTGAAGAGTCCCAGTTCTAGAATTACATGTACCTATTTATATGACAATGTTCTTTCCCAAAAGTATTATGCCAGAATTTATTTTATTATTTTACCATGGGAAATTTTCCTGAAATTATTAAAAGTATAATCAGGCCTCAAATGTTTCAGGATAAATTAACTACAGCACACACGGTAAGCGAATAAGAAAAAAATCTAAAAGGAAAAGTCATCACATTTGGTCATAAAATGTAAAGTTGTGTGTCAAAGATAAATTAGTGATTAACCAGTGTAAGTTAATTTTCATAGTCTTGAAATATGATTATGCCAAAATCCTCATACCTTTTTACTGGTAGTATTTGCTTGGTTCACACCGTCCACCAAGACTTGCCATGGCAGAACCTTCCTTCTGGATCCATCAGTGCTTCCTTTGAGAAGGGAAGATGGCATCTGGCATCATTCTGATTGGGGGTTCTAGTGTCACAAAGTCACCTTTGAAGAGCATATTCAACTTTCTTCTGTCAGCCAGCTCTCTGTCATCTTTGTATTTGATTGCAAGCCCAGCTTTTCAGGTGGACAAACTTATCTTGAGTTTCCTTATATACTGAGGAGCACACAGTAATCTAATTCATAATGTATTCACTTTTATTTTACAAACGGCCTTTGAAAAATTAACTCTTAGTATTATTTTAAAGGTATAGTGTTCTTCGACCTCTTCATTGAAGAAGTTTGGGTTTTTTTTTTTTTTTCTTATCACTAGGTTGCATGTTTTCTTAATACAACAAAGTTCCAGGTATAGCATTTGCTATAACTTTGCTGAGGAAATACTTATTAGAATTCAGCAATTAAAATACTCTGTTTCTTTATTTATTTTAGATGTTTGCTTTTTACCACCACATCACATAGCATGTGTGTGTGTGTGTCTTGAGATGGATTTAGAGAAAAGGTCATAACTGTATTTTGTGACACAAGATATGGTTTAAGAGGAAAAAATATTGACAATATTCAAAACTTCCAGCATTCTGACCAGTACTTAAAAACTCCACAAAGAAGACTGTAAGGGAATTTTAATCTAGCAACATGGCTGCTCTGATCACATCCAAATACTTTCTAGGCCTGCCTGGTCTGGCTGGAATGCAGACATGCCTTTAGTGCACACCCTTAATCCCAAGCAATGATGCCTAATTGAGGGGCAGACAAAGTGACTATTCAGAGAAAGATTTGACAGAATGAGTCAGAGATAGGATATGCCCAACTCTCAGGGGAAAAGATATTTATGTGCACCACCATCACCAGCAGCAGCAGAAGGGGAGAGAGAGAGAGAGAGAGAGAGAGAGAGAGAGAGAGAGAGAGAGATTCAGTTTGTAGGTGAGGTGGGAATTGAGTCAGTTGGGAGTCAGTGCAGTGTGTGCAGTGCAGTGGAGTTGAGTTCCTTAGTGAGTTTATGCAGTTCAGGGCAGGTCAGCAGAGGGAGCTGAAGCCAGAGCATAAGAAGGAGGCAGAAGATTAGAACAAATTTCCAGAGTTAATGTGAAGATAAACAGAGCAATTCAGTGAAAGCCAAGAGAAGCCAGATTGAACCAGTCAGCTTAGAGAGAAGTTTGAGCTAGAATGGCTGAGTTAAACCAGCCAGCCAGAGTTCAGAAAGAACTAGCATGGGTGAGTTTATTCAGCAGTAAGCCTCTGAGATGGGAATTACATCTAGCGAAGAATAAACCTTACTTTTACAGGAGATCATTTGTTTTTTGGTTTTTGTTTTGTTTGTTTGTTTGTTTTTTAAACAAAACCAGGAGGTATATGTTCTATGGTTCAGATTTCAGAGTCAAACTCTCATTCCGTGAACCTCCATCAGGCAACAGTCACTGCCAGGTTCCTTCCCATAGCTTGTTTTCAAGTAGGTTTTCAACATTATCCTTAGCTTATCCTTCAAATATTACTGCTTTTCTTAAACCCCTGAGAGCTTTCTGAAATTTCTAAACCTTGCCTAAGTTTTTACACACATGTACACACAGAGACCTTATGTTCTGGTGAATGGTGAAGTGTGTGTGTGGTGTATGTGTGTGTGGGTGGGTGGGTGGGGGGTGGTCAGAGGCCACAGAGGCCAGAGGTATCTACCTAAATATTTCCCCATTGTACCTTCTGAGACAATATCTCCCATTGAACTTGAGATAAAAAATGGCTATCCGGAATAGCTATTGAGCTCCAGGAATTTGTTTCTCTGTCTCCTAAGAACTGAAAACACAAATGCATGTCACTGGATCAGGATTTTGTTTGTTTGTTTGTTTTTTAAATAGGGATTTTGTGATTGAACTCAGGTCATCCTGCTTATAGAGCAAGAATACTCTGTCCACCGAGAAATCTCCTCCAAACCCTTGTAGTTTTCATCCTATTTTGTTTTCTTGTTTTCTAGTAGCTACTGATTTCTGGTTCTTTGTTTCTGATCACCTGGCCTTCTTCTGTGCTCTCTTCTCTAGTTTTCAAACCTCTGGCTCTTACAGGTTCTATATTTCTATGTGTGTTGCTTCCATGAAATTCCACAGTGCTGTGATCTCATAACACCTTGCAGACACAACCCTGCTCTGTTTATTTGTTGATTCATAGGTCTCTATCAGCAGGGACTTTGTATAACGTGGTAACCTTAAAGGGGGTTGAGGCTTATATGTGACAGATGTTGATACTATACTGTCAAGCAAAATGCTATTTTACTTTGAAAGGTGCTGACAGGTCAAGTTTTGGAATTGTTTGAAAGTCTATTGTCTATCAGAGCTTTTAGTAAGGAGAGAATAAAGAGCCTTGATATTGACCTTTTCCATCTAGCTTTGTAATTGTTGTTGTGTTGCCTAGTAACTGTCACATTATTCCAACAGCTAATATTAACTTGAAGTAGATCAGTAATAGGAATTGTAGATACACAACTCTCAGCATTGCTATTATTTCACGTTTCTGTCAACATAGCAGGGTGTTAGGATACAGAACATATAATACAGACTATTTCTTGACATTTCTGATTCAATATAAATAACAGAGCTAACACGGAGATACTTTTGTTAATAATAACAGAAATATAATTGTAATAAAAGCCTTGAAGCCTACTTCTCTTATCTTTTAATCTAAATAACTCTTCCTAAGAGGAAGAACAAATAAAATCCTGCATTGTATACTATTTTTTTCTGCTTTAAAAGCCATTCACAAGAACATAGAAGTATGGCATTAATTTTCTTTTAGTAGAACAATGCTATAATCATCTTAATGGTCCTTATTATGGTGCTTTTCAAAGTTCAGGCAATGCTTTGTAGAAGGATTGTTCAGAAAGAAGCCAAGAGCTCCCCGCACTTATCAAGGAAAACGAACCACACTGACACATTAATTACTCTGTCAACACCATTTATTAAACTCTCTTCTCCTCTAGGCACTGCTGAAGTAATTATTAACAAGCCAAGAATAATTTGGCCAAACTAGGGTATATATCAATTTAGTACTCATATTGCTAGTGATGTGAAAAATCTATGTATAGAGAATTTACATGAAAATCCACATGCTTTTAATAACATTTTCATGTTATTTCATGAGGAAAACACACCTTCAACTCTATCAAAAGAAAACATACAGGGAGTCTATATGGGGGCTTTGAAATTTTTTGTGATTTCATGATAGTACACTAGCCATACCTAAATGAAACCAGGCCCACCTCTACGGATGTCCATCATTGTACCCCACTGCTCAGTTTAGAGCTAACCCTATTGGATGTCTCCATCCTTCTTCTCATTTTGGTGAAATCTCCTTTAAAGTTAGTGAAAGGGTGAGGAACAAATACGTTTGACATTTAGAGAGAGAAAGGCTACTTTGGAAACTTGCAAAAAAAATGTATAAACACCCCCCCCCAGGAAAATGATAAGTACATGAGCTGGCGAATATATTAATCAGTGTCACCTAATTATTCCACACTTTGTATCTATGACATTAAAATTTTACTCATAAAATATATGCAATTGCAATTTGTGAATTAAAAATACAGATACCACCATATATTAATGAGTTCTGAGGCTGTGGAGGCAGAGATGTTCATCCATGAAAGGGCAGAGACTGACGGACTTTGATTCAGCAGAGGATTGCGAAGAGTAAGTTAGGAGGGACAGGGGTTCAGTAAAGCATAGATTTTATAGATTTAGGCGTACACAGTTAAATTACGTTCTCTGAAATGAAGGAGTCCTTACAAGTTGGACTTCTCTCTTCAACCATTGCTAGAACTACTCCCAATTTCTATACTAGCGGCATTATCCAAACTAAGGCAAACAAGAACAATCTAAGACTCTTCAGTTCTGCATTTGTATGTTCTAAAATAGATAACCTTGACATCAATCTATTCCTCTTTTAAAAATTGGTCTGATTGATGTATATTCATTGTTCACAGTGCTTGTTTAACATAAAACAAATTCTGCAAATGAACCACATACTTTGAACAAGTTGATGAGTAGCCCTTCTAATCTGCGCTAGTCTACGTTCTTCTGTGTGAGAAGAAAGCCCTTCTGCTGTCACCTCGTTTTGCCTGTGTGAGAATACACATGTGTATACATGTGTGCATATATGTGTATGCATGTGTATGCCTGTGTGCCTGTGTATATACATGTGTGTGCATGTGTGTATGTATGTGTGCATGCACACATGTGTGCCTGTGTGCAAGTGTGTATTGCATGTATGTTTGTGTGTGTAAGTGGTTTAAGGCATACATAGTCTAGGACTCACAAGTGAGTATATATATACATATATGTATATATGTATATATATATACACATATATATGTATATATATGTCTGACTTATTTTACTTAATTTTAATAATCTACCTTATATCTACTTCTCAGCATGTGATGTGATTTCATTCTTCTTATGACTAAGTAAAATTGCATGTGCATGTGTTTATGTGTGTGTATGCATGTGCACGTGCACACATGAGTGTGTATGTATGCATGTGTATACCTCACATTTTCTTTATCCATCTGTTGATGGAAATCCAGGCTGACTCAATTATTTGGCTATTGTGAATAGATAGAACTTAAGTTAACATGAGTGTGCTAATACCTCAGTGCTGATTTGGAACGATCCTCGCATATCCTCAGTAGGGGTATATTTGAGTCACATGGAAGATCTGGTTTTCATAATTTTGAGGAATATTCATACTGATTTTCATGGTGCCTTGACCAGCTTATATCTTCTTCCCTGTCTATAAAGATTCCAATTTATCCTCTTTCTCGTTATTATTTTTGTCATATGCTTTCTTGGTGATAGCTGTTCTGACTGGGATGAAAGGAAATCCTAATACAATTTCATTTTTCAGATGGCTAACTATGTTGAATATTTTTCCATTTGTCTTTCATCTTTTAAAAGTTCTCTCTTAATTTCATTTATTGACCACATAATGTGCTTTTATTATTGATTTATTTTTGTTCTTTCTATACTCTACTCTAATTCCATCATATCTACATGTGGCAAAGACTTTCTCCCACCCTGCAGATTCTCTCTTTACTTTGATTTCGTTTCTGTGAAGAACCTTTCAAATTATGTGTAATGTAATTTATTTTTTCAGTTCTTGGCATCATTTCTTGAACTGTTGGAGTCTTTTTCAAAAGTTCCTTTCTTACGCTTGTATCTTAGAGCAGTGTTTCTCAACTTTTCTAATTCTGCAACCCTTTAATACAATTTCTCATGGTGTGGTGTCCCCCAACCCCAAAATTAATTCATAGCAATTTCATTGCTGTAATTTTGTTACTGTTATGAATCACAATGTAAATATTTGAAATGCAGATGGTCTTTGATGACCCTTGGGAAAGGGTCACTCGGCCTCCAGATTGAGAACCACCGTTTGAAAGACTTTTTTTTAAAATTATTTTTTAAATTTTTTTTCCTAATAGCTTCAGAGTTTCAGCTCCTATGTTTTGATCATGGATCCATCTGACATTTTCTTACAAGATGATAGAGGAGGCTTCTAGTTTGATTCTTCTGTGTGTAAATTAATTTTCTCTGGACCTGTTCATTAAAAAGGCCTCTTTTCTCCAATTTTTGAAAATTTTGTCAAAAAAAAGAAATATTTTGCTGTCTGAATTTAATTCTGTTTTTCTGCTACAATTATATACATATCTGCTTTGTGTCGATGCCATGTTATTTTCTATCTATGTCTCTGTAGTGTAATCAAATATTAATGTAAATCTGGCATAATTCTTTTGTTTAGGATTGGATTGGCTACCCGTGGTATTTGTGCTTTCCTATGAAAGTTAGTATTGATTTTTCTGTTTTTATTGAGAATACCACCAGAAATTTGATGGGGATTACATTGAATCTGTACACTGGTTTTGGTGCCATAATCATTCCTGTTGGATATTAGTATTTCCATGCTTGCCTGTTTTCTAGTTACCTTTGCTTGGGCTATTTTTTACTCCTTTTTTCCCCCTAAGGCTATGTGTTCTTCTTTTCCAGTGAGATAAATTTCTTATAGGCAAGAAATAGATAAGTCCAGTTTTAGCATTTATCACCCTTGTTTATGCATGTTGATTAGAGAAATAAAACCATGGCATTCAGAGTTACTGTTGAGGGATGTATATATAAATTTAGTTGTTTCTATAATCCTCACACAGTCCTGATCTGCATTGGTTATTTCTTGTCTTAAAGTTGCTTTCTTCTTGAGACCTGATGTCTCTGTTGCTCTCTTCAGTGAATAGAATCCCTTCGCATACTTTTACAGAGATGGATTCATGGTCGCCAACTACTTTTAGTTTGCGTTCATTATGTCAAATTTTGTATTTTAATTGTGAAGTGTAACTTTAGTCAGCTGTGTAATCTGAGTGGGCAGTATAGTGTGATTGAAGATATTATCACTAAGGGGTTGGATGGATGGAAATAAGCAGATGGAGTCTATTGATCAGAAGAAAAAGTGGAGAAAAGTAAATCAAGGGGAGACAACAAAGGCAAAGCAAGAATTTAGAGCTGCTTCATTGAAAATAGGATGAAAATAAAAGGAGGAATCAAGGTAGCCAGACAACCTAACACCATTTCAGCACGTGGAGGATGAGGCAAGGAGGCCTCTAACTTCATGCCCACTCCTGTTCTTTGGGAAAACCTATTCAGAAGCAAAATGAAAGTAATCAGACAGTGGAAAGGAAAGTTGATCCACTAAGTTTTGAAATTAGGTATTAAACAAGAGAAAACTGAAAGTGAAGGAAAGGAATTGTTTGTTGATGCATCATCTTTGCACATCTCTTGCTCGGGCATAGGTACAAGCATCCCTTATAGAGTCCTTCATGTAGGTACAGTTTTGGGTATATGTGATACATTTTACTCTATGTCTCAGCTTGGACTTTCATCTCTTCCAAAATACATGATTACAATTTAAAAGTTTTTCTCTCTAGCTAGTGATATTCTGGAGGCTCAGTATATACTCCAGTGACGTCTGTAGTGGGTTTCCATAGTGATCCATGATGGGAGGAATAGTTGGCCCTAGGGTCACTCAGTTGTCAACTCTGTGATGATGGGATCTTTGAAAAATGGCTTCTTTAGCAATAAGTCTTATGACACTGCACAAGGCTGACATGGAAGAAAATCAATCAACAACCACCTCCCCCTGTGATGTCTATAAACCACAACAGTAACCAGCATAACAAGCTATCCTCAAAGGTGCAATAGTAGTATTTATATCTACTATTAGATATGAATGGTGGTAACCAACAGCTCTCTAATTAGACTTATGGTCCACTCAAAAGGAGGAAATTCATGCCTAGGACAGTAAACCTAGCCAATTGTCAATGGATGATGAGCTCATGAAATCTAGAAAAGAACCAACTACTGGCTCATCCTTAAACCAGGATAATTTTAACTGCATTATCAACTTAGTCTTAGACCCACTAATAAGTATAGCTCTTGTCTCTCATCAGAGAAGCTTCTTGCAGCAGACAGAAACCATTACAGAAAATTAAAACCAGTCAAAATGTAGGGAACACTGGTCCATGGGGTACCTGGCCCCAACTGATACATCTATAACACCATTGCTTTACCCAAAGTTCAGGGAACATCATGGAAGAGAGAAAGAAACAATTGAAAGGGGCCAGAATGTCTGCTGGTAGGTTGTATCGTTTATATATGACAGTGATGCCGCATCCATAGCATCTCGACAATTAGGTTGTCTAAACAAGACCTGCATAATGATACTACTAGTTGACATGTACACACATGCATGTGCACTTGTGTGTAACACAAATGTAACAATAATAATTATGTAAAAAGGCAGTAAGTTTGAGAGAGAGGGGGCATATGAAAGGATCGTTGGAGAAAGGATAAAGACAGGGAAATGATATAGATATGGTATACACATATATAAAAATTTTAAATCGTGAAGTTGGGAAGCCAGAGAAACCCTCTTAGATTGCAAATACAAAAGAAGCAGCTAGAAGAAGAAACTTTTAACTCACTGAAGCAGAAAGCCCATAGAAGCGTCACTTCAATTTCTCACGACATCCTTGACTGTGTATTTAGGTCAGTGTCATCCCAGAGATGCTACTCACAACCAGGACATCACCATGGCAATGGATTTCATGGGAAGTCAATGAGATCATAAATAAAGGAGCACACCGTGGTCTCGGTATTCTCTCTCAACTGCTAGGGGATTGTCTTAGGGAGATAAACTTAAGTCTCATGCCTCTCAGAGCCCTCATAACCAGTCACAGGAAAGCCGGGCAGAACACTGATGACTAATCCTAGCCTAGACAGTTAACAGCAGGTTTGTGTCACTGCCCAAACGGTGGCATATGTCATTGCTTAAGGTCAATGGACCTTATTGCTTGAGAAGATGGCTGTAGGCTGAACTCTGATACATAAGTACTTATTAAGAAGTGATTAATAAACTTTATATGCCCCAGTACAGGGGAAACATCAGGATCAAGAAGTGGGAGTGGGTGGGTAGAGGAGTAGGGTTAGGGGGAGGATATAGGGGACTTTCGGGATAGCATTTGAAATGTAAATGAAGAAAATATCTAATAAAAAAAGAAGTGATTCATTTGAATATTGTGCCTATCATACACAGGGCATTTGAATGTGGTAGGGAAGGAATGTTTAACACATACTGGAACAGGTCCATACATGAAGCTGACACCACGAGCCCTCTGGACACTCTAACAAGACAGGAAGGCTTGTTTTAAGAACTGCTGACTGTCTAAACTTTAGATCTCACTTTTGTACCCGTGCATCTTAACTAACCACCAGAGCTTCATACTATCCTCATCAGAGTCATGGGACATGTATGGTTTCCACACTGCTGCAATTGAAGTGTGTTTGGGGAAGGAAGTATACTCTCACTCTAACTTGGTTAGTGGAGAGAGCACTGGCTGTGAGCACTTGCACAATATGATGCTAAGTGTGTATGAGAGGATGTGAGCTCAGAGTCCGAATATAGAGATCGCATCCCAACTATCCAGCTGCCTCTGACAGAGAGGCCCATGTCTGTATCAGCATGCTGTGAGGTTTTGACTTATGACTCCAATGTTTCAAAAGTTTTCTTCCAGAAACAATAAAACTTTGTTTTTCAATAAAAATCAATTTCAAATGTTGACAGAATGAGATGTTACACCATGAGGTTCAAAGCAAACCCTAAAATAGACGCACTATTTTGTCTGCTTGTTCATGGAACAAGTTTGCATCTACTTCAGTTCTTCCTTGGAGGGAGTAAGCAGTCCAAAAATCCCCCAAATAAAGGAAAATATATATTTTCTAAAAATGAAAATTATTTTTAGGTAATAATATATAAATAAAATCTGTTACCTTTTATACATAATATATAATATAATATTATATAGATGATATAGATATAGGTATGGATATAGATACAAATATAGATATAGATGATAAAATGGATCTAAAAAGCTTTGATAGTACAAAAATTGAAAAAATATTAGGGGCAATTATTTAAAGACTGTGGTATTCCAGTAGAATATTTTCTCACTTTTAGCCAAATATAATTTTTAATTTTGCTTTAGAAGAGCATCTATTTTCAGTTATAACATAAGCCATTATAAACCTTGGTTGTCTTTAAATTTGTTAATAAAGTAGCTAGGATTTATATGTAGTGTATAAATTTATTGTGCCAATAAAATATTCTTGACCTATTTCAGAGTACAGACGATTCTGATATATCTGTGATTTCCCAAAACAAGAAATGCTTTGACAATGATATTGTTTGTTCTAAAAGTGTTTTGATATCAATTGGAGACACTGAAATATACCTCAATGATGCTCCTTACAAACAGGTTAGTGAATTCTTTCTTTTGTGACAATTATGCCTTCCATTAATGATCCAGAAAATAGACTAGACCTGGTTTGGATAGATCTAGATTTTTTTCTCTGTTGTTTTGTGTGGTTTTGTATAAACTGTACACTGCTTGTATCTTCTGCTTATATTATTTCTTTTCATATTTCAATTATCTCTACAATCTTTTCTTCCTATAAGCAGCGTTCTGGCCTTGGGAACTAATATCTGTTAGGTGCTTTCCTTCAGTAGCCCCTTGTTCATCTTCCTGATATCCTGACTAAAGCTCCATCTTTACACCCTACCCACTGTAGCAACACTGGCTTTCCACATATGGGAATCTGACTTTCCAGGTCTCTTGGGCTTCAAAGCTTTCAGATTTCTTTCTGTTGTCCTGCTAGGTTCTTACCGATTTGGCTGTTGTCCTCTTTCGGCCTTACCTCTTGTGGCCCTCTTTCAGGGCCATGTTCCAGGAGTGGAATCTTTTCAGTTATTTCACATATTTTAGGTTCATTTTGTTCTCATTTATACCTTTAGAAAAAGTGACTGATGAAGTTCTTTTCCCACTTAACTTATTCTGTACAGTATGTCCTATCTCCAGTATGTCCTATCTCCAGGAAAGTTCTCAGGATGCTCTCCCAAACTGTGATAGATCATCATCAGTCCTTAGTCAAATTCATTGTGCGTTTAACTGTCTTCCCAGTGTGTCTACGAGCAATGTATGAAGATCCTTGTCTCTTTCAGTTATTGTTGTAACCTGAGAGTTTGGCTAATTAGAAGATGTAATCAATTTTATTCATTCACCTACTTATTCACTCATCTATCCACAATGTCTGGGGTACACTAAAATTTGTGCTCAATTTTTAGGCTGGAGTATTGAAAAGACACTGCTTGTCTTGAAGTTACATGCTCAAGGGTTCCTCATGGAGAATAGAATGGGAAAATGTTACGTGCTGGGCCAGAGTGTACATAAGATTTTATAAGGACTCCTAGTAGGGCCAAACACTAAAGCAGTAGTTCTCAACCTTCCTAATGCCTCATATGCTTCCTAATGGTCTTTAATACAGTTGTGGTGACCCCCAACCATAAAATTATTTTATTACTACTTTATTAGTATATTTTCTACTGTTATGATTCATATTGCAATTAACTGATATGTAGGATATGAACATGCAACCCTCAAAGGGGTTGTGGCCCACAGGTTGAGAACCACTGTGCTCAACCAAGACTGCATTAAGAGCAGACCAGCAGCGTAGATTTGGAGTCAATTAGAACTGGTTTAACAGCCCAACCTGGCACCTACTTGCTGTATCACTCTAGCAAACCTCACTGAACCTCTCAAGCTTCCACTTCCCCTCAGCCTGACTCCAACCACCCCCCCCCCCGCCCCGTTCTTCAGTTCTATGAAGACTGTAATGGAAGTACGCATTAGTGAATCTTAAGAGCTGATCACCCCTTCCTTCCATCTGTCTTTTTTATTTTTATTTTTCACATGGGGACATAATCTGAAGTAAATCCTGGCAGAAGAGACGGATTGGCCAGATGAAGAGGGCATAGGTTAGCATTGCAGGGAAATGAGCTCACTCAAAGGAGCAGAATTAGAAGATAAAATGTCATGGTTGGTAGTCGCAATTGGTTTAAGTTCAAAGTCCCTGGGATGGTAGAGCACGGGTGTGGCAGAGACTCTGGCAGGCGTGTTCCTGGCAGATGAGAACATGGAAGGTATGGGATGCAAAAGTGAATGTCAAGGGCTCTAGGCTCAGCCTGGAAGCTCACAGATGGCCCAAGTCATATGAGCTTCATTTTAAAGGCAATGAATTTGGACTTTGGACTTTTGAAGTGACAGTGGTCTTTTAGAGGTCACCATTTCAAACAGAATTCCCAGAGACTCCCAGAAACACCATTTTCCTAAGTTTCCTTGGAAATACTTTTTCATGAAAGCCACTTGGAACACTGACTGTATGGGCTAGATTCTGTGTTCTGCCTCAGGTGCTGGGGTGCCTGAGGGTGAACTGACATGGTGGGTCAAGGGAAGCCACGAAGCCTCTCTGCTATAAAAAGAGGGATAAGTTCCTGTGTTAAACAAAAGACTGCACCTTTTCATTTTGGACAGGCCTTTTAATTTGTATCATCTGTTCAGTCCCTGGATTACTTTTTGGTAATTTTTTGCTACTTTGGTTTTCAATAGTAAAGAAATTCTAGTACCGCAGTTAGAGAACCTCCATGCTAACACACGTCTTGAGTGCCAGGTAGAAACATTAAGAGTAACCACACAGTGATCAAATGAGACAAAACACCTTCTGCATCTTTGAAAAAGTAATTACAGACATTCTGCCTGGCCATTAGATGGATATTCATCTATAGGTAAAGGTCGTTCTGTGATTAAGGTTGCTTTCTCAAATGAGCAGAAGTTGGTAAATGCTTATATAAGGACAGTTTGGCACATTTCTGAAGTGATAATTGCAGTTCGATATAACTCAGGATTCCAATTTTCACTGGTACACCAGTGTTGATGAATCTCTTTTATTTAGATTCTGAGGCATGAAGTAAGATTAAGAAAAGTCACAAGAATAATTTTAATCCCATGTTCCCAGCTAAAATGTCTTCCTGGGAGATCATAAGTGACAATATAGGAAGTGCTACTTACTTCATAACTAATGGGTTGCTCATCGAGGGAAATGAATAAACAACTCCTCATTTTTATGTAAGTGCACAATTATAATTCAATCAGGTATGCAAATTATAAATCAATCAGGCATGCAAATTAAAACTCTTCTATAAATTCACCTAAGCTGTCCTCCCAAATGTTTTAATTATCTCCATTTCTGACTTATTCTTCAAGCAATGTTTAGTTTTGTTTGAAGTGCTATCCTTCTAAAGCACGGGTTTCTATTTTGGACAACTCATTCCAGACTCTTTTAAAAAGAAGTGTTAGCTGATAACTTGGAAAGTAAGGAGTGCAGTCACTTCTTTCGATTAGGAAGGGCATTCTTGTGGCAAGATGCCTTACCTAATGAAAGAAGCATTTTGTATCTAATGGCAAATAGAGAAGGTGTGCTTTTGAATTGGAACAACTGATTTAAAACCAGACTGCTGGGATGGAGAGAGATGATATGGACAAGTCAGGAAACAAAACTAAACAAAACAAAGCAAAACACTTGCTGGAAAGTAAAATGAAGATAAAAGGTGATGTCATGACACAGTGATTTAGGTACATATCAGACTATACAAATTATGGAGTCTCCACAAATGAAAATGTAGTAGAGTCCTTGGGAAAAAAATCCATTTCCCTCAAGGTTTCTTTAAATTTATCCATTTATTTTATGTATATGAGTATACTGTAACTGTCTTCACACACACCAGAAGAGGGCATTGGATCCCATTACATGTACAGATGGTTGTGAGCTAATATAGGTTGTTGAGAATTGAACACAGAACCTCTGGAAGAACAGACAATGCTCTTAACCAATGAGCCATCTCTCCAACCCCCTCTTGATTTTTTGGTCAGGGTGTTTTTCTATCCATTTGATATGTGTTTTATTGGACACACATCCCTTCATGGTGTGGGCAGAACTTCCTAGTGTGGACTGCCGAATCCTGTCACTCTTCATACTTGGTTCCCTTGCTCAACCTAACCTTGTCCTGGCTCTGTGCTGTGGATGCTGTATAGCAGTGGTCCCCAAGTGGAAGCTGTGAAGCAAGAAGCTGAAAACCAGTGCTGAGAAGTGGGAGAAGCAAGACGAAGAATGAACAGGTGTCAGGGTGCCATGACACGGGCACATTGTCTCTAGTTCATTAGACTTGGCTCACAACTCAATTCAAAAGTAAACTTTAATGCACTGCAATTTCCATTCAAAAGATGAAAATGGCTGAGCATTAAAACTCAAAGTGTGGACCCAGTAAATCAGTATATTTGGGACTTAGAGATCTTATGTGCCCTCATGATGGAGGAAGCATTTGGGTCAAAAAGAGAATAAGGCAATTATGCCACACTCCAGGACCTAGCAGGAGGAATACCAAGTGCATAGATGATAACGTGACTATTGCAGCCAATAAGAATAGAAGATTGGGCACTAGAAGAATTTGAGATTAGGTAAAGTCAGTTAAGAATATGAATGGTTATATCTGTTGTGTATGGTATAAGTATAATATTAGTATAGGAGTACATATATTAGTATATATATGATGAAGTATAATATTAGTATAGGAGTACATTATCAGTATATATATAATATATGAAGTACATATATTAGTATAAGAGCACATATATTAGTATATATATTAGTATATATATACTTCACCTGTCCTTTGAAATGTTCAAGTAAGCACCATACTTTTATGGTATTCTCCCACTATACTTTATTATATTTAGAGAATAAAAATGGATGAAGGATTTTATATGTTTCCATTTTTTGTTGTTTTGGCTGGGAATAAATCAGTTTTCTTCTTATTAATATAACTATGTATTTTCAAGATCATCATATGAGCTCAATTCAAGGCCACAGTCATGGTTACAGATACTCTGGCTTCCCAATGTACTCCCTGTTACCCTTTTTAAATTTGTAAATTATTTTCCTTGAGCTTTCAAACCATAGGCTATTACTTCCCTCTTCAAACCTTTATTTCTTATATTTTGAGTTGTCATGCAATCAGCACTTCTGCCCTTTACTGCTTTTTCATTTAGATCTGATCATATCTTGGGTTTGTCTTTCTCCAAACCTTTGTTTCTTTGTTTAACCCACCCCTTTTGTTCCTATGTCATCTTTTCTTCCCCATTCTCATCACAGTTTTCTGGTCTCATACATAAAAGAAAGTAATTTCCCTTTATAATATTATTGTAACCTGTGGGATGTGTGTACCACTATTCTATCTGTCTATCTATCTATCTGTCTGTCTGTCTGTCTGTCTGTCTGTCTATCTATCTACCTACCTACCTACATAATACATACCTATCTATTCAGTTACCAAACCATTTCATTTAGAAATTCTCACTGGACTTTTAAAGCATTGTATTTTGCCAAATGTAGATAGTTCTGTATCTCATTAAAAGGTGTAATAACATTAGAAGGCTGCTTTTATGCTCTAGTAAGTACTGAGAATCATAGCAAAGATAAGTTTTTTCTTTTGAAGGAAAGAGCATGCATTTTTCATCCTCAACCTCTTATATCCATTGTTCCTTCAATTTCTCCATGTCCATTCTCTCCTTTTCCTCCCTTCTTCGTCCCCGGATTATCTTTTACTTTTCCCATGGTCTCTTGTTGAGCCCAGCTTCTACTTTTTATACAAATACCAATATAATGTATTTCTTATGTAAAATATTGGGTTTGTATTAGAGAATTAAAAAAAAAAAAAAAAAAAAAACAGCCGGGCATGGTGATGCACGCCTTTAATCCCAGCACTTGGGAGGCAGAGGCAGGCGAATTTCTGAGTTCGAGGCCAGCCTGGTCTACAGAGTGAGTTCCAGGACAGCCAGGGCTATACAGAGAAACCCTGTCTCGAAAAGAAAAACAAAAAACAAAAAACAAAAAAACAACACAGCAAGCAATTATGTTAGATATATACTTACTGGAAAGCAGTACTGTATTCCCTCTTTTGGTTAGACATTGTGACACTTACGCTAAGACATTTTATTCTTTTGGAAGAAGCGATCAGGGTTTTTCCTGGAAAGCAGACCTGAGTACCAGCTCTGGAAGGCTGGGTTCTACATAGTAATATACTTCCCGGAGGAAGATATCACCATTCTGTGGGATGAGAAGACAACCATCCACATCAAAGTCGGGCCACAGTGGAAGGTAGGCCAACCTACTCCCTAAGTGGGATGCTGTGAATGAAGCTGTGTTTGAAGAAAAGAAAGATTAAACAAATTGTTAGGCAAATATGGTTTTAAAGGATTTCTTGGATTCTTTTTGTAAACTCTAGAGAGCTATGTTTGAACTAAGTTAAGTTTTCAAAATTACTAATAACACTCTATGTGAAAGACTTCAGAGAGCTGGGCGTGGTGGCACACGCCTTTAATCTCACCACTCAGGAGGCAGAGGCAGGCAGATTTCTGAGTTTGAGGACAGCCTGGTCTACAAAGTGAGTTCCAGGACAGTCAGGGCTATACAGAGAAACCCTGTCTCGAAAAACCAAAAACAAAACAAAACAAAACAAAAAACAAAAAAAAAAAAGAAAGACTTCAGAAACTGGAGTATACTCACACAACTGGTATAACACACAAGTGGCAGAACTCTTAGCAGTGTAAAGGAGTACTCTATTGATGTGTATAATATAAGTCAATCTTATTTAGTTATTTTTTTGCTTTAATATCATAATATTTGTTGTTGCTTTGTTCATCTCCTTTCTCGTCCCTTGAGTTTGGTTAAACGTTTTTTTTTTTTTGTTTGTTTGTTTGTTTTTTTTTTGTGTGTGGTTTTTTTTTTTTTTTTTTTTTTTTTGGTAAAAGAGATTCACTTGTTTTGATAACCTGTTTTCTCCATTATGTTTCACATTGTAGAATTTATAAATAAGTTGACATATAGTAATATTGTAGTAGTAAGTGACTAGTAGTAACTAACTAGTAGTAAAGTATTTTAAAATTATCTTATGGCTCTATGGGTTTGGAAAAATGTATAGAGTCTTGAGCTAATGCTGTAGTTTGTTACAAAACAAGTCTATCAATCCCTGCAGCTGCTTCCTTATTGTGAAATCTTCCCTCTGTCTCCACGATCAGGAAAAATACCATTATACTCCCATTGCTATTGTCCACTGTTTTCCTTCCCCAAATATTATATAAGGGGAATTGTTTGGTAATTCTGGAGATCTTCCATCTTTGACCTGGTAAAATAAATATAAAATTCATCTATATTTTATAAATGAATGTTTTTTCGTTATGATATTATTGCAAACTCCACAGTTTATAGATAGTTGATTTTCTTGTGGCTGAAGTCATAATTGACCTTAATATATATAGTTTCTAAGACATGGGTCCCATGCACTGTCTGTTATTTTGACATGTTACTTTAAGGGACTCAATTCCAGCTGTTTTTGTTGCAGAGAGATTTCAAGTAACATCAATTCAAGGTTTCAAGAATAATTTCCATAATTATTGGAATACCATCCATTTTAAAAAGTTTTAGAAAGCCCTGCCTGTAAAAAAAAATTATAGTATTATGAGAAAAACCACTGGGTCGGAGCTGGTATAAGTAGTTCCTGTGGCCAATGCTTTCCTCTTTTCACGACCTGTAGTGACTCCAGTTAGCTTTATTGTTTCAACATTATTTATTCAAAATTATTTATGCTTAAAATAATATATATACATATATATGATATATATCATATATATGTGTGTATGTGTATAAATGTACTTCAGTATATATTTTTCTACTTACATTGTTAGAGATATCAATACTAAGATGTTTCAGTAAGTGTGGACAGCTAATACTTGGAGGTTGGTAAAATATTGAAGCTATTAAATATTATAAACATAATTGAATTGGTATGGACTCATTTTCTTAAAATGTTTATTTTAAATTATTTCTATGAAAGCTCTTTCTATCTCTTAAATCTTTCAAGTTTTAATGTATTTTAAGTCTTAGAGTAAATATAAAATATTTCATTACAATTTTATTACTTTAGAACAAGCTGGCAGGATTGTGTGGTAACTTTGACAAATGTACTTCCAATGACATGACAACATCTAATAACATTGAAGTGCGAAATGCTCAGGTGTTTGGAGACAGCTGGGCCTTAGGACAGGTGAGTTACATATATGGGATTTAGAAAAAAAAAACGTATTTATCAAAATAATCTGAGGAGTAAAATTACTTAGGTTATCTTTTAAACTTTTTATTGATTCTTTGTGAGTTTCCCATCCGGAATCCCAATCCCACTCATCTTCCTGTCTCTCCACATTTATCCTTCACCCTTGCAACTTCCCATAGGCTAGAAAAGAAACACGCCCCACCCCCAAACAATCAGAAAACCAAACCTATCAAGAAACATCTCTCTGTGGGAGCTGTTATGCATTATAGCATGTCCCACAGTATACCCTTTTTTGTTCACACCTCTTTACTTGCAAATGTTCATTGCAATAAGTCAACTGGTCTGATTTGATGCCTCTGGCTTCTGCTACACTATCAGTACTGGGTCCTCTGGATCCTCACAGGAACTCCTCTTGGATATTTTGCTGTTGCTCTGTGTCACGGAGGTCCTGCAGCTTTGATTCTGCAGGATCAGCCACTTCACATGCTCCAGCGGGCTATAGATGCAGTCGATGATGGGGTAGAACAACTCAGAGCCCCAGATCTAGGCCTGGGTGGCAGCTGAGGTATCCCGCCTGCCAGCTTCCCTGTGTCCACTGCCACTGGGGCTAGCTCACCTGCTTTACCCACACAAGGGGTAGGACCAGCTCTTCCACAACGCCCGGGCAAGAGGCTAGTTTAGATTACTTTTGTTTACATGTTGTTTTTATAGTAATTTATAGGTGATGGAGTCTCATCTTTACTTTTTATGTAATTCTTGTGACAACTTTAGTTTTGCAAAAGTTGTCTTCACATTACAGATGAAAAGATTATGGTTCAAGGAGGTTCAGTGGTTTGTCTAATACAAATTATGTGTCCAGAGAATTAACAAAGGTGACATTTAGACTTATACCTTCCCTCATATTTTTCAAGCATAGCAGAACACTTCTGCTCTAAATTAATTCAGTAGATTTTCTTTAATATACTGGTTTTCATTATGATATAGGCACAGAATATGAATATGACATTCTCTTGCATTGAGGAATTTTAATGTCTCAGTTACTAGGTGATGTAGAAAATTACCTATAAAATATATGGAACTAGATGGTTGTTTAAATATATATGCATTCCACATAGTCGTTTTAAGAAATCAGGGGAGGTTTCTGGGACAAATACTCTGGAGATAAAGTCTTTAACATCTATAAAATCTGAGAAGATATAGTTTATATAACAGTGGTTTTAAACCTTCCTAAACACTGTGAGCCTTTAATCCAATTCCTCATGTTGTGGTGTCTCTCCACCATACAATTTTTTGTTGCTATTTCATAACTATAATTTTGCTACTGTTACACATTGTAATGTAAATTTCTGATATGCAATATGCAGGCTATCTGATATGCAACCTGTGTGTGGGTTGTGAACCACAGGTTGAGAACCACTGTTTAGAAGCAAGCGAACAGAGGAAAAGTAACTCACCTAGCAGATGTGAACAGGGCTGGAGAGAATACAGAACAAAATGCATGTCACAGGGCTCATATGGGTGTAACACAGAGTTGGAAATAGAGAATGGCTGAAGAACTAAGGATGGTTGTGGAGAGAGCAGATGCAGGAGGCTTGTATGGCTCAGCCAGGGAAGCTGTGAGGGGAGATTACAAATCTAACAAAACTTGAGAACACTAAAAATGGAAATTCCCAGTATTTATTGAAGGCCTTCAGTGAGAAGGATACATTTGAAAGGCTCAAAGAAAATCTGTCTGGCATCAGAAATATCTGTTGGAGTTCTTCCGTAGGCAAGGCAAATAAAAAGTATATGTATACAGGGATGGGGCTCAGAATACAGTAGAAATAAATGTAGTCCATTTAGAGACCATTGTCTCTTTTGATAATCACGTTTGAGAAAGCTATGACTGAAAGATATTTAGCAGAAAATGTCTAGTTTTGAGATACAGCAAATCAAGCTGGTATATAAATAGACTTAGCATGTAGCAACATATTCAGGATCTTGAAGTGAGGACACCTGTATCAATTGAGGGGACTAGGGGCTTTGAGGCAAGGTTTTGCAAAGAAAGGTAGGAGCAGGGGGTTGGAGAGGAAGAGCCAGTGTAGTACAGTATAACAAAACCAACAGAAAATGTTGGTGCTGAATCCACATCAGAAGAGACACTTAAGGACAGACTGAAAGCTAAGAGAGTAACTTCAGACTGAGAAACTGCCTCTCTGTTTAGTATAGAGCAAATTGTTGGTGGGTGTTCTCAGGGAAGTTTTGGAGAGGCACGTTAGAGGCAGTAGAGGTCAAATTTCAGAGTTCATAGCAATTAAGTTTCTGGAGATTATAGAAATCTGTACATCCATCCAATACCTCTGAAGGTGGTCTGTACAACTAAGTGGTCTGTACATCCAATACCCCAGAAGACGGTCTGTACATCCAATACCTCAGAAGGTGGTCTGTATAGACAAAAATGAACAAAATGAAACACTAAAGAGGGATACTCATGCTCATAGAAATTTTTGTGAAAGTGTTATAGATGTGAAAAACTCAAAATGATTAATTTTCCTCTGTAATATCACTCTATTCAATACTCGCATCTCAGAAGTGATTTATGCTATCAATACATAATCCATATGGTTGAGAACAGGCAGTAGGTGGAAATGCCTAAAAGGATGACACTGTTCTAGATGCTTCTGTCATTGATAGAGTCAGGTCGGGTCCTTGGACTTCAGAGTTGAGTCCCTTTCAAATCTTGTCTTCTCCATTTTGATTTTCAACAGTGTGAAGATCTTATGGAGGCCCTGAAGCCCTGCGAGGCACACCAAAACAAATTTCCCTATGCCAAGAGAGAATGTTCCATTTTGTACAGTGATGTTTTTGCTCCTTGTCGCAATGTGGTAAATGAATGCTTTTTACTAAATTCTCAACTATAAAGACCTGCTGCTGTGTATACTGGGCTGAGTGGGATACATTCAGCAATTTGTGTTTCTCAGGTGTCCTACCATCATCGTTAGGGGACCTTTGTTGGTTTATTTTTCTGTATAAGCAACATATTTAGTTGTCTTCCTTTCTTCCTTATCTCATCTTTTCTAACAGTGCACATCTGCAAGTGATCATTGTAGTTCATTCTAGGTGATGAAATACATTATGCCCACGACATTTTGTAAATATTTGTTAATTATAAAGGGGTTAGATGTTTGTCTGTCATCAGAGAGCATTTCAAGTGACTGTTCTAGGTAAGTATCGTTTAACAGGATCCCTGGTGTTTTTAAAACCATACTAGGAGCTATTCTAACAACAAAACTTAAGTATCTAACCTCTTTCCTCACAAGATTTTGCGTCCTGGTAGAAGTTGTGAAAGTAATTTGATACAGTTTTTTTCTTCTCTCATATAATACATCCTGGCCTCCTCTCGCTCCACTTCTCCCAGCTCTCAGCAAAACCCCTCTCTTCCAAATCCATTCCACCTGTTGTTTCCCTTCATAAGAAAGCAGCTCTCCCAGTGGTATTAACAGAGTGTGGTGTAACAAGATGCGGTAAGACTAGGTACACACCCTCATATCCAGGTGGGACAAGGCAACCCAGTAGGAGGAAAGAGTCTTGAGAGCCAGCAAAAACGTCAGAGGCATCCAATTCTCAATGTTAGGAGTCTCACAAGCACCCTTGAGGCCAAGAAACACCCCATGTTGCATGCCCCCTGTTTTGTCAAAGGAGGCACATCAACAGTGTTTGAGTTGTATGACAGGTCTGCTATTTATTTTTCTAAAACACTAAACAGTCATTGAGAGAAGACTATTTGGCAGATATTTTCTTGAGAAGAGGAGACTAACTCTGTGGCGTAGCTTCGTCTGATGGAAAATACCCAACGGCATTTGTTGTCCTTAAAATTACTTAAACTCTTTGAAGTGAAAAAATACAATTTTGCAAAACTTGGCTCATAACTGTGGACTTAAGAGTCTTGTGATACCTTTCTGAAAATAGAGTTGATGATATGCGTGTGGCCTGTTGCTTTTGCATTTAATTAAATGCACTAACAGAAGATCTGTGTATTTGAAACCACGCAGTTTTCAAATAATCAAGAGTAATGCTATGGAATCACATAGGAGCAAAAGATTATTTTGAAGGTAAATTCAACCTAAAGAGTTTAGGCCAGTGAAGAACAGAGTTGTTTGGTGTGGTTGCAGACGTCAAATTAAACATTGCCTTTATGTGTATCAGTGTGATGGTTGTTAAAAACTAAAATGAGAACTGCCATGTAACCCAACTACACCACCTCTGGCTATTATGAAGCATCTATATCTCATTACAGAGTTACTTTCACATCCATGTTTATTCATGCTGTACTTACCAAGCAAATACATGCATAATGAAAGTGTGGTACATAGACACATTGAGTTTTATGCAGCTATGAAGAAAGATGAAAGTAGATGTATTGTATTAAACACAGACCCAGAAAGGAAAACAAACAAATAACAATAAGAACACATCTACAGAGCCTAGCCTATAATGTATACATATTTACATATAAACAGATGTAAAAGGATGACGCCTAAAATATAGAGAAGAAAGCAAGAAGGTAATTAGTAGGTGGTGAGACAGGCTAGAGATTGAGAAAAAGGACACCTGGGACATAAAAGAAGCAAAGAGTTTGTGCCCTGGGGGTTGTGAGGACGTTCAGAGAAAGTGGGGATGGGGCAGTGAAGAAAATGGGGAAAAAGAGAATACAAAACAGTATTCAAAACTGATATAATGTTACTTAATGCACTATAGCCTACTTTTAAAAATAATAAAAGAAGGAAGCTACAGTTTTTGGATATAGCATAAAAAATATCATCACTGTTACCCCCCTCAAAGATATTAAGCACTGTTGACTTTCTAATTCTATGTACATGGAGAGCATTCTTCATTTTAAACAAAACCAAGCCACAGTGAACATAGTACAACCGTAGATGGCAAAGCAGTTGGATGGACGGCAGGAAGATGTTAAAGACATCTGCCAAACGGTGAAGCACTGCATTCTCCCTGCTAATTTAACTTTGCTCAATCAATATGTAATTTATGTTAACAAGTAACAGGTTTATAAATTTTATTTTAAATACCTGTAAGCGTTGACGTGATAGCTCTGTCATAATACCAAGAACTTTTAGAAATTTTAAGGGAGTCCAAGACTGCTTGCTACATTAAGAGCGCACGGATAGGCTAGAATCCAGGTTATTGAAGGGGCCCTCTTTTGAGATTTTAATGCTTCTTAGGGAAGCAGTTCCTTGATAGAGAAGATGGTGTTCATTCTGGACCAGAACTACAGAGTTTTAAGGGTCCTCTCCCTGCTGCTGCTTGAGAAATTAACCCATGCAATGGCACACAACCTAAAACACCTTTAACTGACACAAAACTTCTTCTTTTGTGACACATTGTAGACCCTCTATCTAATTTCATCAGTAATTTAACAAGGGCAATGCAAAGCAAGTGATTAGGTGGAGATCAGACATTTAAAGGAAGCCGCCCGTAGCCACTCACACACCAACAGCGTATTGCCATTTGGGAGGCTAAGAAAGAAAAGCAAAGCACCGAGCATTTAGGAACACAGCGAGCTCCTCTACTGCACGGGGATTATGCCAACAATAATTCAAGGCAGCAGCGCGTTTCCAAAATCTGCCCTAGTGCAGATGCCAAAAGCAATCTGCTATTGTTGTTCTGTTAGTTCTTGGAGGTGGCATTTTCCATTTTCTTTCGCAACAAGGTAGGTCGAGACAATAAGGACTATGTAGGTGGTGGTGTTATGCTGGTGACAGCCTTTGTGACAAATGTGTGCAGCTACTCTTCTCTCAGAGAAGTCTGAATTTAGTCACACTCGGTGCTTATTGGAATCATAATGTCTTTCTTTTTACTTGCAGATTGACGTCACCTCTTTTGCCAAGAACTGCCATGAAGACACGTGTAACTGTAACCTGGGTGGGGACTGTGAATGCCTATGTACCAGTGTGGCCGCATACGCTTACAAATGCTGCCAGGAAGGGGTGCCTGTTCACTGGAGGTCACCCACTGTCTGTGGTGGGTACTTGCATAGGACATCATTAAGGGGACAGCTTTTAAAAAGATCCAAATTAATTGCTATTTTACAGGGGAGTAATGACATGAAACTCGGGGGAACTATAATTAGTTTTAGTTTTCTAGATTTCAGTCTTTTGACAATCACAAACTATCATATGTCAAAGTGAAAAGAACGTTTTAAGTTTTCTGTTGTGTTTGGCTGCTGTTCCTGCAACTTCTCAAATATAAATTATGTGCCATCCTCACAGAAGTTGTTTATGATTCCAATCTTCTTATGCCTGTGAGGTTTTATCCTTCTGATAGATAATAAGGGGGTTCTTTTCAAAGCTCATCTTGATTTCCTTTCCGATTTGACTCCTTAATCATTTCATTTACTTATGTGGGTGGTTAGTCATCTGAAGAACCGATGACAATTGGGACAGTTTCTGTGCTTGGCTTCTAATTTGCCAAGCATCTGTCTTCCTTTAAAATAATGTCATGAGACTTATTTCATTGAAACACATCATCTCAAAAAAAAAGTACCCTTTGAGCAAGACCTCGTTGGATACACTTGTATCTTGGTACCAGATCAGCTGAGGTAACAGTGAGTTTAAAGCTGGTCTAGGGTATAAGTGGGACTTTTTAAAAAACATCAGCTATAACACACGCATAGACACACCATAGACACACACACACACACACATGCACACACTCATATACATATATGTGCTCTCTCTCTCTCTCTCTCTCTCACACACACTCATATATATACATGTATGTGTACATTCTCTCTCTCTCTCTCTCTCTCTCTCTCTCTCTCTCTCTCTCTCTCTCTTTCTCTCTCACACACACACACAATGGCCTTTGCTTGTAGGAAGTTTCTAAATAATGATATCATCCTCCATTATTTTATGTAGTTAACAAATGAATGTCCCTGTGTTGCAATACTAATATAAATAATATTTAATTTATATGCAATTTAATATCTACTTTCCTTTTTTTTAGCCCTTGACTGTGAATATTATAATCAAGGTATGTGATGCTTTAATGAATATTGCTGCAATATTATATCATATATTTTTCAGATAAAACTCTTTGAACAATTTATACCATGAATAAAACACAAATAGTCCAGGAATTGAATGACAAATTTAGAAAAGCTTTTTCTTCTACAATTGATCTAATTTTCTGAGGACTGGTGTTAAAATTTATTTTCTAAAAATAAGTGTGTAATTCAGGTTATTTGTTCTTAAAGGGTCTTCCAAGAATACTTTTGCAATGACACAAGTAAATGAGCAGTTAAATTAACTTTTAAATATAATTTTTAAATTTTAAAGTATAGCAAAGGCACAGCATATTTAAAACAGAGACATGGAAACGCAGAAAAGTGTGATGCCTCACAGAAGTTGGGGAGGAAGATTAATAAGAAAAGGACAGATATTGATCAAAGAATAGAAAGATTTACTCTGATAGACTAAATTCTGGTGATCAATACACATTCTTACATATATCTGTGAACCTTGTTCAAAGGTTTTTAATTTTCCACAATTTTAAATGGATAAATTTTTATATCTGTGGCAAAGGTGGTGTTCTTAAATGCGAATGCACAATGGACTGATAAGATCAGACTAATTGTTGAGTCTGTCATCTCAGTGTTTACTGTCTGTGGTGAGAACACTTAAAATCCTTTCTTCTAGTTATTCAGTAGTTAGCCAAAAGTGAAAATACGACTTTTATTACTTATGACCGTGTGATTGAATTTAAAAGACGTTAAAGACGAATAAAGTCATTCAGGCAGATGAAATTCTATTTGCGTCCGTCACATGTGTTGTGTGAAACAGACTCACAGGAGTGGAGAAAACCTGATGCTTAGTAGAGGCTACAGAGGAGGATTCGCAAGGAGAGGACAGATGCTGATCAAAGAATGGAAAGTTTTACTTTGATAGAATAGATCCTGGTGATCATTAAACATCAGTGTGGCTACAGAAAAATTTTATTATATTGTCGAAAACAAAATGAAGATGATAACATGAGAAATGCACTTTACTCTTGTTGTAAAATACATATTATCAAACTGGAAACTTAACACAACGGCGATCCAAGCCTTTTGTTTCGGCAAGCATCTGGGCTTGTAGCAAAGTATTGGAGTGGGCGTTTTACACAGATGTGGAAAGAGGGGAATGAGGACCAAATTAAAAAGTCAGAAGGCAGCGGATGCAAGGCTTGCATTTTCTCAAATGAGACAATGAGAAAGACACAGTGACTGAAACCTAGTTCAGACAAGTGAGCTTGTCTGGACAGGTGACATCTTGTCAGTGCCTCGGGAACTCCTGACTGTGATAGAGGATGCAGAAGTAGAGTAATGGTTGTAGGAACCCAGGGCCAGCAACCCGTCTAAGCGACGGAGGTAGCTAACGGCTGAGATTATATAAAGAAACCTCGGTAACTTCAAAGACATGGAGGTGATTAAGAAATAAAAGGGAGGCTGCCTTTCCTTGTTCAGTTACATTTATAGAAATCGAAGGTTGATTAAGTGTCAACATTAGCAAAATACTTATGGTAAAAGAAAATCTAACCAAAGGTATAATTTGTAGCATTTTTATCAGAGAAGCTGAAATGTACACACACACACATACACACACACACACACACACACACACACACACACACACACACACACACACACACACGAGTAGGAAAAAGGGAAGAGAAAGCTAGGTAGCAGAAGACAGAGAGAAACAGGGAGAGAAAGACACAAAATAAGCCAGAGACAGGGAAGGGAGCTGGGGTGAGGGCCAGAGACAGAGACATGGGACTGAGTATATCAATCAATCTTCTGGGCTCCATAATTAAAAATGTAATTGATTGACTAATAATAGCAACAGTAATAATAAGAGTAGCTCCCGCCAACATTCTATTTCAGAGGAAATTGAGACATGAAGACATTAAATAACTTTGCCAAAGGCACTTAGCAAAAGTGTGATCAACTGAGACTTCTAAACACCTAGGACTTCCAAGGCGCTGAGCCTGTCGTCTGTGCTGCCAGGCAAGGCGTGGGTAACACTTCTGTGCATAAGGAGGTGACATGGAGACTTCCTCTTTTAAACCTGTACTCTCCCACAGCTTGACTTCAGGTCCTCCTCTGGGCTTTCTGGCCTGTTGTCTGCAGATCACTGGAGTGGGGGCACTTGAGTCACAACCACTTGCTGCTTGGCAAACATTGCTTCTGTTAAGTTGGCCGCAGTTGTGGTGGTCTGTTTTCCATTGTGTTACCAAATTCTCAAGCCACTTTCTTTAGTTCCACTTCTGATGGCATCTGTACAGTGTCAGAAGGTGAACCCAGGGAGGAGGCGCTGTTAGGTTTGGAGAGGTAGGCAGGGAATTGACTTTCCATGGTTCAAGTAATAGGGAAAAGTGTCATTGTGCCCAGGAGAAAGAGTTTATTGCAGTAGAAATACGCGACTGAAGATTATAGAATTGTCGAGGTTGCTGATAGAAATGATTTACAAAACCAACCACAACATTGTTTTACGTGACTTTTTACAAGTTGTTTACTCCAAATAACCCCATAGCTATTATAAACTATCTCCACTTCTCCGAACATTTACAGCTGAACTCTCTCTCCCATGTTTATCTCCTATATGTCAGAAACTATGCTGTAGAGATAGTTCCACGATTTAAAGAAACTACGGAAATAAATAATTGTCAGAAGACAAAATCAAGGATTATAAAGGTTGTGACTGGGATTGCCTCGATAACCCTTAGTGCTGACACTGTGAGCTAAGATCCTCATGGTTGCTGTGTGTCATTTCTTAGAATGTAAAGGGAGTGACATCATGGCTACAGTATGTGCACGAAGAAGGCTTTAGGATCCTGATCAACATTGTTATGTAACGAAGTTCAGAGTGACTTTATTAGATAAAAGTTTTGCGGGTGTTGGACTTGTGGTGACTGCTGACATTTAAGTTGAGGTCACTGCTGGGGTTGGAGTTGAGGTGAGACTGCTGGTGTTGGATTTGAAGTGACTGAGGAAGTTGAACTTGAGGTAAATGCTGGTGTTGGAGTTGAGGTAACTGTCAGTGTTGGGGTTGAAATAACTGCTGAAGTTAGACTTGAGGTGACTTCTGGTGTGGCTCTTGGACTTGTGCTGACTTCTGGTGTGGCTCTTGGACTTGTGCTGACTTCTTGCATTGTTCTTGGTCCATTTGGGTTGTTGCCAGGCCCCTGCCATAGACTGGCTCCAACCTATCTTGAAGTCTCCAAATTAACTCTCTGGCTTCCCATTCCCTCATTTTGCCTTACCCACACAAAGGAAAAAACAAGCTAAAAATTTCAATGACACATCCTTGAGTATTTTCTTGAGACAAGGTCTTGATATTTAGTCTGGCTGGACTGATACTATGTAGCTCAAGGTGGTTTAGAACTCATGGCTATCTTGTTGCACCCAAGTCCCAGATGTTGTGATACATCTCATATATAATCAGCCTTATATAGCCTGGAAGCCTTGCTTTGTACTTAACTTATTATGATCTTTTGGCTGCTGCTTCCCCAGTGCTAGGATTATTAAAGATATGTACCACTAAAGCCAGAAAAAAAGGTTTTATTGTACTCATTTATATTAAGGATGCTAGTAGCACAAAAATTGGGTTGACATCATATTAATCTCATTTTTTAAATAAAATTGTAATTAAAAGTATTAACACAGTTATCATTTATATACTTACGATTATGAGATGAGGTTTGCAGAATAATTTCTCCGAAGGAGTTTCAGGTCTCAGTTTAGGTCTTCCCTGTAGGAGGACCAGCAGTCTCAATTAACCTGGATCCCTGAGATTTCTCAGATACTGGAACATCAACCAGGCAGCATACACCAGCTGATATGAGGCCCCCAATACATATAATGTCTGGTCTGGGTTTAGTCAGAGAAGATGCACCTAATCCCCAAGAGGCTGGGGCTGGAGGTCCCAGGGAGTTTAGAGATCTGGTGGGGACATCCTTGTGGAGACAGGGCGCTGGGGAGGAGGTATGGGATGTGGAACAGTCAGAGGGTGGACCAGGAAGGGAATAAAATCTGGAGTTTAAAATAAATAAATAATAAATAAATAAACCTTAAAATGCTATGTTAATTTATAGTTATTTTACTTGTACTTTCACCAGGGCTTGGGGAAGGACCTTATATGCTGGCAAGTTATGGGCAAAGTGGCCTTGTTCTTGGTGCCAATATGACCAGTAGAAGCGTTTTCTCTTTGCCCAGAAGCAACAATCGTGGTAATTTATTTTTTATTTTTATGATCACTCCGGGCCTTTTCAAAGAGAAGACATCCTGTAAGTATAATTGAAAATGCAAATTTAGTTTTTCAACTTAGGGTTTTTCATTAACTGTTACCCAAGTATTAATTGGAGATTTCACATGCTACAGCATTTTCTAAGTTCCCCCAAGGAATATAAAACAAATTCTCTCGGCATACAAAATGGCTATTTTACATATAAAATAATTCGCTTATCTATTGGCATTGTTATGTTAGAACTGCAGATGTTTGATGGCGTCTCTTTGGTATTAAGCACTCGCTGATTAAATGTTTATGGTACTAGCCACAGAACTTAATTTGAAAATATTTAAAAGACTTCATTCTTAACATTGAAAGGATTTTAATAAGACAGTCAAAGTGAATATGAAGGATTTGATTTGGTGTCAGATGAGTGTGGTTCATACATGTCAGAGTGTAGACAATCATGACAGTGTTTTGTCCTTAGTGCATCTCCTTTGTCCTGGTCTCACTGTCCTTAGTTCCTTCCTTAAACCTGTCTTCACTTCTGGCTTATATCAGCAAATTATATCTCAGGCTTGTATCTGCCTGGCACCTGTTCTTACTGGTGGGTGTGCCCCCTTCTAGCCTGTGATACACAGCTTCTTCTACAAGCACAAGAAATTAGTGGACATGATAATATGTTTTTTGTTTGTTTTTTGTTTTGTTTTGTTTGTTTGTTTGTTTTTGTCCTGGAAAATGAACTCTTTAAGTTCTGGAAATCTGAAGTTTTAATTTATATTAGTTGCAACTGATTTTCTTTTCATGAAAAATTATTCGATTTTATTTGCATCTTTGGCTTCTCAGTCATGATATTTGCAAGTTCTGTTTTGTTTTGTTTTGGTTTGGTTTGTTTTGGTTTGGTTTGGTTTGGTTTGGTTTGGTTTGGTTTGGTTTGGTTTGTTTTGGCTTCCTTTGATTTGGTTTGGTTTGGTTTGGTTTTGGTTGTTTGAGACAGGGTTTCTCTGTGTAGCCCTGGCTGTCCTGGAACTCACTTTGTCGACCAGGCTGGCCTCAAACTCAGAAATCTGCCTGCCTCTGCCTCCTGAGTGCTGGGATTAAAGGCGTGAGCCACCACTGCCCAGCGATATTTGCCAATTTTAAGGACAAAATAAACATCCTTAGTAACATTGCATTTGATAGATTTCTTGATTTTATGATTCATAGTAACTATTGTTCTTAAAAGATGCAAATACTGTCTTTTCCAAGAATGAGTGCAATATTTTAATGGAGTGGTTTATAGCATGAATCTTAGAAATATAAGTCACAATTTCAAAGCAAATTAACAAGTTACAATCATACATATCCAATGCTTTTTAAAGTCTGATTACTCATTAGCCATTTTTGTCATCTTTTGAGAAATATACAGTACTACTGAGTATATAGCATTTTCTCAATGTAGCAAAATCCCTTATGAGAGTCATTTTTTTCCTAAAGATACCATTGATGTAAAGAACAGTTGTTTTCCTGTTTTCCCGTTCTTTTTCTGTCACACAGTTTGATGGTTTATAGGTTTTATATATGAAAGCATAACAGCCCACATATATATATATATGTATTTTTTCCCTTTCTCAAAGGCGCAATAGGTAAATTAAAAACTAGAACTTGCCAAAGATTGGTTTGTCGAGGGTTCGTTGTTGTCCACTGCATTTAAAGTGTTGGTTTTTTTCTCTTTGAAATCGTTAAATTCATGATCAACATGCCTGAGGTTGGCATTAATTTTGCATGGCAAGATTTTTGACTGTTTTCACCCTTATGACTGCATATTATAAGGCCCTTGCCTGTGTTTTGCCTTTCTCTGAGGCCCTGAGTCATTAAGACCTTCTGTTTTACAGCATTGGCTCTTGTTTCCTTGGAATCTGCTGAAAGGCCCAACTACTTTCTCTATGTCCACGACAATGACACTCTTAGCTTGAAGCTGTGGCGGGCAAACTCAGAATTTCATCAGAGAGCAACATTTTTCCACCACCAAGGCCTCTGGATTCCTGGCTACAGTGCATTCGAATTATACAGCAAGAAAGGCTACTTCATCGTTTTTATGGGTTCCAGTGTCAAAGCGTCAAAATACGATGACTCGGAAGAATTCAAGCAGTCAAGTAGCTTTAGCATAGAAGGTGCGCTTCCCGAGTGCTCCAAAGAGGAGCACAGATTCTTAGGCCGTGAAGACTATGTCAGATGCTAACATTAGGTATCCGACTCTCTGTGCAGGCCATGTGAGATGCTAATATTAGGTATCTGAGTCATGTGATCCTAACCTTTTTTCTCCTCAGGCTACTTATCAGCTAAACAGAAGGAATAATGCTGATTTTATCTACTATGTTAAATGCATGGCTATAAATGACTTAGAATAACTCTAATAACTTTATAATTATTTCTCCATATATTACTAATAGTACTTATTGGGTTTTTGCATCAGAATCCAGTTACTCACATCTAATGAAATTGTCTATTATTTGTATCTGCTTTTTTTTTTTTTCATACGAAGAACTTTATATGTATCTGGCTCTTAGACCCAAAGAAAACGTATTTATCTCTGTCTTCTGAATCCAAGAGTGACTAGATTGATTGGCCTCTGGGAAGTTTCTTTAGTTTAGGAGATGCTCAATCTGATTTCTAAGGAAGAGCCTTTGTGGTCTACACTGAGGAGATCTACACATCAGGAAGCAATCCTCTCTTTGTACAGCTGAGGTCCTGCTCTGTTTTCAAAACGAAGCAGCTTGGTTTCTCTCTGAAGTCTCCCAAACACTTCTCCGTTTTCATTGATCCCCTGAAGAAGATCAATACTGCTAATCACTTGCCTTCTCTACTGTGCACGGGCTTCTGAAAAGCTCTTTAATGGGTGGATTTCAGAAAACCCAAATCGCGCTTTAGAAGTATTCTATAGCATAAATCCCTGGGTTCAAAGGTTTTAAGGCTGGCAGGAGTTTTGTATAAATGCAACTGATAGTGCTGATAGTCCTAGCAAGGGGCTCAAAGCAGGGCTCCAGGAGTCCCGATGGTTTCTGCACTGTGTTGTCCAATGAGACAGAAGGGGTCAGGACAAGGAGCTTTTAACATTTTCCTATAGGTGTTGGGAATCCACAGATGCGTAGAACTTATAGTGAGCTAGTGTCCTTACCCCCAGCTCCCCTGCTCAGGATAGCGGGTCAGAGTAGGTAGTGTCTTATCTTTACATACACCAGATGCCCTTCAGCAGAAAGAACAGCACTCTGGGTTCCACTGACATATCTAAGCACAGACTTTTCAGGACACCCTGGCTTAGGGAGGGAGGCCCAGGTTATTCTCAACAGATTTCCTTTGTATTTGCATAGCACATTCCTATGGCATTCTCCAGTGTAAGAAGCCCAAGTGGAGCTCTAAAAGTTGGGCATAGCCAAGGCCATCTGGGGACATTTCTTCTTCCTCTAGGCTCCTGAAGGGGGGAGGGGGGGGAAACATAGTGACATGCTTGTATAACATTCTGTAGAGTGCTGTGATTATTTTAATTGATTTTATGTAAAGTTGATCTTAATAAGCTTCCATTTCCCCTTTAATCTAGATGTCTGCTCTACTTGAGTCAGATCTAGCAATCCCACTCATGGTACTGTGAAGGACGGTCAGTGGCATCAAATGAGATACTGAGCACTCGAGGTTTCATCCACTGGGAGACTCGAGTGGTCTCTTCTGGTCTTAAAGCCAGTCGAAGCAGGGACTCCAGCTGAGCTCTGCATATACAAGCAATCTTTCGGAAACAGCCCATTTCCTTGTCACACTTTAGAATTAAAGTCTTCATGGGAGAAGATTCAAGATATAGGTTTAAATGAGATGTTATGTGTTGAGGTGAATCTCTATCCCAAATATGTCCCAGCAATGAAAACATGACTCAGTTAATATGAATACATGCTGTGCGCTCTGATTGGGCAGATCTACTGCTATATTACTATCTTCTCCATCTATGAGACCCCTTAGAACTTGTAGTTTCTCCAGGCCATGTGCTTCTGCTCTGCTTTTCTTCTTCCTCCTCCTCTGCATCCTCTCCCTCTTCCATTTTCTCATCTCTTCCACCTTCTGCCCCACCTTCCCTTTTATCTGCCCAATCATCAGCTCTCCTTTATTTTGCAAATTAAGGTGATGAGCAGGTTTACCGGAAATCACCTGAGTGCTGACTCATTCTTTGTTTGAAGCCACTTACAGGAGAACTGAATTAAATCAAATATAATTAGCCCCAGGGCTATCCACAACAGTTATGGTCCTATAAATCAGAGCTGTTCCAGAAAGGCTTCTCCATGATGTGGGAAAGAAAATACATTGCCAGCGTTTGCAGGAGAAAAGTCTTTAAGCAAAGGATCTTCTAGAATTACAGACGTTTAGCTTTCAATCACGCTGATTTATACTTTTGCATTCAAGAAATACTTACCATGTCTCCATGTCCGAGACAATGTGCTAGGTTTTGTGGGAAGGAAAAGGATGAAATGTTTTTCATCTCCAGAGTTTTTTTCTCCTGAGATGTGTTTTTATTCTATTTTCCTTATCGATTGGGGGCTGGCAAGGTGCTTGGATATTGTCATGAAGACACATTTCATTTTAGATTACCACTAATGCTTCCCCGCCACAGCTGTGCAAGGATAAAACAGAATAAAATAATGTTGTTAAAAAGGAAATTTCTCAACTCCTATGATGGGAAAACCAGCGAAAGTGTCACTAAACGTAAGAGACAGGAAAGCATTAAAATCTTTGGTGGGTAGCTATGCATTTAATTATTCAACATGAGCAGCAGGTCTTCTGGTCCCCAGGGAATTGTGACACTTTTACCCGGCAGTCTTGCTGGTTATAAAATACTACAGTGAAAGAGGAGCCAAATATCACAGGAGTTCATACTGGAAGTTATTAGTTTTCAAAATATGTGCCTCAATGTGCCCAGTGCATAATCCCAATTTCCTCTTGTCATCTCAGAAATCCAGGCAGTGGTCCCTTACAGGAGGATGTGCGAGTGGAGATACGAACCTTGTGCTACTCCGTGTTTTAAAACATGCAGTGATCCAGAGGCCTTAGCCTGTACATTCCTTCCACCGTAAGTAACAGCAGCCCATAAGCTCACACAATCCAGTAGCAACAAATTCTGTCCCCAGGTGATTTTGTATTGGTTGAAAAGTAGAAAAACAAATCCAAAAATCTGTTTGTTCCACATGCTAACCTATGGGTTGATTGAATTTTGACCTCAAATAGGTATTGGAGATCTATATAGTATGTGAGTAGCTCTGCTTGCAGCTGAATTATATTATGAAAAGAATCGACAAATGCCCAACCTCATGTCACCTACAGATGGGCTGAAGCAGAAAATAACTACAAGTGTACCTATAGAATATGTTGTGTAGTTAGATAGTTCTGTGTGTTATAGAGAAAATAATGGTAGGAGGAAGGAGAGGATGAGAAGGAGGAAGAAATGGAGGATAGAGAGAGAGAGAAAGAGAGACAGAAAGGGAGGGAGGAAGGGAGAGAGAGAAAGGGAGGGAGGGAGGGAGAGGGGGGGGACAGAGAGAGAGAGAGAGTCAGTCTACTAGTAGGGGAAGAGGACACCTGGAAGTTGTGATCTTCTCAGGTATCTGAAGGAAACCAGGCAACTGGCCTTGTGGATCTTTGAAGAAGAAACTTTTGATCTGAGAAATATGCAAAGGTCCTGTGGTAGGAACATATTTGGTATATTTGAAGCTCAACAACGTTGTTTAAATAACATGAAAGTGAATAGACATAAAAGAAGTGGGGGGTGAGACCAGAGAACCATGTGGCTGACAAGTCTGTTGTAAGAACTTGCCCATTTATTGTGAGACAGATAACATTGACATACTTTATGCAAGGAAATAGCAAGATCTATGAGGTTCTCCATGGATGTTTAACTGAAATAGACTGTTGGTGGTGGAACAGGGCAGAATTTGCCAGTTGTGGAACTCGGAAGAGATTTGGCTGATCTGGGAGTCTTCAGAGGTCATGTGATCAGATTCTGAGGATGTTTCAAACTTAGGGTGTGCTGATAGAGTTAGAATGAATGACAGGGGAGAGGACCTGAGCACTCCAGTGTGACCCCGGCCTTGAGGGATTGGAGGCAGATGAACTCTTTCAGAGTATTCCTTGCAAAGTGCAGTTCTTACCCCAAAGTGGCAAGAGATACTTTATTCTCCATCCAAGTATGAGCATCCAAGCCTTCAGAGTATGGATTCCAGTTTCCCCAAATGCCATGTTCCAATGTGGAAAGGGTTTCCAAGATGTTTTTATACTAAAGAATGAAAGAAAGACATAAATAAAGGTCTTTTTCAAATATACTAATAGGAATTTGAGGTTGGCAGATGACAGCAAAGTGGGAAATATTTGCTATGGGCTTTGGATGCATCTGGGATTTTGGGTCAGTGGAAGCTAGTTTGTTCTGTTATACTAGCAACCTCCCCAAAGATGTTATTTGATTTGTAAGATTGTTAGGTCAGATGAGCAGCGGGGAACAATGTTGGGTGTTAACGGAAACCAAAGACAGCCTAAGAGATCTCAGCTCCAGATCTGCAACCTTCCAGGCCCCCTCCTTCTGGCAGTTCTAACCCACCATTTCCCAGCCTTGTGGAAGTTTTAACACATGGGTGGCTTTCTCTGGGAGCTTCAGTTCACAGAGATGAACGCTGGACAATGATCAGAAAGTTCAAATCACTTAACTCCATGGAACGCTGTATTGACCTTTGATGAGATAAGGAAAAGATGTTTACTTCCTAGGATATTAAGCTGAAGACTGAGAATCCTTCGTAGCGTTTGGTACCCTGGATGCGAGGAAGAGGCAGGACGGAAGCAGGAAGTGTAAGAAGCTTTTATAAGCAAAGATTTTGCTGTGAAGGAGGAACTGGAAATGGACTCATAGTGGGAGGGATTATTTTGAAGTCATTTTATAATAAAGACCTAGGCGCTTCTCAGAATGATCATTACTCTCTGGTATCGTGAAATGCCCTTGGTGTGTGAAAAATTGAGAAATGGGCTATCTTAGGAGCGCGCAGTCTTTTTTAAAGGATACAGTCTGTCAACAGCACATTAAGGTGGTATTTCCTAGGGCTGTGGAATGGCTAATAGCATTACTCCCTTATCTAGAGCAGGGCCACTGAAACTCAGAGGTCACTCAGCTCTAGCTAAGCCTCACAACCTGAGGGAAAAGAGTTTGACTCCCTGTGCCCTGTGTACCTAGTGCTGGGAGTGTAAGGGAAGAAGAGAAAATTCTACTTGCTTTCTTTACCTGTGCATGTGTGCATGTGTGCATGCCCGTCTGTGTGTGCGTGTAATTGTTTACTACATTTGGGCTTATTCACAGTCACAAATATGTCTCATCATGACCCTTCTGGTAGCTATAAGGAGGTGAGGTTGCTGCATGATCACATGGTAACAATGATCCCAGGGGAGCTGGGGAGGAAGTAAGCTCTTATTACTTATTATTGATGCTATTACTAATAAGCTTATATTACACTTATTAACAGTATCTGAGGTGACTAACACTGACTCCCCAGTGCCCCTAGTATATTGTCTTTAAGTTCTTATTGTTGTAGGAAGGATTGGTGGTGGTGGTGGTGGTGGGGTCCCTTAAAGATGTTGGAAGAAATTTATATATGCCAAGATCTTTCTTATTTCTGCTCATCCTTTCTTTCTCTCTTATCCTGTATGCTGAAGTATCTAGGCTGACTCTTGATTGTGCCCATGGTCCAAGGGGACTCATGCACTAAGCTGGGCTTCAATGTGACCCTGCACCCCTTCTTTCAAGTGCCCAAATGAACCATCAATCACTCTTGTTGCTGATACCAAGCAACTGTTAGAAAACAAGGTGCTCCATGAAAATGAGTGCTGTTTGTGAGAAAATGTGTCAAGCGGTGTATTGTGGGGCACATATGTAAATTCCTATTATCTGTATTTTATAATAGCTTTTTCACACTGAGGGATTCTATCCTTTGGAAGTTGGGCATAATATTAGCTGCATAGCAAAGCCAACAGGATCTTGTCATGTGTGACTATAAAGTTACAGATAAGGGAGAAAATAATAGCTTTTGGAAAATGGCTCAAGAGAATAGGCATGAATTTTGTCCTTTACAAAGAAACTGAAAAAAATAATTGAGTAACACACACACACACACACACACACACACACACACACACACACACACACACAGACACACTCACACACACATGGATTACTGCATTCAACTGTAATCCACTGTCTGTAGTTTGTCAACTCTCTTATAACTTTAACTTCTCTCTGCTGCCTGATAAAATTTAAAATAGGATTATATAAGTGGTTAAAGGTTTATTACTCAAGTCCATTGTACAAAACAAGCAGCTGATCACGTAGAAACCAACTATTCATATTTTAAAGGAATCATTTGTAAACGTGGTATCTAAGGCTTCGCTAACCATCCCTCATTAAGCCTGTTCAGTAGGGGAAGGCGTTTGCTTCGCCAACACTGCCCTCTGCTGCTGCTGACCTGTAAGTCAAGTTAGTATTTATCCGGAGTAGAAACACTGAGTGTCTCTGTCCAGATAACTAACAGATGAAGCAATAGGAAGTGTTTTGAAAAATCTTAATAATACTATTACAGCCTGCTAGTGTACGTGAGAGACAGATAACCAGCCTCTGCATACAAGGATCCTCATAAATTCTCTGTGGCATGTTAGAATCTAATAACTAGACTTGGCTGCACAGGGAAGATTACATTTTTTCCCCAATAAGGATACATTGGACACTAGCTTCCACAGGATGGCAGGGAAATAGGATCTTAGTCATACTTTGGCTCTCTTCCTGGGGAAGAATAGTAGCCTACACCCTGTCTTCTGGATTGTGTACACAGTTCTCAAGCCAATGGCATCTTGAAACTTCTGAGACTTACTTCTTTCTGTACCTCATATGAGGAATGGGGTTCTTTATTCAAACTACCCTTGCTAGGTCTTGAACCTGGAACTATAAACACATCCGCCTGTATCACTGCAACGAGTTTTGGTACAAACTCTAAAGCTCCCGAGAACTTCTGCCTCCGCCATTATTGCCCCCTGCTTATATGAAAAGAACCTCGTCTATGCACCTCTCCTGCTTTTCCGTTGAGATCTCAAGTCTCTTTTCAGGAAGCTTAGGACTGAATAACAGGCAGGGGAAGCTACTGCTGATCTTGTTTTGTTCTACAGACCTCTTCAGGGCAATAACAATCAAATATCATAGCGATCCACTAGGATGTCAAGTACACAGAAAGTGAAAGTGTGGGCTGAGTAGATGGCTCTATCCTTAAGAGCACTTGCTTCTCACAGAAGACTCGAGTTATGTCCCCATTATTCGCAACAGACATCTCACAACTGCCTGTAACACCATCTCCAGGGAATTTGACACTCTCTTCTGGATTCACACACACACACACACACACACACACACACACACACACACACACACACATTTATAATAAAGAAGTAAAAGTAAATAATACACTATAGCAAAATAACCCAACCAATCAAACAAACAAGCAAAAAACCTGAAACTTCCACAGATTGTTCCTCTATGTTTCTACCCATTTCTAAGAACACGAGTTTAGTGTGTCCCAGACATAAGCATGTGCTTTGGACATTCTGTGTTCAAATTCTACCTCCATAACCTTCCCCATAGTGATCTGTATGAGCCCCTGGTTTGCAGTTTTATAAATTTCATAGCTATCATGCAGTAGTGGCAAACGGAGTTCTCCTATGTGCCTGATGACGAACATGGAGAAAGTTTAGGCATACCAAACCTCAGCTACAAATATTTAATGTAGATCTTTCTATTTACACTTACTTCATTTATGTTTTCCACTAAAAGGGTTGAAGGATGCTTGCCATATTGCCCCAAGAATATGATCCTGGATGAGACGACTCTTAAATGTGTTCACCCAGAAGACTGTAAGTATGGACCTTGCTTAATTTACTGTTAAAAATAAAAAGCATAGATAATTTTTCCCTCAGGCAAATGGTTACAATTAGAAGCCTGAGACAGAGAATAAGAACTCATTTCAATCTCCAGTCCATGGAGCTAAAACAAACAAACAAAAAAACCCAACAACAAAAAAATCAACCAACCAACCAACCAGACAAAATAACTTCCCAATTATTTTCTAAAACATTTATGTCTTGCTTCTCATATCCCTCTTTTATGTTTTCTTTCTTAAAATATTTTCCTAGAAGACAAAGAGCTGTATGTAAATTAGGTGGGTCTTCTTTTATGGAAATATAGATCAATGCAGGCATCTCTATTTATTTGTAGGCATACCACTGTTTCCAACAGAACCAGCATTGCCACCAGGTAAGCTGCAATATCCAGGGATTTGGGCAGTTGCAACAATTTATCCCAGCTGCTAGTACATGGATTATCAAATTGATAAAAATCCCAGAAGTGGCCTTTTTTTTAAGGGCTGTGTGTATTTTCTGTAGTTATTCCACTTCTTTATCCATTTCAGTTAGTGTATGCTACTAAGGTTTCTTCAAAATCCATGGTAACGGAGTTATGAAGTTGGCTTTCAGGATCTCTCTCTCTCTCTCTCTCTCTCTCTCTCTCTCTCTCTCTCTCTCTCTCTCTCTCTCTCCAAGTTTTCTCTGGATCCTAACTATAAAACTTTCTCTAGGAAATTATTTTATAAATCCACTCGTCAAGTCTTGTCAAGCTTAATATAGTGCTCCTGGGGTTGTGATTTACAAAAGTTTAGTTTCAGATACTTAGATTCGGCAAACCTCAGTTTGAATCTTGTGTTTTTTTTTTTTTTTCTTTCCTGGCCCCTGGGTGTGGTGTGAATGTTAGATAGGGTATAGCTTTGATCTTAATATAAGCAACAGTTGTCAAGTATTTTAAAACATAACCTTCCATGAATGTAGCTTTTGGCTAACTATGGATCAAAAATCGTTGGAAAATATTCATATAGGCTAATGACATATAAAATGTTCCTTGTGACATCCCCTAAATACATGATAAATTATTGTTTACATAGTTTTTACATTATACAAGGCATACATCATTTAAGAGATGAGATGATTTAAGATAAGGAAGGAAACATAGGTTATATGCAAAATCACATTATCTGATGTTAGGGACTTGAGCATGCACAGATTACGGTGTGTGTGGTGGGTCTGCAACTGACCACTCAAGAGCACTCAGGGATGATCATATTATAGTGCACTATATTAGAATGATATAGGACCTATATAGAACTGTATAGGAACAATGCACAGGAGGCTATAATGATTATTTTGGAGGTAAAGCCTCAAAAAGTTATCAATAGCCAGGAGGTTTAAGTTAGAAGAAGAAGAAAAAATATGCTGTAGCTTGAAAGATCAGCCCATGCTAAGGTTTGGAAGTAAGAGATAACATGTAGTGTGGAAGTTATTTCATTCAAGAATATGTAAGTTTGAATATTCAGAAATGAGTCAAGAGGTGATCTGAGATAAAAGGTCTGTGCCAAAAGGAATTGGATTTTCTTTTGTGAAGGCAATCACTGAAGGGTTCTAAGTCAGCTGTGATATTTCTCAGACTAGAGATTCATTATAATAATGATCAACATCGCCATCCTTATGAGCTAATGTTTATTGCAAGCTGATTATATGATAGCCACTGGGTAAGCACGCAACATGCACTTAATGCTTGTGGAGATGAGGAATTGATCTATCAGTGTAAATATTTATGTTGAGAAGGGCCAGAAATCTCTTCACTGAACCCATGGATGAATAAGTCTGTGAAGTAAGACTGCATATTCTGTCATCAAGGAAACAGACTGATATTTCTTAATATCAGCATTTACTTTGACATTACAAATCAATACTCAACATATAGCACAAATGTCTAACCTACTTAACCACAACAATTCACATGTAGAATATATGTTTTATATTTCATAAATGAGAACAGAAATAAAGCAATATCTATCTCTGTCTATCTATCTATCTATCTATCTATCTATCTATCTATCTATCTATCTATCTATCCATCCATCTATGGTTTCCATTAAGTAATAAATCCTATCAAACTTAAAGAATGTTAAGATTAACATGAAAATCAACTGTCTTTCTCTACACAAGCAATGCAATATCTGAAAAGAAATGAAGAATTAACATTAACAGTCACATAAAAAATTAATGCAGTTCATGCATTTAATCCTAGCACCCAGGAGCAGGCAGAACTCTGTAAATCCAAGGCCAAACTGGTTTACATAGTGAACTCCAGGCCTACCAGGGATACATAGTTAAACAAGGGCTAAAACAACATTAATGAACAACATAAAATACTTAAAAATACATTTAACAAAATAGCCATGGGCTGAAATATGGTTACAATGAAATCTGCAAAACGTTACTAGTGGAGTTAGGTAGAAGAACACAAATAGAGAGACATCACATTCACAGAGCAGAAGCATTAAGGTGGCTGCAATAGCAACATTCTTAAAATCTGTCTATTTGACAAAGAAATTCACAAAGTGACTCTATAGAATAAAATATTCTATTCTGGTATAGCCAAAATTATTGAAAAAAAAAAAAAGAAAATGTGGAGAGCCACCTATCTCAATCTGAAATGTCCTATGATTGGCAGGAGAAGAATGCTGGTGACTCTGTGATGATTCTGGGTACTACTGTGTCTTTTGCTATGAAGATCACAAAAACCTCCTAGTCGCTAGACTCACTTGTGCTTTTGTGCTATGACAGGATGATAACTTTACATTATTTTACTTGGAAAATGACACTTAAGACTCTACTAAACCTTATTCTCTCCAGGAGGAAACATCTAGATGTATAACATGAACATTGTTCATGCGATCAGTGAGTGAGATTTTTGACAGTTATTTTAACTGTTCTTCAAGTTAGAGATTATAAAATAGAACACAGATCAGGATTAGTTTCAGAATTGACTAAAATTGTATAGAAGTTATCTTGTAGATTATGGTAGACTAAAATAGCTCTTCAAAAAAAAAGTGTATGTCTTCAGCTTCCTGTTGGTCTCTGAGTGATGTTTCAAGTCAAAAGGACTTTGCTGATATAAAGTTGTTGATTGACTTGTACCTTGAACTTGGAGTCTTGACCTGATTCATCCATGTAGGTTTAATATAGTCATGAAGTTTTGATAAGCATAAGGGCACCTTAGTTAGCTTTTATTGCTGTGAAGAGATACCATGTCCAAGGCCAATCTTAAAACAGACAACCTTTAATTGAGGCTGGCATACAGTTTCAGAGGTTCAGTCCATTATCATCATGGTGGGAACTATAGTAGTGTTCAGGCAGACATGGTGCTGGAGAAGGAGATGAGAGTTCTATGCCTTGATCCAATGGCAGGCAGAAGGAGACTATCACTTCCACACGGTGTAGCTTGAGCATAGGAGCTCAATGCCTAACCCCAGAATGACACACTTCGTCCAACAAGGACACACCTATTCCAACAAGGACACACCTCCTAATAATGTCACTCTCTGTGGGCTAAGCATATTTAAACTGCAAGGGAAAAGGGTCAGTGCTGACATGAAGAAAATAATGTGACAGCTGAAAAGAGAGAGAGAGGCGGGGGTGGCATTTATGTGACTGTTTTAATGGAGGGAGGAGCATGAGCCAAGGAATTCAGGCAATCCGCAGAAGCTGGAAGAGCCAAGGAAACACTCTTCGCTAGGGCTTACAGAACACAGCTGCACCATTGCGCTGATTTTAGTATTCTGGTTTCTCGAGCTGCGATATAATAAACGGGTGGTGTTTTAAGCTACTGAAATTTGTGATCATTTGTAACTGCCACGGGAAACTCTTACAGTAAAAGACAAAATGCAGTTCTAGCTAGGGAAGATTCTAGTAAACTTCCTTTGGCTCTTCTGTAGTTCTTCTGAGTGACTATTGCAGAAGTTCTTGTAGTACTGATAGAGAACAGCGGAAAGTGCCTTGTAGATAAGCCTCACTAACAAGGCCTTCCCCCTTCTGTGTGTTGCTTCTCCATACCTCAAACTGGCTCGCCACATGGTCCAAAGCATTGTCTATTCTCTGCCTGAGCCCAGGCTGGAGACTGACAAGGGAAAGTGCCAGATTCTCAATTTAAAGTTGAAGCCCGGTGCAGTTTGTTATTCCTGAGGGGCAGTTGGTGATTCCCTTGATATTTTTTATGTGTTTAGACAATTATGCTACATCATTTAATCAATGAAGCTGTTTATAGAAGCGTCCTCGAATGCTAGTGTTCTAGAATCACAAATCCAGATTTAGAATCTTCTCATATTACTTACCTGGTGTGTCAATGGCTTAATTTCAGCTTCTGTAAAATTACAAAGCTATTTTATTATTTTATCTGCTTCCTTGAGACTTGGGAAGAACAAAGGGAATAATCTATGTAAAATTTCTTAGCTTCCTTTTAGTCACACATAGTATCCGTTCACGGTGGCCCCCATCCCACTAACAAGGATGTATTTTCATTTCTTATGAATGCAGACATTACCCCATCAGACATGACACCGACCCCAGGTTTGGAATGCGAGGTATGGCTGTGTGTCTTTCATCTGTTCATTGTTTCTTATAGCACTTCCAGACGTCCAAGTATTTCCACTATATGAACACTAACTTCCTCTGGTACAGCGTCCAGGTATTTTCTAAAAAAGAAGTAGAATATACATTATACTTTTGTAACTGTGATTTCAGTGCACGTGTGTGCGTGCGTGCGTGCGTGTGTGTGTGTGTGTGTGTGTGTGTGTGTGTGTGTGTGTGTTTAGCTGTGCATGCATGCCTGCATGCATATGCCATGGCCCAGCTCCAGGACTACAAGTGTCTTCCTCCTTGCCGAGCTATTTGGCATTAATTCTAGGGTCTGAGCTCACATTTTTCTTTATTTCCTTTTTTTCTTTTTAAAGATTTATTTATTATATGTAAGTACACTGCAGCTGTCTTCAGACACCCCAGAAGAGAGCATCAGACCTCATTACAGATGGTTTTGAGCCACCATATGGTTGCTGGGATTTGAACTCAGGACCTTTGGGAGAGCAGTCAGTGCTTCTAACTGCTGAGCCATCTCTCCAGTCCTTAGCTCATGTTTTATGCTTGAAAAGCAAACACTTTCCTGATTGATACATTTCTATAGTCCCCTTATCTCAGCCGATTCTTACTAGTTAATTTCTGGTTGAAATAAGAAAAACAAAGAAACAGGTATGTAAAAACTTAAGAATAATTTTTTTGATAAAAATTGTCCTATTTCAGTTTGTTTGCTTTTGCTTATTATTATTATTACCATTGAAGATGCCTATTTGTTTTCTAAAGAGGAAAAGAGTGGCTGGGCATGGTGGCGCACGCCTTTAATCCCAGCACTCAGGAGGCAGAGGCAGGTGGATTTCTGAGTTCAAGGCCAGCCTGGTCTACAAAGTGAGTTCCAGGACAGCCAGGGCTATACAGAGAAACCCTGTCACGAAAAACCAAAAAATAAAAAAAATAAAAAAATAAAGTGGAAAAGAAAGGATATGGATTTGAGTGGGAGGAAAAGTGGAAATGATCACAGAGGAGTTGGGGGAGAAGAAACTATACAGTAGAATACATTGCATGAAAAAATATTTCCAATAAAAAAATAGAAAAATAAAATTATCTTGTGGATCTTCTCCATAAACCAATGACTCATAAAAATATTTGTTGTGTAGATACTATATGTGAGTCTCTTGCAAAATACGGATATACCATCACCAAAAAAGGTGAAACTATTGACCTGTAGAACTACTATTTCTCAGGTGAGGTGAGAAGGCAGTGCCTTACTTCTCAGATGCTCCACATTCCCGTTAGTTACTTATTCAAACTGTGCCTGTCAAGCACCACATGGGGCCAGGCATAGTGTTCAGGTGCCATCCACAGAAACTACAAGATCCTGAGGTTAAACCGTGTCTAGCATAATGATAGAGCTAAGGCATGACTAGGTGAGCAGTGAGCAAGAAAAGAACAAAGAGGAAGTAAAGCTATTATTAGGTAAGACGATTCTTATAAAGTCTGTGGTTTTCTTCAAGTGACATAGGAAGGCACTGTAGGTTTGTAAGCATAAAAAAAAGTCATATCTCCCAAATTGTTTCAGAATCAGTTTGGTGATGTCTTATCTGTGGGGCATAAAGGACTGTAAAAGGCAACAGAACCAGCTAGTATCCTAGGCACAAGCAGATGGTGGCCTAGACAGGGAGTGGTGATGGAGATGTTGGCAAATGATGGAACACTGGATCTCTGTAAAAGGCAGAGGATGGAGCTGGAGGGCATCATCCTGAGTGAGGTAACCCAATCACAAAAGAACTCACACAATATGTACTCACTGATAAGTGGATATTAAATCAGAAACTTAGAATATCCAAGATATAAGATACAATTTGCTAAAAGCATGAAACTCAAGAAGAACGAAGACCAAAGTGTGGACACTTTGCCCCTTTTTTAGAATTGGGAACAAAACACCCATGGAAGGAGTAACAGCGACAAAGTTTGGAGCTGAGACGAAAGGGTGGACCATCTAGAGACTGCCATATCCGGGGATCCATCCCATAATTAGCTTCCAAACGCTGACATCATTGCATACACTAGCAAGATTTTGCTGAAAGGACCCAGATATAGCTGTCTCTTGTGAGACTATGCCGGGGCCTAGCAAACACAGAAGTGGATGATCACAGTCAGCTATTGGATGGATCACAGGGCCCCCAATGGAGGAGCTAGAGAAAGTAACCAAGGAGCTAAAGGGATCTACAATCCTATAGTTGGAACAACAATATGAACTAACCAGTACCCCGGAGCTCTGGACTCTAGCTGCATATGAATCAGAAGATGGCCTAGTCGGCCATCAGTGGAAAGAGAGGCCCATTGGTCTTGCAAACTTTATATGCCTCAGAACAGGGGAATGCCAGGGCCAAGAAGTGGGAGTGGGTGGGTGGGGGAGTGGGTGGAGGAGCGTGTGGGGGACTTTTGGGATAGCATTGGAAATGTAAATGAAATAAATACCCAATTAAAAAAAAGAAAGGCAGAGGTTTCACACTTTGGGAAGAATTAGACGTGAGATGTGAATAATAGAATCATCAAGAGTTTTAAGACTTTTGCATTGAACAACTGAAGGGATGGAGTTAATGGAGGAGTGTGATCAAAGGGAAGATCTGAGGCCATTGCAAGTATAAATTCCGCCAACTCAGAGGTTCCCAAAGTCAGCCCGGTGACATATGTCTGCAATCATAGCATGTGGGATACAGAGGCAAGAGGATCAAGTGCTAAAGGCCAGCCTCACCTGTCTATATCCTGAGTTCAAGGGATGCCTGGGTTACTTTCAAGCCTTCATCAAAAAATAAAAATTAAAATTAAAAAAAGAAAAAAGAAAAGAAAGAAATAATAAAAATTATGATCCTTCATAGATATCAAACAACTGTGGAGATATATACAGTGTATACATACAGTGTGTCTGTACCTCTGTGTGAGTGTGAGTGTGTATGTGTGTGTTTGTGTGTGTGTGTGTGTGTGTGGTGTGTGTGTGTGGTGTGTGTGTGTGTGTGGTGTGTGTGTGTGTGTGGTGTGTGTGTGTGTGTGTGTGTGTGTGTGTGTGTGTGGTGTGTGTGTGTGTGTGTATGTGTGTGAGTGTGTGTTTGTGTGTGTGTGTGTGTGTGTGATGTATGGAAGTCAGAAGACAGCTTAAGGGAGTCAATTTTCTCCTGTGATGTTGAACTCAAGGCCATCAGGTAGCAATGGACATTTATTTGTTGAAATTTGCTTATAAAATGATATAGAAATTTTCTAAGAAAAGACTGCTGTTTAAAAGATCTCAGCAATTTTAAAGCAAATCCTAGGTATACATTGATTATTGTAGAGATGCTTCAACAAAAGTTGGAGCACATTTTTAATTACCTTTGAAAAGGTTTTTGTTTATGAAACGTATACTGATGAGAACATCGTGATTGCAAAAATTAAAGGTCAAAGGAAAACATTTTGGATCTTGGAACGTAACTAATTTTGCCCCTTTATTGACAGCCTCAACAATTTGATCCTGTTTATAACTGTAGCCAATATATCTGCCTTAACATGGAGTGGACCTTCTACAACTGGTCTCTGAATTGCCCGAAGGACTTGGAAATGCCCGACTGTGGGTTCCGAGGCTGGCCTGTTCAAGTGAATACTGATATATGCTGTCCGGAGTGGGAATGCCCCTGTAAGTTTGCCTTTCTCATATGCTGAACAATGACTGAATCAGACAAGAGTGCTGAGGGTTTTGTTTTGTTTGAGCTTATGTTACCAGAGCAAGCTATTGCCTTTGACATTTCTTCACCTGATCTGTGATTTAGTTCTTACTATATGACTTTTTTGAGTGGCTTTTGCCAAACCCAAACCTAAGGTGTGTGTGTGTGTGTGTGTTTGTGTGTGTGTGTGTGTGTGTCTTGTGTGTGTACATTTTTCCTCATGCCCAAAGTATAATTTAATGAGGCATTCTTTAATATATTTTCTAATTTAGAATTGAGAGCCTTGTAAAGATTCAAAATCTTGAAATCATATTGACAGAACCTTGTATGAATAGAATAAATAGATCTTGTGACTGGCTGGGAATATGCTTCCTGCCTATAACCGGTATTAGCATCTCATGGAGGACTTGATACAACAGAGTGCTAGATCCTATCTCCATACTTTCTGGCTCTCAGAGTAGGTCTGGGTAATTCATATTTTAAAAAATGTATTTTTAAAGTAATTTTACACACATCTATATAATATTCCTTAATTAAAAGCCCCTCTCATCATCCTCTTTTATCTTCTTCTCCACACAGAGCTGTAGGTTACAGGCAAGAGGAAGTCATATTTCTTAGTAATGTGGCCACTTGTACATTATCCCCACCCAAGGAAATAATCCCTATGGATGCTTACACAGCAAACCCCGATTAAAAGCAACAGAGCACATACACACTTGTGCACAGATGCGTGCACATAGCACACACACACACAAACAATACAATAAACCATCAAAAATGTTACATAAGAGTAAGAGAGGAGCTGGGAAGAAGGTACAGTTTGAAGAGAAAAAAATAGTTTAAAAATTTAAAGAATAATTTAACAGCCCCTCCTGTGCACTGTTTTGTTTTAGGTCGGTGCTCCATGTTGTCAGAGTTGAGCATCATTACATTTGATGGGAACAGTGCAGCACTATCTAGTATGGCTTCTTACATCTTAGTAAGAGTCCCCGGGGAAATTGTAGTTGTTCACATTGACAAATGTTCCATGAATCAGGTAGGTTGTAATCCATCTAATTGTCACTTCTTCCTAAATCTGTAGCTCATGTACATTGTGACATCTGGGATTCCGAGTATTGTTCTCTGAATATTGAAACCAAGGAGTTTTTCATGTAAAAGTATGATAATAAATTTATAATATAACTCTGTTGGTTTTGAAGGACAATTAATGTATTTACTTTAAATTTTTTTCTTTATACTTTCTTCCCTCAGAATGGACATGCCCTTAAAAAACCAGTGAGTATTTGCAAATAATTTAGTAAGTTAATTTTGCTTATCACTACAATTCTTTAGCATCATAAAGATTTTATTTGTTTCTAAATGAAGGCTTCTTTTGGACGAATCTCAGGACTTTGTTTTAAGAAGCTAAATGTGACAACATCTATACATAAAATACTTATCAACAGAGTGGTAAGAAAGGTAAGAAAATACATAAAAATCTCACATAGAATTAAAGTAGGAAATCATTTCCACAGAGTAAGGGATTCCATGTATTCATGTATATTTATTGTTCATATGGATAAATTCTCTTTTCATGAAAAATTGGAAGATATGTTTCATAGTTTGATATTTTTCCCTACATTTATATGATGTAATTTCTAATATTTATCCTCCACGAGACTAAAGGAGGGCCATGTTAAATCTGCCAATACTCTCAGATGGCGTGTGAGTCACCAAGTCTCTTCTTCTAGAGTTCATGTTTCAAGTCAGATGAAGAGAAAGGACGTAAAGGGGATGGACACACTGCAGGAACCAGTAGTAGCAAAGAACCTGCCATGGAAGAACACAGGAGAAGGGCAGGCTAACTGGCTGGTTTGGAAATATTGACACCCCTACTAAAGCAGAAAGATCATACTTACATTTATTGCAATAACCAAAATGTGTGCAACAACACTGTAAAATGCTCAAAAGGAATTGAGTGGCTTTATAGGAAGAGTTCTAATCCAAAGGAATCTGTTTAACCCTGTGAAGTTGAGTTGTTGGTCACATATATCATTCAGATCTGAATGAGTCATTCAAAAGAATAAGAGAAAATGTATATAGTTTTTGCTTCACAAGAACCGCATATTAGCTTGCTTTCTAGACACAATTACTCAATCACCACAGTTTCATAGATTCTGGGATGTACTTAGTATTAATGTAAAATAAGATAGGGTTTAACTAAGTAAAACCTAAAATATGCAAATATGGTAATTTTTACATGATGGAATTTGCATAGTTTAATTTTGATTGAAATTGATAGAATATATAATAAATAACTTCAAATATAGTCAGTGGTATTATTACAAGCATTTGAATGGAAATGATGACTTTTTTGCCCCATTTGAGCTTATTCGTGGCCAATTGCTGGTCATTTGCTCAACAAATAACCAGTTATAAAAATATCCAAGGAGCTAAAGAGATCTGCAACCCTGTAGGTGCAACAACATTATGAACTAACCAGTACCCAGGAGCTCTTGACTCTAGCTGCATATGTATCAAAAGATGGCCTAGTCGGCCATCACTGCAAAGAGAGGCCCATTGGACACACAAACTTTATATGCCCCAATACAGGGGAATGCCAGGGCCAAAAAATGGGAATGGGTGGGTAGGGAAATGGGGGGGGGGAGGGTATGGGGGACTTTTGGAATAGCATTCTAAATGTAATTGAGGAAAATACATAATAATAAAAAATATTTTAAAAAATTATTCTTAGAGGGGATAAAGGAGTTATAACACTGATTCTGATCTCAATTAACATCCAGTTATGTAGGTTGTGTATGCATGTCTAGTGGTTGTAAAGTAGGAGCTACAGGGATACAATTATGAGTAGTACACAGAGAAAGGCAGAAGGGAAATGACACAGAGAGGGCCAAACAGGCTTGTGTGGAGAACGTGACTCCTGAAGTCTTAAAGAGTGGGAGTAGAAGAGGCCACAGGAGCAGAATAAAAAGATACTGCTGTTACAATGAGTGATACAGCTCATATTACTATAATAACCTCAAGCCACTGTTTTTAAAAGTATCTCCTTGGCCTGCCTACATTAATATTATCAAGTACACATGCTGAAGATTAAGTCCAGGATATATACAAAACCAAGGAAGTAGAATCACTGATATTCTCAATCTTTAAGTTTGATAGATGACTCTCTTGGACATCTTTAATCTACTTTTCCATCTTGATTTCAAAGAAAAGGAATCTCTAGCTTAAATTAGTATATAATTGAATCAGCATATAACTGAAGGGATCAGAGGAAAGCAAACCTATGAAATGAAATTACTTTCCAATAAAAATAAAATACAAACAGATAATACTGACTATATCAAGCAGAGTAAAGGGTCAACTACAGACACTGGAAGCTATCAGAAAGTACGGGATGACAGAGAAGTAAAATTTTACATACTAAAATACCTGACATTATATAAAAGCCTGATTTTAACTTCTGTAATTTTAAGAAATATTCTCCTAAGGGCTATACATATGTTATTCTAGGTAGACGTGGATTCTATTGTTGTGCCTTTGCCCTTTTCAAGTCATGAGCTGTTCATAGAAGATTCTGGAACAATGTATGTGATTACTACTCCTGCTGGCTTAATCATAAAGTGGGCTCACCTTACAGGAATCATAGACATTCACTTCGGCCCCCAGTTTAACTTGTCATCTTACACAGAAGGGCTTTGTGGTGAGCACTAATTTTGAAATTTCTCATTTTTTAAATGCCTTCTCCTTCTTACACTATATAGTTTTGGACCCAAATAGACCACTTCCCAGGCTAAGATGTGATTTTCATTTTTAATTCTACATGTGAGTACTTTAGAAAGCAAGGACTTTCAACAAAGGCTAATGAAATGAGAAATAGTATTTCAAGTTAGATATTCTATTTAAATGTACATTTGTTGTGGATCTTACTATGCTATGTACTTGTATTAATTCATGTTTACTGAAAGTTCATAAATTGTTAGCTATATTTTAATTCACTTAGTTATAACTTGAATTAAATAATTGGTCCCAGGGTTATCTTTTCTTTTTTCTTTTCTCTTCTTTTCTTTCCTTTCCTTTCCTTTTCTTTTCTTTTCTCTTCTTTTCTTTCCTTTTTTTGTTTTGTTTTTTTGTTTTTTTGTTTTTTGTTTTTTGTTTTTTGTTTTTTGTTTTTTGTTTTTTTCAAGACAGGGTTACTCTATATAGCCCTGGCTGTCCTGGAACTCACTTTGTATACCAGGCTGGCTTTGAACTCAGAAATCTGCCTGCCTCTGCCTCCCAAGTGCTGGGATTAAAGGCGTGTGCCACCACCGCCTGGCAAAGGTTATCTTAATTCATGTGATAAAAATAAGATACACAAAGGCTAGAGGCGTTTTATATATTTGTTTATTTCTTGCATTTTTATGTCTGAAATCTTGATAAAACATATGCCAACTTGGAATAGTTCACTAAATATTGATGCCAGTTTTATTATGAATTGTAAAGTTCATGTTTGCCATTATCCAGAGGCTTGCTATTGTAACATTTAACACTCACATAAGGAATTTTAAGTCAAACTAGACATATCTGCAGACATATAGCCATAATTTGAAAATAGGTCTGTTGTCTCTTTGAAAATTCAACATAATGACCCTTCATAGTAATGCAATATAAATACATTACATTTTTTGAGCTTCATACACATTATTTTGCTAAGTATGACTTACATTTTCCTTGACTCTTGAGAATATGTTAAATGCAGCACAAACTTCTATGGTGACATAATGTTATCATTCTAGAAACAGTTATTATTGAGTATTATAAACAACTAAATAGTTATTGAGTAATAAAGTCAACTTTGAGAATTTATAATTATTTGTAAATTCACCTCTTATATGAGGATTGGTTTCTATTTGATTTTCATATTTTGTTCTTGTGAAGCTAGGCATTTGGCTAACTAGATTCTAAGTAATCAGTATAGGGAAGAGACTAGGGTTACCTTTGTGTTAGTCATAGACAAGTTTCTAATTTCATTGACTCTGCAGTGGGAGAGATCTGTCACTTACACGGCTGTCTGTGTTTTGTCAGGACTGCTAGTCTGAGTGCCAGCTAAGGAAACTACTGATAAAGAGTGAGGTCCAAAAGTGAGAAGATTCTAGAAGGGCCTCTATTGTTAATGAAGAAGGTCATCAACTTCATATTATTGTGAATAGTGGCCAGAGTAAAAATATTTTTGAAATGTATTTGAAACTAAAAGAATATTTTTAGCACTATCTCTGACTATGAAAGCTTATACATAAAGAAAGCACAGAGGAGGGATCGGGGTGTAAAGTAAATAAATTAATTAATCAATGGAAAAAAAGAAAGAAAGAAACCGAGACTTCTTTGATGTATGGCGTTATCCACAGAAGCCAGAAACCTTTATTCATGATGATAGTCCTGATTTGGATTTATAATTTGAGGCTTAAAGAAAATGTTTAATTCACACATTTTGTGGCATAAAGTCCTCAGAATTAAGAAAAATGACAGGTTAATGTGGGGTGGGATTTGGGTGAAGTTTAATCAGGGCTTTCGGGGTGTTTCTCTATACTCTGCTTGGGTTTGCACTCCACTGATGATGAGTAAACTAATGTGTCTGACCTTCCTCAAGTAATCCTAAGGCTATAGCCTGCCAATAAGTCAGGATACTTGGAAGAAAGATTATATCTAACCACCAATCCTGGTTCAAGTACTGACAGTGATATCGTAATATTGACTATATCTTTGCTCCTCAAGTGACTGCCATCAGCTCTTACTGTTCATGTCTGTATTACCAATTGGGTTATGCCAACCAAAACTCTCTTAGTTTCTTCCTCCATTGCTGTTATAAAGTATCCAAACAAAAGCAATTTAAGGGAAAATATTTATTGTGATTCACAGATGACAATTATAGCACACCATGGCAGGGAAATCAAGATGGTGGAAGCTTGAAGCATCTGGCTACACTATAGCACCAATTAGGAAGCAGAAAGTGGTGAATGCTCATGTCCATCTTCCTTTGCTCTTTCTAGTAAGTCTAGGACCCAAGAACATGGAACAGTGCCTTTAAATTTATTGTGGCTATTCCCACATCAGTAAAGCTAGGCCATCTATTTTCTCACAGACATGCACAAAAGCTAGACAATTTCTGAAAGATGTATCCATACGTTGTTTCCTACATCATGTTAAGTGAACAGTTAACACTAACCACCATAATGATCTATTCCTGGAGTTATGTCATGAGCTAGATAACAGAACATTAATTGAAAGGAAAAATTTAGTGTGTTTAGATGAGGTTTTCCTTGGAGTATGGAAGATTGGAATTCATTTATCAAATATTTGCTATTCTAGGAAGTATATGATTTATTTTAACTTAAAGACTGAAACAGAATCTTCATAGACAAGATTTTCTTCATATTCATTTAACAATATAATTTAATAAAAACAATCATAAATTTAAAGGTTTTTACCAGTGCTAAAGTCAAAAGATACACAAATTCAGCTGTTTATAATCTCATTCAAATCAATTATTCATCCTTTTAAAAGAAACTATTAAGCCTGTCTATTTTCATTGCCTGTATTTGGTGATAGTGAAAAACTTTTTCCATCTAAAAGCCACATGTCCTTTCAAGGGATTTGCAATGACAATCCAGATGATGACCTCAGGATGCAGAATGGCACCATCATTACCAACATGGAAGACATAGAGTTATTTATTGGCAGCTGGGAAATTGAGAAATCATTTGAAGTGACAATGAGAAGACCTGTGAGGAACTGTACTGAATATGACTGCAGTCATTGCATCGAGTTATTGAACAGAGAAGGTTTCATTCCATGCCATGACAAAGTAAGTTAAAGACATCTAGTAACAACAGCAATTGCATTAGATTTATGAGAGAAGAAAGATATCAATGGTATCACATTAGATTTATGAGAGAAGAAAGATATCAATAGGCAGTATTCATGCCATGCTGTTCTTCTATGCTCCTGTTTTTCTGTCAGTGTGTTAGAAACTTGGTGACTCTTATTCTTTATGAACTTATAGGAACAAGAAAGATGATTATTGTTTTTTTATGCTGTGTTTTGTTAGTATTGTATAAATTTTAGGGAGATGGAATTGTTTCCCACAAATAAATTCCTCTAGCAGAATGAGATCAATGGTGTTTGGTAATCAGGTGTAGAAGTTCAGACACTGAAGTTTTAATCCATTCCTATGACGCTACACGTCATACGCTAGGATGTATATTTCTGTAACATGGCCATCAGAGTGAATTTAATTGATCGTTGTGTTCCTTTGTTTCCTCAGCTTAATTGGCCTTTTTTCCCTCACTCTCTTGATTTCTCAGTTTAAGTAATTAGTGAATATTTTAAGACATTTGAGTCAATAAAAAGATTTCTTTTTTAAAAAAAGGACAAACTAGAACAGAATTTTGTTAGCCATTTAATGGAGTAAGTGACTATAGCATATAATAGGCACAGTGCTAGAATCCTGGAATGCACAAATAAGGCCTCCCTAGACCTTCAAAAAATCTAAAAGAAGGGGAATTTGTTAACAGATATTTATAATACAAGGTAGGGAGAAACATATGAGCCCAGCCTTGGAAAAGTCTTCAGGGAGATGTACATATCTGGGCTGCATAGAAACACAAGCCAGAAATAAAGAGGCGAGAGAAAGATCTAGATCTAGAACATATTGTATATAAGAGAATATTTGGTGTAAAAGTCTATGCAAGGGGAACACTGAGGCAGTTTGAAGCATTGGATACAGGAGAAGGGGAGTCTAGGAAGAAGAGGGAGGAAGTTTTAGTTGGGAAAGAACCCCAAGTGCATAACTGTACTAGACAGAAAAAGAACAGATTCTGGAGTCAGGCTGGACTATGAGTTCCCAGGGGAATGCACAAAGGGCTCAAAGTTATGAACAAAAGTAGTCTTTCTGGAGGTTCGTTTACTTCAAAATTTAGATTAATTATAAACATGAAATGTTTAAGTGTTTTAAATTCATGAATTCATGAACATAAAAGTAAGACACAGATGCACTTTTTATTATTCAAATCTATTTTAAAGCCATTATCAGTTCATTTCCCTTTTCAAAGTTTATTTTGTCATGGCAAAAATATTTACTTTGAAAAATTGAGATTTAGAAGAACTTCAATGATATTAATTTACTAATCTGATTATTTTGACTTTTTTGAAGTCGAGTATCACTATATAGGCCTGGTTAATTTGACTTGCTATGTAGACTAGGCTGGCCTCAAACTTGCATCAATCTTTCTGCCTCTGAATCTCATGTAAAGGCTTGGTCTCCCTGATTTGTCAAATGGTTTGGGGTTAGTTCAGGGCCTTTGAAAAGGTCACAAGTGACATAATTTATTAAATGGTAAAATGCATCTTTAGGTCTCACCAAGGGACTTTTGTGAAAAAATGTGGATCAACTACACCTACTTCTGGAGCTACGAATGTGATGCAATCTCTGCATATGTGGCTTTGTGCAACAAATTTGATATCTGCATTCAGTGGCGCACCCCTGACTATTGCCGTAAGTTAATTCTAGCACAATGAAAACTTCTAACCATTACAGAATGATCTCCTCTCTGCAATCCTTTCTTCCTTCTATCTTTTGTCATAAAATAACTTAGTAAATATAAAGTGAGTGGAAGAAAGGAAAACAACACAGTGCACATTGTATTGCCGAGCTTTAGACATAAGCAATCCATTTCTGTGCACCATTCTCCTGTTTGCTGTGTTACCAGGGGAATCTCCATTCCTGATTCATCATGAATATCTACCATCTCCAGCTTCATTAGACACTGTGAGATGGCCCCCCATTAAGATCATACCCATTTATATTATTTTCCACACGCGGAGTATTCATTTTTGAACAGCATAACTTTTTAAGAGCAGTGGAAATTGACAAGATATTTCTAAAACATCATTTAGAAAATGCTCAGCACTAAAGGACTGAACCTCTATAGGAAGCATTTTTTCTTCAGTTGGATTGAATTAGATATTTAAGGAGTGTTTCTGTGTTCATCCTGTAGAGAAATACTATGTCCCTTGGTTGTATGGAACAGAAACTTTGTAATAGTTAACTCTAAATTTGTGTGAAAGGACTTGGACTGAATATTGGGGGATATCATATATATATTCGATATCAATTAAATAAATGCTTTCAACTACAGTATTGAATACCACCTAGATACTTGAAGGATGCCTTTATTTATACTTACGTGATAAATGAAAAACAGTCTTTAAAGAGACTAAAACATGTAGAATTTCTCTCTATAAAACAGGGTAACCTCTTTCTCTCTCAAGCAGAATTTACATAGATTACCTTGGTTATTAAAAAAAAAAGTTTTCCTTTATTGTCTACAGCTCTGAGTTGTCCAGAGGGAAAGGAATATCAGCCCTGTGTGAGACCATGTGAAGCAAGAACATGTCTCAACAAATGGTTCTATGGACACTCCTCATGTCTGAATTTGAGAGAAGACTGTGTGTGCAAGAATGGAACCATTCTTCACCGGCCAGATAAAACACTATGCATCCCAGAGCAAGAATGTGGTAAGGACTAGAGTATCAAATGATGGCTCAGAGATTTAACAATTGCAAATATATGTGATATGTAATATATTTTAGTTATTAGAAATATATGTTGAGTGAAATTAATCAAAGATGACTCAGGCATTGGAAGAAAATAAAATCATAGTTTGTTTGACTATCACCTCAGTTGTAGTTAAAATTAAGATCTTTTTGTGATGGTCTTCAATTTTTATGTGTGTGTGTGTGTGTGTGCGTATTAATAGCTAGGAAAAACAAGGTAAATTAAGAATGAAAGTATTTGGTGGGATCAACTTAAGTTCTAATTATTTTGTGTAGAGAGATATTTTTGTCTCTGTGACTCTGAAATTATGTATCAGTAAAATGAATAAATTAATGTTATTTAGTCCTAGAGATTAGAACAGAGAGACAAAATGTAATTAAAAAAAACATTTTGTGCATTCAGTGCCCTGAGAAAATGAGAACACAGGAAATGGTAGACAACATTATGATAATAGGAGAGAACACTTACGTACTCCTAGTTCACGTTCAAGTTAATTTTAGCATATTATCTACATGGTTGTGGCAAGTTTCAAAAACACAGAATTCTGGAAGTTGCAACACAGGACTTTGTCAGTCACATGGGTCTTAATTATGGCCAGAAAGAAGAAAAGTAATTTTGTTAATAATTAAATGGAAGGGCAAGTAGATTAGAAATATAAGGACACTTTCAGCAACAAAACTATGGCTGCCAGTGAAGAAAGTAACTGGAAGGTGTAGAAAACAATGATATTTTTGTGGACTTTGGTTAAATATTAACTTTGGTTAGAGAAAATGCAATGTATTATCTAAAGAAAGAAAAAAAGGAATCTGGTAAACGATAGATTCATGACTTGTGGCTATATTGGTGGCTCAAGTCATGGTCAAAAAAAAAAAACTATCATGACTTGGCTTGCTGAAGTGCACAGTTGTAAGTGAAATAACATCACTGGTCTTTTGAAGTGTGCACTGACAGAGAGGAGCACCCCCGCAGTGCTGGGGAGATTTGGAATGGTGGCATAGATGAATGCACCCTCTACAAATGTCTGGAGGATGGAAACATTATTCCTATAGAGCCTGTCTGTGAAGAAGAGCCTTCCCCCATCTGTGAACGAACAGCTGAAGTGGTCATAGGCATTGTTGATAAGCTGACCTGCTGTTCTAAAAAAGTCTGTGGTATGTATGGAAACTGGAGCTGTGTAGACATCTGGTCATGATACCCAGTCTGAAAAACATGTCAGGGTAGCAATGAAGTACTTCCATAATTTTTTTCCAAAATAACTTGTATGAATATATGTTAAAAATCTTGCCAGTAAATATTAATAATCTTAGAACATATTAGAACAAAAGTCAGGACTTTACGTCTCTGACTCATGACAATAAGAAATGCAAGAAAATTCCAGAGAATTCTTGGAGCTGGTACTTTCTATATACCTCCAAGTTTGGGGCTGGGTGAGCTTCATTGCAGAGTGAAAACACATTTGGCAGAGACAGTTGCCCACTCTGAGTTGGCAGCCTAAGACCCTAGCTGCACTCAGTACAACTATAACACTCTGCTCTTTATTTTTAGGCTGTGACATGAGTTTGTGTGACAGGACCATCCCACCATGCACAAATAGCCAGAAGTTGATCGTTGGCTATAGTGCTCTTTCTTGTTGCCCACAGTATGAATGTGGTAAGTTAATCTAATGGGGAAAGTAAAGCTGCTATCTGTGCATACTGTCCATGCAGGATGACTGATTTGCTCTCTTCCAGTGGGTATCTAAGGATGGACCAATCATAGAAGATCGTGATGTTGCTATCCTAAAAAAAGAAAATGCCTTTATATTAAGATTGCCACTCAAATAGAAAAAAATGGTATTATCTCATTTCATTTCATTTTATTGTCTCAAGCTTACAAATTTTCAAACATATTTGTGATTCTGTAGAATGTGATACGGTGAGATGTCCTGATATTTCAACGCCAGTTTGCAGAGATGACCAGTTTGTGCTTCAAGTTCGACAGGGAGAGCCTTGCTGTTTCTACCCTTCCTGCGGTGAGTGCTCTCAAGCCATGCTTCAGTAAGAAGAGTAAGGGTGTGGGGAAATCTCTCTGCTGTGAATCTTATGGGACTTTCGGCAAGGAGCGTCATGTCATATAGTAGGAATCGAACTGAACGAGAAAGGTAGAAAGCAGAGTACATTATAATTAACTCGGAATAACCTTACAGCCAGTCCTTACTCCATCAACAAAACTCTCAGGACCTGTCTAAACATGACTAAAATAGTGGAAGCAAGACCTTTCTTTAATGTGGCAAATATCTACACTTTTTAAAAAGAAACCTTAGCATGGGCTTTTCTAGAAGACACAACTAGAATAATGCACTGTAGTAAGACATGGAATACCATAATAAAACTTAATTTCTACACATCACCTGCAAACTATGATGGCCCCTAGAGAAGATAGGAGTATAAAAAATCATCTAGGATGTAGCCAGGAGAAAGTGTTCTGTAGGAGGAACTAGAGAGTGGATAATATGAGGAACTCTACTCCTCCTTCAGCTCCTCCTCCAAGTCAAATGAGTTACCATACCAGTCCTCAGAAGACATCTCCTAGAATTCCTGTAAGCTTCCACGACTGTAAGTGGCTCGATTAAGTTTGAACAAAGATACAGGGGCAAGTACTGAAGCCCAAGAGGAAGAAGAGATGGCACCTCTACCAGTGTCCTGTTATAGTGTGCCTCCTTTTCTCACTCAAACTACATAGACAGAGATTCTGATTAATCAGACATGAGTTGTCTCACGGGGCAACTGGATGAGCCCTCTTTATTAACAGTCTTCGTAAGAGCTCTGAGGATGAGTCCTTTGTCAGAGTCATTCAGAATTTTTTTTCAGATCAGGGAGGGATGACTGGACAAGTTCCTAGTGCACTGTTCAACCATAGGTGAGACTAATCAACGAAAGAAAAATATTTAGTTAGCAAATTAATCAATGGCATTTTGCTTTCAATAAGAATAAATCATTCTGTGGGTAAGTGGTTTGTATTTCTGATAGACAACATCTTTTGCATTGTACTTAGATAGCATAAAGCTGCACATTTAGGCAACAAAGAGCTATGCATTATTTTCCTACGTCTCCACGAGACTATTATTCTCAATTTTGATTTGGATTATCATCTGAAGTAATTCTTAATTTGATTTTAGCGTAAGTAGTGTGACTTTGGTGTTTGATTTTTCACCTTTAGTTTGTAAGACATGCACTGAACCAACTCCACAATGTACCGATGGGGAATTCCTCACTGTTAATATCAATACTACACATTTATGCTGTCCTCAGTACTACTGCGGTAAGCCCATTTTTAAACATTTACACTATTTTAAAACATTTAAATGTGTCTATGAAAGGTCAAAAAAATGTTAAATTTAAGAAGTCTGGTGTATATTAGTGGCACTATCAATGCAGGAGAACTTGGCAGGTGGGAAGTGGGAGGAGCATCCGCTGGGAGCTAGAAACCCTGCATGCCTTGGAGATGACAGCTAACTAACGAGGACATGCATGTCCACAAGATTCATCTTTACCCATTTGATTTTACTTCCTAGTTTGTGAGCCAGATCTTTGCCCTCCACCATCACTTGAGTGTGCAAAAGATATGAACCTGGTGAAAGAAAATGTATCTGGACAATGTTGCCCAAACTGGCGTTGCGGTAACTCATTTTCTATCTCAACGTTTTATAATAATGATTTGATGCATTCTGAGTCAGGTAACCATGTTGGTTTTCTGCCCTTCTAGAATGCAACTGTGAGACTCTTGTCATGCCAACCTGTGACGTGGTAAGAATGTGCATTCTCATTGCCTTACTGTGTTGTTCAAACCAGTATCTTCTCTCTTTATCTGCCTCATTTCTGAATTTTGCAAAGTTAATAGAATTTTTCTTGTTATGTTATATTGACATAGACTCAACTAACTATATTACATGATAGTTAACCTTTTATATTTTATTTAACAAAGTGGCCTTTCATGGTGTTCTATGTCTATAATCCCAGTACATGTGAGGCAGAGGCAGGTAGATCTCTGTGGATTTGAGGCTAGTATGTCTACATGGTGAGTTCAGGCCAATTAGGGTTACAGAGTAAGATCTTCCAAAAAGGGAATTCATAAAATAATATACATTTATTTGATAGACAATTTAATCTACTAATATTATATTATTGACTGTCCTTAAAATGAAGCAGGATATTGAAAAAAATCACTATTTTAATATTGAAAGGCATCGCAAATAATTCTTCTAGACAGTGTACGTCCAATATATGCATTACAGAGGAAAAATAGAAAAAAATGTAACTGTTGTCTTTTTTTTCTTGAGTTATCTATGACTATATGAAAAGAAATATTTGAGAATTTAATATTCTAAAACAACAGGGGTGACTGATGCTAACTATTAACAAAGTGTGACTAATAGTGCTTTATATGTCTGTTCACCAAATACCTACCTTCATCTTATGCTATTAGGCTTAGAAGAGAAGATATATCCCTGTCCCCATTTCTTAGAACAGATAATGTCTTCCAAAAAGACATTTTTACATTTTTGTTTTCCTCTTTTGCTTGATGTGTATGTCCAGAAAGCCCATCCAGACATCCAAGACGCAAACTTTTTTGGGAAACCAATGAGGCATAGCATCACACAACACATTCCTCTTTGCACATCACTACTTCATTGTCAATGTTATTTAACTTTATACTAGCTCAAGAACGCTGAAGATATAGAATAACTTTTATAGTAATTACTTTTTTTCCCTGGTTTCCCCTCCACAAACCCCCTCTCCCATACCTCTCCCCCCTGCTTCTATGAAGGTGTTCTCCCACCTACCCATACACCCCTGCCTCACATTCCCCTACACTGGGGACCTTCCCAGGACCAAAGCCTCCCCCCCTCCCAATTGATGTCATATAAGGCAATTCTCTGCTAAATAAGCAGCTAGAACCATGGGTCCCTCCATGTGTACTCTTTGGTTGGTAGTTTAATCCCTGGGAGCTCTGAGAGGGTCTGGTTGGTTGACATTGTTGTTCTTCCTACGGGGTTTGATCCCCTTCAGCTTCTTCAGTTCTTCCTCTAACTCCTGCATTGCTGTCACATGCTCAGTCCAATGGTTGGCTGCAAGCATCCGAATATGTATTGGTCAGGCTCTGGCAGAGCCTCTCAGGGGGACAGCCATACCAGGTTACCATCAGCAAGCACTTCTTGGCATCAGCAATAGTGTCTGGGTTTGGGGGCTGCATATAGGATGTATTCCCAGGTAAGACAGTCTCTGCTCCACTCTTTGGCCCTGTATTTTCTTTAAACAGAAACAATTCTGTGTTAATATTTTTGAGAGGGATGGGTGGGCCCATCCCTCAACCAGGGGCTGTGCCTAACCTCTGGATATCGTCTCTACAGGTTCTCTCTCCCCTTTGTTGGGTATTTCAGCTAATGCCATCCCTGTTAGGTCCTGAGAGCCTCTTGCTTTCCTGGCATCTGGACTTTCTGATAGCTGCCCAGTTCCCTGCTATATATCTCCTTTCAATTTACTGATCCTCTGTACTTTTCCTCCAGCTCTTCCCAAACATAATACTGCCACCCCCCTTTTCCTTCTCCTCCTTCTTCCTCCCTCTACCTCTTTTGATTACTTTGTTCCCTCTTCTAAGTATGACTGAAGCATCCACACCTTGGTCTTCCTTCTTCTTGAGCTTCATATGGTATGTGAGTTGTAGGGTGGGTATTCTGAGCTTTTTGCCAAATATCCACTTATCTGTGAGTGCATACCATGTGTGTTCTTTTGTGACTGGATTACTCATTCAGGATTATATTTTCTAGATCCATCCATTTGCCTGAGAATTTCATGAATTCATTGTTTTTAATAGCTGAGTAGTACTCCATTGTGTAAATGCATCACATTTTCTGTATCCATTCCTCTGTTGAGGGACATCTGGGTTCTTTCCAGTTTCTGGCTATTATGAATAAGGCTGCTATGAACATAGTGGAGCATGTGTCCTTATTACATGTTGGAGTATCTTCTGTGTATGTGCCCATTAGTGTTATTGCTGGATCAATTTTCTGAGGAACCACCAGACTGATTTCCAGAGTGGTTGTACCAGCTTGCAATCCCACCAGCAATGGAGGAGTGTTCATCTTTCTTCACATCCTTGTCAGCATCTGCTGTCACCTGAGTTTTTCATCTTAGCCATTCTGACTGGTGTGAGGTAGAGTCTCAGGGTCATTTTGATTTTCATTTTCCTGATGACTAAGGATGTTGAACATTTCTTTAGGTGTTTCTCAGCCATTTGAAATTCCTCAGTTGAAAATTCTTTGTTTAGCTCTGTACTCCATTTTTAATGGGGTTATTTGGTTCTCTGGAGTATAACTTTTTGAGCTCTTTGTATATTTTGAATATTAGCCCTCTGTCAGATGTAGGGTTGGTAAAGATTTGTTCCTCTTCTGTCGGTTGTCATTTTGTCCTGTTGACAGTGTCCTTTGCCTTGCAGAATCTTTTCAATTTTATGAGACCCCATTTGTCTAAGGTTAATTTTAGAGCCTGACCCATTGGTGTTCTGTTCAGGAAAATTTCCCCTGTGCTGATGTGTTTGAGGTTCTTCTCCACTTTCTCCTCTATAAGTTTCAGTGTCTCTGGTTCTATGTGGAAGTCCTTGATCCACTTGGACTTGAGCTTTGTACAAGGAGATAAGAATGGATCATTTCGCATTCTTCTACATGCTTACCATCACTTGAGCAAGCACCATTTGTTGAATATGTTGTCCTTTTTCCATTGGATGGTTTTGGTTTCTTTGTCAATGATCAGGTGGGTTTAACTCTGGGTCTGTAATTCTATTCCATTGATCTACCTGTCTGTCTCTGTACCAATACCATGCAGTTTTTATCACTACTGCTCTGTAGTACAGCTTGAGGTCAGGGATGGAGATTTCCTCTGGAAGTTCTCTTATTGTTGAGAATAGTTTTTGCTATCCTGGGTTTTTTGTTATTCCAGACGAATTTCAGAATTGCTGTTTCTGTCTCTGTGAAGAATTGAGTTGGGATTTTGATGGGGATTGCATTGAATCTATAGATTGATTTTGGTAAGATGGCTATTTTTACTATGCTAATCCTGCCGATCCATGAACATGGGAGAACTTTCCATCTTCTGAGGTCTTCTTCAATTTCTTTCTTCAGAGAATTGAAGTTTTTGTCATACAGATCTTTCTCTTGCTTGGTCAGTCACACCAAGATATTTTATATTACTTGTGAGTACTGTGAAGGGTGTTGTTTCCCTAATTTCTTTCTCAGCCCATTTATCCTTCGAGTTGAGGAAGGCTACTGATTTGATTAGTTGTTTTTTTTTTTTTTTAATTCCATTAGAAGTTTTTTATTTCCAATCTTACTGGCATTGTCTTTAGATTAAAGTCATAAAGTAGCAGAAGAATTAACACTTATAAAAGTACAATTTATAAAGCACCACAAAATGTAACATATTAGTTTGCGGGAACAAATAACTATAAGATAGTAGTACAAATTTAGTAGAATAAAATCTTCATGCGAAGAATCAGATTTCTTTTATTAATATATGTTATGAAGATTAAAGGCACTGTGAAAAAGGAAATGCTTTCAAGCAAATACTTGAATATATATCCTGAATATATAAATCCTGTGATTGCTTAGAGGTGGCTAAATCATTTCCAGCAGGGTGAGGTTTGAGCCTCAGTCATAGGAAAAGGTTACTAATAGCTACAAGTTATACCTTCCTCAAGGTAGGGGTGGGTGGGTGTGCCACCTCAATCCTGACTTCATTATTTACAATGGCCCATTGATTTCTTTCTACACAACTAAGTGGCCCGTGGTTACATTGTATCTGTTTTGTGGATGAGGAAAACTCACCTGTAAAAGCGTGAGTTAAGTTCTACATGTTGTAGTCCTATTCCTGAGTTGGCAGTTAGACACTGTCCTAAACTCAATTGCTCTGCCCTTTAGAATCTCAGGATCAACAAATTTGATAGCTAAGGAAATTGAAGTACAAAGATATTGAATAGTCTCTGCTGGGGAGATGGTTCAGTTGTTAACTTCACCTCACACGTGTAAAGCCCAGTGTTAGGAAAAACATCGCCCATGTTAATGCCAGGTTGGTACCTCACCTGTATTCCTAGCACATAAGGAGAAAGGTAGATCTCCAGGGAAAGCTGGCTACCTAGACTAGCTGGACAGATGAACTCTCAGAGGAGGCGTGAGATACCTTGCCTCATTTGTAAGATGGAGAGGTGTCAAAGGAGATACATGTTGCCCCCTGGTGTCAACATGCATGCACATCCTCACTCATGCACATAAAACATACACACACTCCTACACTTAAACATGTATATACATCTACCCCCGTACAAGCATTGGGTGATCCACAATTATATTTTTATTCTGATTTTTTTCCTGATTGATCTGCAAACTAAATTCGACACATTGGAATGTTGGTGAACTATCTTACACATGTCTACCTGGGTACCATTATGTATAATGTTTGTTTTCAAAATGATCATGATAAGTTATGTGATAATTTCTTTCAAATAGGGAGAATTTGCTGCAATAGATCAAAACTTTCAGACTGACTGTGGCTGTGTACAGTATCTCTGTGGTAAATATTTTTAAAAATAATTTTTAAATAACACATACCTATTGATGTCTGTTGTTCAGCACGTGTATATTTAAACCTGTTTTCTTTGAAAAATAGTATTTCAATTGTGAGCGTTCTTTAAACAACTACTATTTTTTTGTTCATAATATCTCAAAATGATCTGAGAATTGATAATAAGACAGAAAAAGGAATTATTTTCATTATAGCACTTTTAAGAGGACACTGGAATTTTTCTCTATCACTTAAGAACATGTTATCTAAAATTGTGAACATTTTTGTTCACTGTGTTATGATTAATGTTAGCATTTAAAATCATGAAATGTTAGATGTTCATACTATGCATTAGTTGTTCCTAGGATGTAGAATATTTCTTCAATGGCTTAAAATGCTTCTAAATTTTTTATGTGCAGACTAAAGGAGAACCTCAGAGTTAGAGGCAAGGACAGCTACTGTGCTAGATACAGTCCCCTCCCAGCCTGCTCAAATACACCACAGTCTATTTCTATTAACATAATAATCACCAAAGTCACAAAGTGTAACAGAATCCCACCATAAAGGGTACCACTATTATTATTGAATTGGATGTTACATTCATCTAGTGGTCATGATCTATGTCTGGAGAAGGGGCAGCAATACCTTGCTCATCTCTGAGACCTCATACTTCTGGAAGTTGCTCTAAGATATATCTCTTTAAACATGCTAATACAAATGATTTTACAGGGATATCTATATAGTATGTACTATACTCTAAGAGATATCTGTGCTATTGATATTGTTAAATAAATTCTTGCGTTGGTAGAGATATGTAATATCTTATGTGATCTTGAAAATTTGGTTCATCACAATGGAAATATAGATATTAACATAAGTTCTACCTATTGATTGGTAAGCACAAAAGACAACATTGTGGGGTTTTAGAATATTTATTTATTTGTTTGTTTGTTTATTTATTTATTTATTTATTTATTCATTTATTCATTCATTCATTCTAGAAAAGGATGATGTGTGTGTGTTCCAAGAAGTATCAGTATTGAATCCTGGGCAATCTCTAATAAAGTATTTAGAAGAGGAATTTTGTTATATAATCGAATGTCTGGATGAAAAAGATAACTATACCGACTTTCATACTTTGAATGTTACAATGGTGAACTGTTCAAAAGACTGTGATGCTGTAAGTATTGTTTTAAGTTGCTCTGGAGACCTGGGGAGTTGAAATTTTTCAGCTAGAGAATTTGAACTTTGTAAATACTTTATGACTCCAACACTTGACTATCTCCTTAGCACTCAATTATTTTATGAGCTGTGTATTTAAGGCAGACACTCACTTCACTATGAGTGACCTTGAGTTTCCAGAGTTGTCATGTACAGCTTTCTTGTTTGGTTGACCTAAGATTGTTGTGTCTGCTTGATGAATGCCGACTGGTAGAGGCTAACCTGTACTATATTTCTAACATGGCTATTTAAAGTAAATTAGTGTTTGTAGTTCTTCATCTTGAACTTCAGGAATGCTTACAGATGTTCAGAGAGAGAACACACTGGAGTTGGAAAACACTTTCAGGACTAGCACATTAAAATGCTTATGTTGCTGTATGCTAATAATATGCCTGTTTATTATATTCAGCACCAGATATACATTCCATCCTCCAGTGATTATGATTGCTGTGGAACATGTAAAAATATATCCTGCAAATTTATTATGGAAAATGGAACATCAGTTATATATGAGGTAGGGATTTTTACTTCTTAAACCATGGCCTATGGACAGTAACACTCTGTGGAATTTTTTAAAGGTGATATTCTCAAATCACAGTAGAAAATGTCATCTGCCACACATCTGCATACATTGCACACCTATTCATAGTGTGCACTTCTCCACACATTAATATATTTTGTTATATTTTAAAATTTTTGATATTTTTTGATAATTTTGCAAATGGTTTTTTAAATTGCTTCCTAAGGTAATTTTAATATGGACTTTAATATTTTTCCTGGTATAAGAAATGATTTCCAGGAAAAAAATGGTATCCAATAATTTATGAAGAAGTAAATATTAGTATTCTCATGAAGCTATTAAATTTTGTTTTTGATTTATTGGATATTATTATTTTATAAATTTATTATTGTTGTTGTTGTTGTTTTTGTTGTTTTGTGGAGGAGTCTTTCTGTGTAACAGCTCTGGATGTCCTGGATTTGTTTTGTAGACCAGGTTTTCCTTGAACTCACAGAGATATGTCTGTCTGTCTCCCAAGTGCTTGGACTAAAGGTGTGCCTGATGAACTTAAAGATGTTGATTGCGGTTCTTGGAGGATATCCAGCTAGTCATGAATTGAGATAGGTCCTAGAGCAGAGCTTCTCTACCTTCCTGATGCTGCAACCCTTCAATACAGCTCCTCATGTTGTGGTTACCTCCGACCGTAAAACTATTTTGTTGCTACTTCATAATTTTAATTTTGCCACTATTATGAATCGTAGAAACCCACAGGTTGAGACCCACTGACCTAGAGCAGAGAATGTGACTTGGTTCATCTTAATTTTTACCCTTCTAAAAGAAATCTTTAAGAAAGAGCTTGACTGTACTTTTAAATTATAGCTATAACCCAACAAACATTATTATGCAAATGGTTTCCTTTAAACCTGGCAATGAGGGAGCAAGAGGTAATAAATATAAAGAGAGGAGTCTTGCGAGGGGGTGGTTTGTTGTTTTGTTACTAAGTGGTGGATATCAGAGTGAGACATTTAACATTTGATTTTTCGATGATCACCTAGTAGAATTAGTTACCTATGTACTATTTTCCTTCTGGGTGCTTTATTTCATATAAACATTTCACTTTCATTATGAAACCAAACACATACAAACATGTACTCTGAGTCAGTGTGTGTGTGTCTGTGATCATGAGCACACATGTGTGAATATTTATCTTGTATACATGCTTGTGTACATGCATGCTTGTGTGTTTGGGTGTGTGTATGTGTGTGAGTATGAGCACACAGGCGTGAATGATTGTCTTTGCATACATGCTTGTGTGCATGTGTGTGTTTGTATGTGTGCATGTATGCATGTGTGTATATGTATGTCTGGTGTAATTGATAAATACAAATGAGGACATTTTCAGATGCACTGCTAATGATCCAAGAAGCTCTCTATCTTGCATCAGATTTGGTTAAATGAAGATTTAATTCATTTAACTCAGGGCTTTAAGTAGTGTAGCAGATCTTAGCAAGAACAGCAGTAACTTTTTTCTTTTATTCTTAGGAGGGGAGCACCTGGCACTATAACTGCAGCACGTACGAATGTGTTAACACTGAGGAGGGAGCAACGATTCTAAACTACAGCATGGTTTGCCCTCCTTTTAATGAAACTGAATGCAAACTGGTTTGTACTTTGTTTTGTGTGGAAATTCTGCATTAACTGTAATTTAGGAAGTACACGGTTATATGTTTTCCAAGGTCCTACTAACACTCAGGCTCATGTCTGTTATAGCTTGTTAGTTTTCTATTTTGAGTTCAAATTTGAGGGACTCAAATTTGCTGTCTCTAGGCATATATATATACATATTCAAGGATAATTGAAAAAGCCTTTGGTCAGCAAATCTAGGCTCCCTTTTAATATAGATAAAATGGTACTTAATTGAGTTTTGCCTTTTTCTCTTAGACAAACACATCGATTTATTGTGCCATTAATACCTCTACATCTGGTGACATTTACCTTGTTTCTCTGGTACAGGCCACTGGAGAATTTAGTGTTTTTCTCAGATTCTATAGTTTGGCTCCATTTTATCCTCTATTTTCTCAGAGAAGAATCTATCAAGAGATTTTAAAAGTGTTATGATTTTTATTTTAAAACAATCTCTTTCCAGTTTTATTTAGACAAGTAATGAATAATGAATTTATTAGATTTAATGAATCATAGGATTTATTCCATTGCATAGAAAAATAACATTGGTTCCCTGATTTTTCCTCTGTATTTATAGCTTTTAATAGTGGCGCCTAAGAAGCGATCATGTGCACTAAAGTTATATTTAAGTTCTGGAAAGTGGGGTTTGTTTGAAAAATAAAAGTTTCTCAAAGAAAAATGTTATCTTAACATTTACAATATTTAGAAATTTAATTCATCTAGTTTATATGGTTTAAATTATTTTTGGAGTTGAAAATTAATGACATCTAGTTAGAACAATTTTCATTATTTTGTTATCTTAAAAATATGTGGAACATTGTAAAAGTATTCCTTAAGTAGCATTGTTTCCCTACTTTTTGTATTAAGGAAGAGACAATTCAGCTTTTAACAAGATTTCTTGTTTCTAAGAAGTTCTCAGTAGGAATTGTTAGTAGCTATTTTTCTATAAAGGCTTTGTAGGAGCTGATAAAATGTCCTGAGAGTTGGCTTTCAATTTCAAGTTAAGAGGAAATGGATAGACCCTGCTATCTTTTACCTTTTACCCGTTTTCTCTCCCCAGAATGAAGGGATTGTGAAGCTTTATAATGAAGGCTGTTGCAAGATCTGTAAGTGAGACTATAGTCCACACAATGACAGATTGCTTTTTCGTGGCTTATATGGTTGTTGTGTTCGTCTAACTGTTGGTTCCTGAGATGTACTTCATGAAGTGTGCCATTTAAATGCTTTTGTGATGTGTGGTTGATATCCCTGTAACCCAGCTTTTATATTGTGTGACATACATAAACACTTTTATTTAGATAAATTTTCATTTCATTTTTTAGACATTTTGCTATTGTGGCATTTTCTAAAATTCACAGACTAGAAATTTCCTTAAAATTAAAATAATATTATGTGTGTGGGTGTTTCACTTGCGTGTGTGTCTGAGCACCACCTGCATGCGGTACCTTCTTGTAGAGACAAGGAGAGGGCATCAGATTCTCTGGAACTAGACTTACAGAAGATTGTGGGCCATCATGTGGTTTGCTGGGAATCAAACCCCAAGTCCTCTGTAAGAACAACCAGTCATCTTAACCATTGAGCTACATCTCCAGCTTCTAGTCTAGGATTTTAATAAGTTTGAATTTCAAGTTCACTGTGATCTACTTTGCTTGAAATATACTCAATGACACAAACTTAAGTACATTATGATAAAATAACATCAAGACACCAATGTAGACATTTAAGAGAGTTATAGTATTTTCAGACTTGTTGAACAAATTTATAAGTCTGTATTTCTGGGAAATGCCAAGAGTGAATTATATTTAAATCCTATATTTAGAAATTTTCATATTAATTAGTTAAATACCTATAATGTATCTTATATTTGTTTTAATTATGTTTATTTTGTGGTGATTTTTTTAATAATGTAAAGACTGAACTAGAATAGAGAATTATTTATGCAACAAACCATTTCTATTTTTAAAAATATGAGCTTATATGAAAATAAAGGTAAAAGTTTTTAAAAATTACAAATGCAGAAATTTAGAATTTATCTAGAGGTGCTTTGGGGGGAGATTATAATTTTGGTTAATGATGTCATGATAGACAGATTGATCGTTAGATATATGCTGAAGTGTTTCTCAGATAAGATTTCTAAGAATCCTAAAGAACGGAATCCCATGAGTATGTACATATAGAGTATTATTTGGTACAAAAGTCCCCCTCAATAAATCCTGGAATTATTCTGATTTTCAGCTCAAAGAAGTTAGGCAACCTCTCAGTTCCATTTGGTATGAACCCAGCATTAAATCATAAATAAGATTCCCCCCTTCCAAGAGAAAGAAAAAGAAAAAAATATCAATTACAACTTGATATTTATTTTACTGTGTTACTTTCTATGTCTACTGTAACTCATGACCTCACAAATCAGGTGGCTTAGCTAATAAACACCAGGGATGTATTGTGTCACAGATCTGGAGTTTCCAAACTGAGATGTTGATGCACAGCACTCTAATGAGTTCAGTGAGAGAATGATCTCCGTCCTTGACTTACAGATACTGTCTTCATATTTATATCAGGTTTCTGTTTTTGTTTTTGTGTATATGTGTGTGTTTCTCCAAATTTCCCTTTTTATAAGGGCCAGCCATATTGCATTATAACCTACATATTGATCTCATTCTCATCTGATTGCCAAACAAAAATCACATTCTACAGCTCTACTAAACTCAGGAAGAATTGAGGGACACAATTCAGTTGACCAGAACTATACTGACTGAGCCTTGGGAATACAGTAACACACATTTTAGTTACTAGAATCTACTGAAACATCCAATGATATTTTTTCTCTTCATTGACAATAAACTAATTTTTAAAAAGAATTATTTATTTATTATATATAAGTACACTGTAGCTGTCTTCAGACACCCCAGAAGAGGACATCAGATCTCATTATGGATGGTTGTGAGCCACCATGTGGTTGCTGGGATTTGAACTCAGGACCACATCCAGTCCGTGGAGGAAGGTATAACTTCCTAAAATAATTAGGAAATGAAGCTTCAGAGCAGGAGATCCCATTAGACAAGAATGAATATAGCGACACCATAGTTCACCTCTGCCGAGCTCTTTGCGTTGCAGAATAATGGCAAAGGGCTTTGGTAACCCACTTCCACTGTGTTCGAGAATGGGAAGTAGTTTAGGCATTGGAGTTAGGGGACGTTTGTCACAGGTTGAGATTCTGAATAACCAGGTTGTAGAGATTGTGGCGTTTGGATATTACCACAAGTACTGTGATAAAGAAAACATACTCCAAAGAAATCTGTGAGGAATGTATATAGGACATATCTGAAGGAATAAAATATCCAACTAACCAATAATGAATAATATTGTCCCATATATTTATTGAAATTTTTTTCCTTGACAAGGGCAGTTTAATTTCAGCCCACCACTAGCTATCCATCATTCCTTGAACTAGAGTAGCTTAATTTTAACTGTTGGGATTTTATATTTGCATGTATTTTAACTAAAACTATTATGGATAAAGTCACATGGAAATCGATGATGTAATTCTACCATTCAATCAGTAAGTATACAGAACAGAATGAGTCAGTGATTTCCCTAGGGTGACAAAGCAAGTCAGACGCAGAGCGAGGTAAGACTCCTGGTCTTGGTGTCCTGATTCACACTCAATGCATTATCAAAAACTGGTTAAATATACATCCCTGGGTATATTATAATGTAATACTCAGGTGCACACTGGTGCATACTACTGTGTCATGAATGATTATAAGGTGTTTTTTAAATTTGAAATTAAAAAAGGCATTTCAGAGCCATAGAATAAAGAATGAATCACTCATGCATTACAATGATGCTGACAAGTAATTAAAATTTTATATTTAGCATATTAATGAACACTTATAAAATGTATTTCAGTTTTATTTGAAAATTATGTGTTAATCAATTACTTTTACATATTACATATTTACATGTATTTAAACCTAAAAATTCATTATTCCACATTTGTAACACTTTTGACTAATGATAATAATGATTATTCTAAGCTAATTAGGCAAAAGGTGAAAATAATTCTGAATCTAGAAGGTATAAGCTATATGGAAGGAGAAAATAGATATTACACATACCATATGAAGAGTAGATTTTGAAAAATAATTTTATACTGACTATATGTTTTGAATAAAGACACCATTTTCCAACATAATTCTATTTATATTTAAATTATGGAAGCATTTTGCACAGAATTTCAATAGTTATTTATTATTATCTTAAGTCATGTGTACTTATATGTGTATATGTGTGAGCATGTTCATATGAGTATGGTCCGTGGAAAGGGCCTAGAGGTGTCAGGCTCCCTGGAACTGGAGATAGAGGTTTGTGAGCCATGTGATACAGATGCTGGGACCTCCATTTATCTGGAGTAGCAGCAAGGGCTCTTTTTTTTTTTTCCATTTTTTATTAGGTATTTAGCTCATTTACATTTCCAATGCTATACCAAAAGTCCCCCATAGCCACCCACCCCCACTCCCCTACCCACCCACTCCCCTTTTTTGGCCCTGGCGTTCCCCTGTACTGGGGCATATAAAGTTTGCGTGTCCAATGGGCCTCTCTTTCCAGTGATGGCCGCCTAGGCCATCTTTTGATACATATGCAGCTAGAGTCAAGAGCTCCAGGGTACTGGTTAGTTCATAATGTTGTTCCACCTATAGGGTTGCAGATCCCTTTAGCTTCTTGGGTACTTTCTCTAGCTCCTTCATTGGGGGCCATGTGATCCATCCAATAGCCGACTGTGAGCATCCACTTCTATGTTTGCTAGGCCCAGGCATACTCTGACAAGAGACAGCTATATCAGGGTCCTTTCAGCATAATCTTGCTAGTGTATGCAATGGTGTCAGCATTTGGAAGCTGATTATGGGATGGATCCCTGGATATGGCAGTCTCTAGATGGTCCATCTTTTTTATCTCAGCTCCAAACTTTGTCTCTGTACCTCCTTCCAAGGGTGTTCTGTTCCCACTTCTAAGGAGGGGCATAGTGTCCACACTTCAGTCTTCATTTTTCTTGAGTTTCATGTGTTTAGGAAATTGTATCTTATATCTTGGATATCCTAGGTTTTGGGCTAATATCCACTTATCAGTGAGTACATATTGTGTGAGTTCCTTTGTGAATGTGTTACCTCACTCAGGATGATGCCCTCCAGGTCCATCCATTTGGCTAGGAATTTCATAAATTCATTCTTTTTAATAGCTGAGTAGTACTCCATTGTGTAGATGTACCACATTTTCTGTATCCATTCCTCTGTTGAGGGGCATCTGGGTTCCTTCCAGCTTCTGGCTATTATAAATAAGGCTGCTATGAACATAGTGGAGCATGTGTCCTTCTTACCAGTTGGGGCATCTTCTGGATATATGCCCAGGAGAGGTATTGCTGGATCCTCCAGTAGTACTATATCCAGTTTTCTGAGGAATCGCAAGACTAATTTCCAGAGTGGTTGTACAAGCCTGCAATCCCACCAACAATGGAGGAGTGTTCCTCTTTCTGCAGCAAGGGCTCTTAACCACTTAACCATCTCTCCACCTCTTACATGGGCTTTTTAATGACGTACATTTTCTTTTCCAGGCAAACGAGAAGAGCGAATATGCCAGAAAGTGATCATTAAATCCATCATAAAGAAACAGGACTGTGTAAGCCAAAGCTCTGTAAGTAGCTGTGTAAGAGTGGGTACATAAAGAACATGTGTGTTTCTGGAGCTCAGTGGGTCACTGACATGTGGGACTCTCAAACAAGCCGAGAACATGACAGCATACAACATTGAACTTTGAGAGTGTTCCTGCACTCTAATATTCAACCATTCTATTTCCAAATTATACATTATTCTTAGCATAAATCATCAACAGTTCTCAGTGGTAACTGAAATCCAGAGGGACAGGCACTCAATCTGCATGTGTTTGACTATATTTTATCTTTAGCCTTGTGATTTTGCACAAGGAGTGTATTCTGGGTTGTTAATTTACTCCTTTAAGAATGGCATGTTCATTTCTATGCACCACAGCATGATACCAGTGACAATAAAATTATTGGGCTAGGATTACGTCACTCCATATATGTACTCAGTTATACATGTGCAAGCCGTTCTTTGAATTATGTAAGCATTGCTTTATTCAGTACAACTGTGTAATGACCCTATGATGTATATATGAATCATGTTCTAATGTAATATTTCTATCCTCATTTATACACTTAGAAGTTTTTGGGAATGAAATGATTAAAAAAAAAAAAAAACAACGCTCTTACTGATCCCCTGAAGGAATGAAATGATCACCAGTATTGGCTGATTTTGCAGACCTCTTTTCTCATTATCTCTCCTTGCAGATTAGTGTGGCATCTTGTGATGGGAAATGCCCGTCAGCTACCATATATAACATCAATGTTGAAAGTCACCTGAGGTTCTGCAAGTGCTGTCGTGAAAATGGAGTGCGAAACGTGACGGTGCCTCTGCACTGCTCAGGAAATGGCACTGAAGTAATGTACACACTCCAGGAGCCGATAGACTGCACATGCCAGTGGAACTGAGTGCTAGCATTCGAAGGAGGCTGCACGACAGTAACATGTCAGGCAGCGTCATCTTTCATCACTGTTATTTAGGCACATGGCAGACTTGCACCCTATAATGTGTCTTTACCACTCTTATGATTTGAAAACCTAACAGTGGACTTGAAATATGTATAGTTTTAATGGAAAAAATTAGATTTGTTGTTTTATTTTAGTGAATTAAATTATTGTAAGTTGTTTAGCGGAAATGCTGTCACATTTAAAGCTGTAGGGTAGGACAAATTAAGTCTTAGTGTAAAGTAGAAGCTTGTGCTGCAGAATGCTTTCCATTCAGTCCCTTGTGCCCTGGTTTTGGTTTTGGTTTTGTTTGTTTTGATTTGCAAAGTCTTCCGATGCTGTCCAAACTGAGGAAGACTTTAATTTTTCTTTCCTAGTCTTATCAATGTGATTAGTTGTAATTGGCTCATAGATAATCATAGTGAGTTGTGTTTCTTAGAAACAGAACATAGAATTGTAGGATGTTGGCTTAGTTAACACCTCAAAAAATATTAGGAATGCTATTGCAAATTCCCCTAATTATTATTATTTTTTACATGTGATGGTACCATAACATTTCTGGGACTTCTACAGCAATGTAGCAACAATGTGGCGAGTTTACGTTAAGGACTAGACTCCTTTCTAGATATTTTGGGTTCTGGTTTCATGATCGTTTATTGTAAATGATATAGCAAGGTGATTTTTAAAAAGTCACAGAATCTTCCATTACTAGAAAGCACTGGATAGGATTAAAACGTTTTTAAGACCAATATCCCTTTAGAATGCTCATGCATACAATAATAGTTATTTCAATTTTAAGGGAAAGAAAACCATAGTGTCGTTCATTATTTAGAGGAAGACCAGGAGCTATATTTTTATACCATTAAAATTATTAATTATATTGTTATTATTTAACATTTAGTTTAGTTAATGTTTATCACTGGGGACGGTTTCTAAATATATCAGTACACTATGAAACCTGAGGGCAACTTTGCCATTAAAACTGCTGCTTTGTCAGTGCAGGGACATACAGTTATCTGAACGTATTCATAACGTTAGAATGGAATGCCGCTCTCTGAAACTACAGAAAATCATTGACATTTGCAAATAACTTGCTCTGAGATCTTTGCAAATTTCCAAAGTCTTTCTACCAGGGAGTATAGAATTATTTGAGTTTCTTCCGTAGTAAAACGAGAGTGCCTTAGTGTGGTTATGATCATCAATGAAGGTCAGTGTCAATAAAAGCACATTAAAACTTCATCGACAAGCCAATGCTTGGATTTTAATAGGCTAGTGCCGACTTGAGCTATGTGACTTGTTTTCAAACATTAATGTTTCCATTTAAAAATTATGCTTCTAAGAAATACTGTAGTTATGAAGTGTTTGGATTTCCAAGGTCTCTTAATAATGTGTAAAAGTATTACCTGGAATGTCCTGATGTCTACTCTACATGAAAATGATTTACATTGTCTGTTTTAATACTGGCATTTTCTCTAGATATAAACATTTTTGCGTCTGTGATTATTAGCATATTGATGGAGTTGGACATTCTTGTCTAAATACATTAACATTTTACATAAAGACATCATGTATCTCAATCAGAAATTTGTAATATATGTTACCTATCACTTTCCTGTAAATTCTACTCTCTGTGGACTATCTATTATTAAATATTAACTGATCTTTAAATCAATTTGTGGGGAGAAGAGAAATATTCTTCTGCTATTTTATAAACAACAAATAAAATAAATACATGTTGAAGTTCTGTGATGTGTTTGGTGCTGTTCTAAACAAGGAGGACAGAGGCAAAACAGGCCACACACAATTTCTTCTGTGAAACTTTGAGTTCAAAAGGAAAGTTGTCCTTAACTAATTATATACATGAGGAAATCTAAATGGAGGCCTGAAAACAGATAGGAATATAGTATAAGTTATCACTCAAGTCCTCAGAAAGGCAAAGACAGACTTTCAATGACGGCTGCTTGTAGGCATAACTTTTTTTTTTAATTAGGTGTTTTCCTTGTTTACATTTTCAATGCTATCCCAAAGGTCCCCCATACCCACCCCCCTAATCCCCTACCCACCCATTTGCAACCTACATTTAATAAGGGTTCTACCTCTCTTCTCGCCCACCACCCAGCAGAAGTAGTGGAAGAGAAAAAATTTTGGATATGGGGGACACGGACCTGTCCGGCCATCGTTCTGTGGAGGCGAGCTCAATCCTCTATGGCAGCAGCTGTAGGAACAACTGAAAAATCACTTGAACAAAAATTTATTTGGGTTTTTATATCCACTGACATCAGAATAAACTGAAAATGAATCCATAATTTCTATGTGGAATAAACCCAGAGAAGTTCTAACAGAAAAATAGGGAAGAAATTGTTATCTTGTACTGGGGGAGGGGAATTATTCTAAGTTTCACTGAGTATACAGCAGCCTCCACACCATGATGAATACGTTTAATGAGAAAATCTGACACAAGGTAAATTTGCATGAAAGTAAGAAGTGTCAAAAGAAAACCATGAAACTGGATGGTGATATGTCACAAAAAGAAGTGACAGTCCTGAAACAAAGAGGGCCTGATAAAACATGTGAGAAATGATTGCTAGAACAAAAGGGTGCTATATGCAGATTGTTCAGAGAGGAATGGAAAAAACTGGTGGAGCTTTAAAATGGATGCTAAAATACCATCATTCTCATCAGGCTGGTAAACATTAAGATAATCACACTTTGTAAAAGGAAAAAAATAAGTATGAGAAGACAAATTTCTCTTATCACTGTTGATTTAAAATTATAAAAATCGCTGGGCAGTGGTTGCACATGCCTTTAATCCCAGCACTTGGGAGGCAGAGACAGGTGGATTTCTAGTTCGAGGCCAGCCTGGTCTACAGAGTGAGTTCTAGGACAGCCAGGGCTACACAGAGAAACTCTGTCTCGAAAGAAACCATATATATATATATATATATATATATATATATATATATATATATATATATATATATAATAAGGAAGATTAGCAACATAAATCAGTATTAGAGGCCTGTTTGATTTGACCATCCTACATGGGACATGCATCCTAGACAACACATCCATACAGACACAAATGGCATTTGCCCAAGGCTAGCAATTGTAATTAGAACACTTTGTAATCACACCAGTAAGAATGGAATAAGCAGGTTGTAATATTGTGACTGTGGATAAAACAGAGATGTATATATTCATGTGGACTGATCTCTAGCTGGGTTATAGGAATCCAAACTCAGGACCTCATGGTTGTGTGGAAAACACTTCCCTCACAGAACCATTTCTTCCACTGAAGGTAGTCTTTATATTTCATTTTTGAATTCTTATTAAAATACATTGACTTACATATTTATGGAATATAGTATGATAATTTAATATATGGATAAAGTGATAAAATGATAAAATCAAGGCCATTCTTCTAGAATGTTTGTCATTTATTTCTGTAAAGAACTTTCCAACTGTATAGTTACTTTGAAATATATTATTAGGTGTTGTACAGCATTGTTAACCTGCTGTGCTGTAGAACACAAGGGTACCCTCTCCTGTTCAGCTGAAGTCAGGTGCTTGTTGTTAGTCTCTCCATCCTCTTTCCCATCTATCCTTCTGAGCTTCTAGCATCACCTTTTCACCCTCCCTCCTTCCGCAGGATCAGTGATTTTGTTTCCAAAGATGAGTGACAGTGTGTGGTACTGATCTTTATTTCCTACATCATTTAATTGACTAGGATGATGAATTCTATGTTGATAAGTGCTATAAAGGGAAGCAGGATGGTGTGATGATAAACGCACAGCAGAATCTAACTTGGATTGGATGGAAAGTAAAGGGAAGTATCTGAGACACACAGACTGAGAGCCTAGGCTGAGGCAGGCATCAAGTGATCAAATGTTTCTAAACAATGTGTGCAGTGTGCCAAAGACCTTGGTGAGGCGTGAACAAATCTGGGCATCTAATCTATACAAATGTTCTTTTTTGTGCACTTTGAGGATGTTGATGGTATACGGTGTGGCCGGTTAAATAGGCTGGGATGCCGGATAAATAGGGTTTGGTAAAATACAATTATTATAGATTAGGTGGAAAATGGTAAAGGGTGCACAGAGAACATTGTACTGTATAAGGTATGTCTTGGAGATAAAGTCTAAATGATGTGGTTATCTCTATGGTACAGAGTTGTGAAGATTTCTCTCCAACAGATGATTAAATAGGTAGATGGTTTAAAGGAATTTGCTGGGTAGGTAAGGAAGATGCTTAGAATTCAGTTTCCACCCTGCTTCCTGGTCTATGAAATGACTGAGTGAAATTATTCATGTGTGCTCATATCCATTGGCCTACTGTCAAGAAGAGAGATTCTTCTTAGGAGGTGTTTGTCCAAAAGCACTCTGCAACTATTAATGACAGTCCGCTATGCTTAGAGACAGGAGCCTAGCATGGCTGTCCTCTGAGAGGCTCTGCCCAGCATCTAATGGAAAGAGATGGAGTGAGTCATAGCCAAACATTAGATGGAGCTTGGGGAGTCTTGTGGAAGAGTTGGAGGAAGGATTGAAGAACCCAAAGAGGACATGGACTCCACAGGAAAACCAACACTCAACAAACCTAGATCCTTGGGGGCTCTCAGAGACTGAACCATTAACCAAAGAGCTAGCATGGGCTGGACCTAGCTAGCCCCCCTACCCGCCCCCCGCACATAAGTAGCAGATGTGCAGCTTGGTCTTCGTGTGGATCCCCCAACAACTGGAGCGGGAGCTGTCTGTGAATCTGTTACCTGCCCATGGATCCTGTTCCCCTAACTGGACCTTTCTTGTCTGGTTTGAGAAAGAGACGACGCGCCCACTCCTGCAGTGACTTGATGGACCAGGAGTGGGGTAGGGTGGGGAGCTGGGGGGTGTTACCTAGAGTTGTTCCCCCTTTAGAGGAGAAGGGTGGGGTGTGGGGAGGTTCTATGTGAGGAGGTTTAGGAGCAGAAGGGGGCTGAGATTGGGACATAAAGGGAATAGATAAATAAATGTTTTTTAAAAAGTTAGTAAGGGAAAGCATATACAGAAAAGAAAACAAGACCCCCCAATTAAGTAGAAAGACCTCTGTCACTTAAATGTCATATAAAAACAGCTGAGGAAGGAGGCTGAGAAAGAATGGCGAGGGGCTAAAGCTGGAATAGTAATGGGGAGGTCACAGAAATCCAGAGAATGCGAGGAACTGGAGTTCCTCAGCATGGTGTACCTAGGCCCAGGCTTTGGTTTCTCACCTGTTTGAAAGCACCAAGACTTTTTGTGGCCTTTGCTTGTTTATTGCAAGAAGATGGTCTCCTTTTCTCCTCTGGACCTACCAGCAGCTCTGGAGTCCTTACTTTTTGATATTTTTGTTCACCTCCATAGCAGCACAGCCCATCATGTGTGGCCCAGAGCATTGGTAAAGAATCTGACAAAGAAGGAGATTTCACTTCCTGTAAGGTGAGCTGTGCCTGACAGGTGAAGAAGCAGCAGGAAAACTCTCTGCTTCTGCCCATGCGCACTTCTAAGGAGCAAGGCTTCCAATGGTGGGTGTGTCTCGGTACCCAGCAATGACTCTTGCTTAGTTTATATCTCACCTGCTTCACCTTACTTCTATCAAACCAGTTCCTTCCAGTCTCTTCCATTCAGTGTATACACATATATCTTATACATTATTTCCTGATGTTCAAAGAATTATGGTAAGATACAATTTTTTTAGAAAATTAAATCAAAAAAGATTTTTTAAACTATTTCCTGTGCCATTTTGGGAAGAAGAACAAAAATCAAATCCTCATGTACTCTTCCCATAAATTACACATTTTTGTCTTTTGTTTATGTTTTTCCTTCCTTTCTCCCTGTCTTATCTCATCTTGACAAAGGTTTTGTTTTTAAAAAAAATGTTGTTGAAATTCTTAGAAACCTATTTTTGGGTCTGTAGTGGTGCACAGTGGGGAAGCCAAGGACAGGAGGATCATGACCAGGGCTACATAATAGGCTCACGGTCAGCCTGAACTATCTGGTGAGAAGCCAATCTTAAGAAACCATGGTCTGTGTGTAAACCTCAGTGACAGGATGATTGGTTAGCATGCAAGGGCCAAGAGTTTGATCCAAACAACAACCACAACACACACACACACACACACACACACACCACACACACACACACACACACACACACACACACACACACACACACACTCACCCTTAAAATTTTCAGCCATGGTGGTCCATGAGAGGTTGAGGTAGGATTGTGAATTTTAGACCAGATTGAGTTACAGACAGGAACCTTATCTCAAACAACTTCTGGTATTTTTCTTTTTTCTCCCATTAAATTTTTTCGTTCTTTTTGAAAAATTGGTTATTTTATTTATTTACATTTCAAATGTTATCCCCTTACTTCCCAGTTCCCACAAACTCCCATCTCCTCTCTCCTCCCCCTAGTTCTATGAGGGTGCTCCCCCACCCACCCACCCACTCCTGCCTTAGCGCCCTGCCCTAGCATTCTCCTACCCTGGGTCATCAAGCTTCCACAGGACCATGAGGCTCCTCTCCCATTGATGCCAGATAAGGTAATCCTCTGCTACATATGCAGCTGGAGCCACGGGTCCCTACATGTGTACCCTTTGGTTGGTGTAAGTCACTGGAAGCTTTGGAGGGGGGAGGGTCTAGTTGGTTGATATTGTCATTCTTCCTATGGGATTGCAAACCCCTTCAGCTCCTTCAGTCCTTCCCCTAACTCCTCCATTGTGGTCCTGCTCATGTATTTTCACAAGAGCTGAAATATACTTGCCATATGGTATTTGTATTGGCTGCTTTTATGTTGCTATAACACCATGACCCAAAGTGACTTATGGAAGAAGTCCTTTATTTTGACTCCTGGAAGAATTGCTTTACTTTGGCATCTGGTTTCAGGGCAGTAGAGTCCATTATGGATAGAAAGCTCTCGGCAGCAAGTGGTAGGGATGGAGGCAGGAGCAGGAACCTGAGCGATCACTTCCTCAACCACAAACACAGGACAGACAGAGAAGAGACTGGAAGTGGGGTGTGGTGAGAAACCCATGAAATCTGCCCCCAGTGACACAGGACATTCAACAAGGTTGTACCACCTGAGGTTCCCCAAGCAGCACCATCCACCGAGGGCCATTATTTAGATACATGAGACTATGGGGACATTTCCCATTCAAACCACCACAGCATTCTGTTAGAAATGAATATCCTAATATATTTAACCCACGTCTTGAGAGATACATTTCTATTGGTTTCCCTCTTAAAGTCCTTAAGGGTGAAGTGGAATTAAAGACTCAGTTGGCACCAACTCATGGATGCTCCTGGTCATCTCACCATTTGCCTTCCACGTACTACGTTTAAATCAAAGCTTTTCTCAACAAACACTGTTTAAGAGTTTGTTTCCTTCATCCTTCATCACCTCCCTGTGCTCCTATTAGGCAGGAGCAGATAAGCTAATTCACATGATAAACAAAAGATATCTGTTTATAGTGGCATAAGAGATCCAAGTTTGCCAGTGAACTCAACCTGGTTATGGGTTCACTTTAATTTTCTTTTGTCTAATTTTCTTTATTTTCTCACATGGTAATTCCATAGCGTCCTATAGAGATACAGCCTGGGAAACATTAACTTAATACCTGTCTCATTTTTAATCTTTAAGGCTCTTTTTTTTTTTTTAAATTAAAACAGTCTGGTAAACATGTTTATTTTAATAGATGAATTCAAATTAATTACTGATTTATTCAATTTGTTTACACTGAAAAGGAGAAAAGACTGTTTCAGTATCTTGGGGCTGTAGTTCCCAGCAGGAGAAAAGAAGCTCTTAATAGAAGTTAAAAGGCTTTTGAGTCTTTGTGGAAAATTATCATGCAAAGCCTTAAGATATTCACATTACACAGAGAATAGCAGTAAAGCTTTGAAGCCTAGGTATCATCAAAAAATACTTCGAAATGATTTGTGGTTATGATATGCAGATTCAATAACTGTGTAAATATTGAGTAAGTGTCAATGACTGGAATAGATTCACACACATGTTAATATCCTAAGACAACTGTCACTGTCAAGGGCTATGCACTTTGACTGCTATGTTTGATGGTTATTGCTTCTCTAAAGTGCAAGGGAATATTGAAGACTTTTGCCTGTTGATTAGCAAAGCCACTGACTCGTTTCAGCATGATAATGATCACTTATTGAAAATGTTACAATTTGCTGAACAAATGGATACAAAAAAGAATGGAGAACAGGAGTGTGCAGGTGATCAAAACACGGTGTACATGTGTGAAATTCTAAAGAATAAATAGGAAACGTTACTTAGATCACTTGACGGCGTCCAAATTTGCTTATAGCCATCAGAACCAAAATACCAATTTGATAGCAATGAAGTGTTCTCATAGCATGGGACTTTAACACCATTTGCTTTTTTGAAGACTGAAAAGGGTGCAGAGCACCCTCTGTCCAGCCAGGAATGAAGCAACCTGAGTATGGCTCTTTTGTAAAGCTGCCTGATTTCAGATCATTTTTGCTGTCTCAGGGCTCCCAGTCTAGGTACAGACATAAACAAATAAAAAGGTCAGCATTTACCCTACCGCAGAACAATGTTCTAGAAAGCAGAAGTTCAGAAGTTGGTGGTCTGTTACCCTTAGTGAGTGACGTGTCAGGGCTCCACTATAGAAGATTGAAGTTGAGCAGTGATTGCGATGAAAATTGGGGAAATTGAAATCAAGGCAGGTAACAGGAGGAGGAGGAGGAGGAGGAGGAGAAGGAAGAAGGAAGGAAGAAGGAAGAAGGAAGGAAGAAGGAAGAAGGAAGAAGAAGAAGAAAAGAAGAAGAAGAAGAAGAAGAAGAAGAAGAAGAAGAAGAAGAAGAAGAAGAAGAAGAAGAAGAAAAGAAGAAGAAGAAGAAGAAGAAGAAGAAGAAGAAGAAGAAGAAGAAGAAGAAGAAGAAGAAGAAGAAGAAGAAGAAGAAGAAGAAAAAAGTAGTTGTTAAAATCTTGCCAAAATGCTGTAGGGGAAAACACGTGTGCATGCCACTTCTCAACCATGCTAAAAAAAGACAATGGCTCCATACTGTTAGGTCCCAAACCCCAAATGGCAACAGAGCTGACATTATTGCAGATGACAGGTTGGGACCAGCTCAGGGTGGATGGACTCTGACCCGATAAACTTAACTTGGCATTCCTAAGAAACCTTGTAAAATGGGTTTCTGTTTGCCAGGGAAAGCAATTGCCTTTATATCTGCCCTATGCCCACTATCTCTGCAAAGGGCGTCTAGTTCTCTACTAACTCAAACAAACTTGCAACCAATCAAAGGCCCACACTACGCCCTCTTCCTCTCCTTCCTCTCGTGGCAACATAGCCCCTAACAACTGCCAAGATTCTCCCACCATTCTTGCCGGGGAGGTAGCATGGCAGTTTTGAATTGCCCCAAATAACTTTCTTTCCACTCATGGGGCTGTCTGATTCGGTGATTTTACTGCTCCCTTGCTTACACCTACAAAGCCACCTGTATAAAATTAACTGTAAGCTAGGCTACGCGATCTGTTTCTTTTTTCAACTTCTATAAGATGACAGGCTCTCACTTGTAATGTCCTTCATCGCCTCCGCTTCCCTCCCCTTGTGAGTACTGAACACAATTCCACTGGGATGTTTGGGGACTTGCCTCCCACTCCTCCCCCAGCAGTTTCTTGTCTCCATGGAGACTTTTCACTCAAACGGGAGACAGCGTTGTGGGCGGGGAAAGCATAATAACTAGGGAAGAGCCAGAGCTCTGAGAGCAGGAGGAAGGGGCAGGAGGGTTGGGGGGGGGGGTGGGGTGGCGGGTAGGTGGGACCTGGATTGTGCTTTGTGCATGGTGCAGACCTGGAACTTCCTCTGCACAGGGTCAGGGTCAGGGTAGACGAGGGGTCTCAAGGCTGCAAGCATTTCAGGTGTGCAAGCCTTGTGCTTTGACTAGCTAATCCTTCAGCCCTTTCCTTCCTGCTTGAAGGGTTCCTGTCCACCTTGGCATCAATACATGGAAATTCCTAGTCATCTCACCGTTTGCCTTCCACTCAGGACATTTAGAAAAACTGTACTTGAAAAGAACCAGTCTGTCTCTATCCACTAGAGGGGTAAACACTGTGACTTACAGATAATCAGAGTGTGCACCGTAAGGGACAGCAAGCTGTTTGCACTCCAGCGTTCCACAACTTGTAGCATATGTAGTGAACATTCTAATTTACACAGAGACTTGGGGACGGATAAGCAGAGAACAAAACTCTTACATCAGTTGGCCAGTTAAGTGAGACGTGTGAAAGCTTTGCGGTTTTGTGGAAGGGCTTGAGGATTTGATGGTTAGCTGTTTCTTTTTAACTGGCTGTGTGTTTTCTCTAAGGCAAACACCTGCTTCATAGTAACCAAAGAGGATTTTGTAGGAAGAAACTTGCTTTAGGGTGCTGATTTGAATGGATTCTGTGGACCTGTTTTTAACCAAAGGGCATTTGCAATTTGAGAAATAAGAATGTGAAGCTCAGCCTCTCTCTCTCTCTCTCTCTCTCTCTCTCTCTCTCTCTCTCTCTCTCTCCCTCCCTCCCTCCCTCCCTCCCTCCCTCCCTCCCTCCCCCTCTTTCTTCTTCTTCTTCTTCTTCTTCTTCTTCTTCTTCTTCTTCTTCTTCTTCTTCTTCTTCTTCTTCTTCTTCTTCTTTTCTTCTTCTTCTTCTTCTTCTTCTTCTTCTTCTTCTTCTTCTTCTTCTTCTTCTTCTTCTTCTTCTTCTTCTTCTTCTTCTTCTTCTTTCTTCCCTTTCCCTCTTTCTTTCTTTCTTTCTTTCTTTCTTTCTTCCTTTCTTTCTTTCTTTCTTTTGACTTTGACACAGGGTCTTATTTTACAGCTGATAGTTCAGGTGGACATTTTTTTAAAAAGAGCATCTAACATGAAAGATCGCTTGCCACACAAGCTCTTGGATGAAAATATTTTTAGAGTAAATTGAGTTGAAATTATCCTTACATGTTTTTTCTACCTAAATTTCAATTTTATCAACAGCATTTGAAATATTTTTCATAATGATGGTGTCACTTTAAAATGTGAGGGATCACCTCCAATGCAGGAGCAGTGTGTAGGTGTTCTCATCGTTCATCTAGTGAGGTTAAATAGTTTTGCACAATGAGATGTAATTTTGTGTACTTGCCTGGTAATTCATTTTATTTCTAACACTTTCTTCATATTCAATTAAAATGATTTCTAGAAGCAAATTATTTTCCTATTTGTTGGAAAGTACTGAAGCTTCCAATTTTATTAGATAGAGAGCATTATGTATCGGGTACTTATTAATGTCTCCACATTCTCCTGGATGAGCAATCTATCTAAATGGAAAAGACAGAATATTGAACTAACACACTCTCTCTCTCTCTCTCTCTCTCTCTCTCTCTCTCTGACACACTCTCTCTCTCTCATGCACGCACACACAGGTTAAAGATGTCAAATACTTTAGTTTCAAAGCTAAATATATGCGTGTTTGATTAAACTAAGCATACTTGACTTTCCAGGTAGTGAATCAATTATCATACTGCTCTGGTGACACTCTGTTATCAAGGATGAGACATTTTGTAGTGTGTCTCTGTGACAGTAATTAACTAACAGTCAAGATGCAATTGACTTGAGTCTATCATTTGGGAAAACAGGGGATGCACTAAAGGGGAATAGTAATATCAGGGTGAATTCATAAGAATGGTTTCCTGTGTTAGGTATCACACCTATGTGAGCATGTAAATGGCACATGTCTCCACTCCTTACTAGTATGGGATTTGTAAGCAGGGAAGAGATCATAATTTGGTAAAGGGCATAGCAGATGAAGCATTTCAAGGTTGGTTGTTGGACTGTGATAAATAGGGGTTTGTGTCTGTGGAGACTCAACCCAACAATGCTGTGAGACTTGCTTCTCAAGTCTTTGATGCTCAAGTTACTAATATAAAAAATAACGTGGAATTTGCATATACCCTGTATGTATACTGTTATATACTTTAAATTAGGTCTAGATATTTAGAATATCTAATACAGTATAAATGTTACACAGTACTGCATTGCTTAAGGAACAAAACAACTTTTCCCAAATACTTTTGATCTGAGACTTATTGGGCCCACAAATATGGAACCTAGGGATCTAGAGGGCTGACTGAGTGTCAGTCTCTTGAAACTGAAATCTTTTTATCTTTTTTTTTTTTTTTTTTTTGTAATTTAAGACACTATGTCATGTCGAATTCTCTAGTTTATTGAAATAAACTGAAGACTGAAAATGACTCAAAGTCAGCCATTTTGCACCCAAATGTCACATTATGTGACTCATCTGTGGTTGCTTTCATAGGTATTGGAAGTCAAAGATTGCTTTGCAGAAGGTGAGCAGAGAAGAGGGAGAGATGGGGAGAGATTTACTGATGGGTACCAAGTTGCAATCAAGTCGTGTCTTCCATATAGGAAAGTGTCCACAGACAGTGTTTCTACACTGCATTCTCAAAAAGACTCAACACAGGACTTTAAAGTTTTTCACCCATGAGAAGTAACAAATGTTTGAGGCAGGCATGTTTAACCTTATGCAACAGACACATGTAATGATATGAAGAATATCTCATAGATAGGTATAACCCTTGTGTCTTTATGCATCAATCAAAAGCAAATTAAACAAAACCAGTAAGTAACCAGCTATATCCCTCTACTTTCAAAAAGAATAAAGAATAACTAACTGGTATATTTTTATGGTATCTTGTGAGTTATTTTTAGTAATGAAAAATATCTTTTCCCTCTCATCCATCTCCTTACCATAAACAATAAACAAGAATGTTTTCAAGAACTCCTGAGATGTAGGGTTGAGGCAACACTGAAGTAAGTACCAACATGAACTAATGCACACATCTCCTCCAAACTGGATGCTGTCTCTACTCTTTTTTACTACACATCACACAGAAATAAAAATTAAAATTAAAATTAAGCAGTTATTCCTACCTTTTTTTCTAGAAGGAGAACATTTTTTTGAAACCAGAAGAACTAGAATATAATTATTTACATGATTGTCTTGTATTTAAAAATGTAAGAAAAATAATTCTAAAGTTGGGTCTCCTTTAGACAGGAAAACATCTGGGTCTTGCTCTAATGGAGTTATAATTGCACACTAATTCTGCACACGTAATTCCAGAAGCTACTTTACAACAGTTCTAATTGGTTACAATTCATTCCCTACTTGATTAATAAAAGCATTAACATTTTTATTGGTTTGGGAGATGTTAAGAGTAAAATAAACAGAAAGTTAGGGGTTGCATTGTTAAAATTACATAGCTTAGTAAGGAGAGTTATGTGACATTATATTGATGTATTGATCTCTGACATGACACAATTAGGTAGGTTCATCTTCACAAGGAAAAGTAACCATTGTAAAATTACCAGTGTCAGTATGTCTGGAAAGATACCCCAGTCACACTGTAACAGTCTCAAGTTTTTCAAACCTTGAAGATATTATTTTAAAAACGAAGAGGAAAGAATATTTGTATCTTCATATCTTAGGTCAAAGAATCAACATGGACTGCTCTTAACGATGTGTATGTCAGTAAAGAGCTATTGTGTTAAATGAAACTTTTGTCTATGTTCATTCATGTGTCTGTTAGCCCTGACTTTATTAGTTCAACAAATGTTTCTTTATTATTACATATACATACTAGACATAGCTTATATTTCTGTAGACTATTTTTGTCAACCACTTCGGTAGGCATCGGATTCTTGGGCCGATAGTGTTTTAATTGTGGTCTTCCCTTGATCAGTCCAGGATTGATATGCATGAGATCATTTTCACGACTTACAGCCTTATCCAACTCAAATCATTACTAACGCAGTTTTCTCCTGTGAGCTTCAGAAGTGCTCATTATATTCCTAATAAATGGTTGGTCTTTCCCACAGATGCGTCAGCGTTGTCGAGCTGAGTGCGTAATGTTCCTCCCCTCAACCTTATTCCACTTTCTGCAATTGTCTCCTTTCCTACAAATATAGAAATATAACCCAACGTGGACATTTGTTCTCTCTCACTCTTTCTACTCCATACACCTAAAGTTCTGATGCTAGTTTTATGAAAAGACATTGAAAGAGCTGAAGGTTTTGTTTAGCATCAGTGAAGTGAGGCTCGTGTGTGGCATTTTCTTCAGTTTTCTAAAAGTGTGGAGTGTCTCACAAACTCTCATCTGGTCAGTGGTTTGCTGAAAAACCCAACCCCTAGCACCAAAGCCAGTCAGCTCTACTCTTCATGATCATCACCTTTTCTAACACCCTGTTTTCCGTCAGAGGATCACCCCCGTGTAACAGAGAAACTAAGTTCTTCAGAGAAACCTGTTGTGGTTGTCACAGGTGAGCATGTGTGGAAGAGGATAGGTGGATGACGATATAAACATGACTTCATTCAGGTCCTTGGAGTAACATTAGATCTGAAGAATAAGTTGGCACATTTTAAATCAGTTGTTTAATTTCTCACTCAATGTGGTGAGTTGACCTCTAGGGGGCAGTCTCATCATAGGCGTTTCGGAAAATTCACTTCAGTACATTACCCGGGGTTGTTTTGAATCTTGTGTAGATCACAATTGTGAATCTATCATGTAATTAATCTTTATCTTTATACACTTTAATATAACACTGTATTCATAGAATGTAAAACATACATTTTTCAGGAAAAGCACGAATCCTAACAGTAGTGTGCATCCATACTCAATACACTCTATGTAGATAACCTTATTAATAACAGAATTTCACCATATAACATATATCCACTCTAAAGCTGAGCTAGGAGGGATCAAAACCCTTTCTGTGCATATCATAGTGCACATCCTATATTCACTGGGAATATTTGATGTTCTTTGTAAATAACAGCAAGTCTGGTTAATGTTTATCAAAAACAAAAGCCAAGTTTCACAAAGGAAAATATTTGCCTAGCTGGGTACTAGATAGTGTATATTTTATCTTTTTAGGATTTTGATAAAACACCCTTCAATTGCCAAAAGGCTGGTTACATGTTTTTGGAAGGTGCTTTCTCTTCAGGTGGCAGGTGCACTGGAAGGCAATATTCCCAGGTATGTAATAGTTTGATTAACATAGAACAAAGAGAAACGCGTGAGGACCGGCCTGTGTGCTTAATTTTTGGGTTCTCTGTGTATTGGCTGTAATCTGATAAACAGGAGTTGTGTCCAAGAATTAGGAATCCATTGCTGCTTTATGCTCTTAAGGTTTGGGGGGTGGGGAACATCTTGTATCATTTATCATTCACACAGTGAGTTGTTTTACAGCATCCGGGACTGTGATAGGCTCCCGAGACGGAACTTCAGCGACACAGAGCAACTCCACGTAGTGCTAATGCTGCGTGAGAAACTCTGTCACGTGGTTTTCACCCTGGATACTTGGGAGCACAGAGAAACTGCAACTAACCCAGTGGCAGGGGCCAGGGGTATCCTTGAAGACGGGCATGCAGGATTACAATGAAAGAGAAGGAGATAGCCACGAGGTGGAGACAGAAAGGGAGAAGGGTGCTGTAAACAGAAAAGGGCATCAAGAAGTCAGAGAGGGAAGGTGGGGAAGGCTTCATAAGACACTGGTGTGGGAACACGCAGAGGCAGCATCTAGGTCAGTGTGCAGGCAGAGCCTAGAAACATGAAGCTAAGCAAAGAACATAAAATGCCTCAGAGAGTACATTTTATTCACTAAAACTTTACTGTAAAGTGTCATGGAGTTTTTGAGACCTTAGAAAGATTCAACTCCTTGTCCTAAAACTCCGTGCAAACTCTGTGACCCATTTATTTTCGGGATCTTCCTCGATCTCTGTGTATGTGAGATTCAGTGTTATGTCTGATAAGCTTTACTTTAAAGTAAATGTTTACATATGTTTTCAAAAGTCACCTTCATAAAAATAAAGATCTGAAGTTATTTCATTCCAGGAATTTTGTTGGATACATTTTGTAATTGGTTTACCCTGATATTCTTTAAACATTGGGTATAAAGGTGACGTTGTGATGTGAAGGGGTTGCAGACTAGGCATCCTGCTTTGAACCACAGTTTCTTGAGAAGTTTAATTGTGTAGCCTAGGCTGTCCTCAAACTCATAATCCTCCTGCATCTGCCTCCTTCAGAAAATCCTACCTGCGTGCATACCTACATACCTGGCAACTCTGTTGTTTATATTGCTAAAGCAACGAACTAACATCAATATAGATGCAGTATCATTTTTGTGAAACTAAGTGATTATTAGAAGCACAATCAATTCTTTGAAGGTTACTTAAAGAAAAACAATGAACAATTTAAAAATCATATTACAGCTCTTATACATAGGAGCTGATGATTTATTGTTTTGTCTGAGAATGAGAGAAAGCCCAGAAGAATATGGAAGGAGGCAACAGAACTATAAAAAAGATATTATCAATTTTATGGGAATTTTGTGGTCACAAAACCCACAAGACTAACTATTTGGATAAACTGGATAAGGGAATAGGTTGAACTACCCTCTTCAGTTTTTATGATAAAATACAAAGAAGACTCCCCAATGTTACTCTTCCTGAATGATACATAACCCCCTGATTTCTTACCTCTTTCTAAATGTTTCATAACTTTGAAAATCAGAGAAATCATGTAAAGTTGGAACTTTCTTTTTAATAAATAGGAAACTGAGTTTCTCAGCCTCCCTATGCTGTGACCCTATAATGCTGTCCCTCATGCTGTGGAGACCCCCACCATAAAATCACTTTTGTTCTGCTTCATACCTGTAATTTGGCTGTTGTTATGAACTGTACATATCTGATATGCCATGTATCTAAAGTGTGACCCTCTTCATAAAAGGAGGTCATTTTTGACCTCCCAAAGGGGCCACGACCCCAGATTAAGAGCCACTGCCTTAGGTAACCTTCAACTTTAAGCCTTTGTACATGTATTTCTTTAGTTCTCATGGTCCTCTTCCAGAACCTCATGTGTGCCTGGCTCTCTTACCTCCCTACACACTTTGCTTAAAAACTCTATTTCTTTTTTCCATGAACCCTTGTCTTCAAATCTCTACTTAATAAGATGGCTTACTCCCTCTGAACTCCGTTATTCTGTCTCACCTTTTTTCTTTAGGACTTGTGCATAAAGTACTATATAATGTACTCTTTATTTTATGCATTATTTTTTGCCAGTTTCCACACATTAGAATATAAATGTCTCAGATAGAAGTATTATTTTGTAGATGCATTTTACCAGTGTGGAAGAGTGATGGCTGAAGAGAGTGTGCACACACATAATTAAAAAAAAAAAAGAACATTTCAAACAATGGGAACTTTGCTTTGATGATAGTCTTCACAAGGCTGATGAATTCGCCAAGACTTGAGGATTTATAGTCTAGCCCTCTTGAAATAATGATGCTTATATTTAGTCTTGCTAATAAATGTGCCACATAATAAGATTTTTTTCTCTTAATTTGAGTCTTTACTGAAGTAATTTTATTGGGGTGTGGTTCTACCCTGCTCTAGCCCATATAGCTTCTGAATAAGACAGAGAAACTTGGCATTTTTATTAACAAACCATAAGCCTAAATTGGAGTTCTGAGCTATTCTAGCCTACCTTCGAGCCATGAGCCCCATGTTGCTTGTCAACTGAATTCTGCTCTGTTTGCTCTGCTCCACATGTGTCCTTGAGGCAATTTCCTCTTGGATACACGCTCATGGTTCATCCTGCCTCACGGTGACCTCCTTCTTCTACCCCCTTTTTTCTTCTCCTTGTCCCTACCTGAGGCCCCCTACTCTATCACAAGTCCTGCCTTCCTCTGTTTCCTGCCCAGTCACAGGCTCTAGCCTTTTATTAGCCAAACAGAGATTATTGGGGAACATAATTCACAGCACATTGATCAATACAATGCTCATGTCTAGGCTGCAACCTGGTCTTGAGGTACAGAATTCAGCATCTGAATACACAGCACACAAGTCCAACTCCAAAGTCTTTTCAAGATATATCCATATAAGGATTTGTTAAGTTTACTTTAAATGTCAATTAATGTTGAATTGGGATATTTTTGTTCAACACCTTGAAAAACGGCAAAAAACCAGGATGGATTAATTTTTTTTCATCTGTTTCTGTAAGGGATTACTCTACCTCAAAAGGATTTTGCCAAACCTGGAAACCTGGGAGAAAGAGTCTGTTTTCAATGGAAACCTTTAGAAGATACCCATGAGACCCACACTAAAATCCAGTCTGTGTCAGATTCATGTCATGTCATAAAGCATTTTGTAAAGAAAGTAGATAGATTCAGGATTGATGATTTCTTCCTTAGAGTGGTGTCTACTATTGGAATAACAACGGCGATTCATGGCGGGCAGAGTGAGCTGGTAACTGACTAATGCACTCTAGATGAGGCTCCGATGCTTTCCATACTTATGAGATATTTATTAAGTGGAAAGTACTCTAATTATTCCTTGACGCTCTCGTACAATGGCAGGTTACATGTGTTCACGTATATTTTTGGTGTGGCTTAACTAAGGCTGCTCACTAACTTGGAACTTGGAACAATTTGCTTTTTATTTTTTATTTTGTAAATTTTCTTCCCTGAAAATGTCCCATAATATTTCAAAGTAGAAATGTCTTGCCTGGATTTGTATCTCAGTTTTACCATTTGAGTAACTCTGAGCAATATATTCAACATGCTTATACAAAACCAGGGAAGATAATAGCATATATTTTATTATATTGACAATGTAAAATGTTTGGGAATAACAAAAATGTTCATGTTTTCTGACTTATGATTAATGTGTCCAATAAAAAAAAATCACTGATTTTTTAAACATTTGTAGGTTGTGATTTTTGTAAATTTAAGGAGGAGATAAGAAAGAAAACAATGTGTAATGGAAAATTGAAGAGTGTGATGGTTTGTATATTCTTGGACCAGGTAGTGGCACCATTTGGAGGTGTGGCCTTGTTGGAATAGGTGTGACCTGGTTGGAGTAGGTGTGTCACTGTGGGTGTGGGCTTAAGACTCTCACCCCAGTTGCCTAGAAGTCAGTCTTCCACTATCAGCCTTTGGAGGAAGATGTAGAACTCTCAGCTCTGCCCACACCATGCCTGCCTGGATACTGCCATGCTCCCACCTTTATGATAATGGACTGAACCTCTGAACCTGTAAGCCAGCCCCAAATTAAATGTTGTTTTTATGAGACTTGTCTTGGTCATGGTGTCTGTTCACAGCAGTAAAAACCTAACTAATACAAAGAGAGATAAGGATATACCAAGGATGTACCATCAATAGGCTGTAAATGAAAGAAGAGACATTTGAATATAAGCTTAAAGGACAAAATGGTACCAGCATGGAACATGATAGAAAAATATTCTGGGCATGAACGCAAGAATAAAGACTGTGATCTAGAAAAACAGCATCAAACAATTGGAGTCTTTGAGTAGAGTATCTATAGGAGGAAGAAAGGCAGGAGAACTGGTAATTGTACAGAGGTATCCAGGAGTCAGATCCGAAGTCTGTGACTGCCAATGCTTTGGGGGAATTTCCTTAGAGATGGGGAAACCATTGACGGTCTTGTACAATTTGACTTGACTTTTGTTTCATAATATTCCCTCTGTGTGTGTGGGGGGGTGGGGGGTGGGGGGGTGGGGGGTGGGGAAGCTGCAAGCAGAAAACCTGTCAAGAAAGATATTTCAGAAATCCAGGCAAAAAGACATGGTAAGCAAAGGTATGCACAGTATAGAAGGAAAATCCATTCATTTTCCAGTTTGTCAAATACAAGGGCTAAACTCTACATTGCTTGTTCTGAAAGAAGCAAGAGACCTGGGTTTTAGACTGAGTAATTGGGTAAATGTTAGTGATGCTTAGGAAGAGCTTGATGGACCAATTAAAAAGAAAGAATGGATCCAAGAATCTGGGTATGCAAATGAATAATAGCCAATAGTGTGTTCCATTTTACTGCCTACTACTGAAACCAGATTTAGGCTATGCACTGACACACTTTCCCCTGTGGATTTTTAAGAAAAACTATTTTAGTTGTAAAAGAGAAAACAATTGCAAACTATATGTTATCATAAAGAATTATCCCATGCCTATACAACAGTACACTAAATAAATGCTCATGGGCAAGCAGAGCAGAGGTGAAAAGACTTGGCTTTTGGAGTCTTTCACTTATTGGCAGTGTGAGGTTAGAGGATGCTCATCTTCTCCGACTTCTCTCTGAAAACATTTAAGACATTGAGGCCATTAGTTTAAAATACTGTTCCTGACAAAATGTCATGCAGTTCACTAACTTGAGGATCCCAGGTAAAATGTTTTAGATCATCTCTGTCTGAAATATAAGATTTTTGACATTTTTCTTAAGATGAGTATTCTGAAATTTTTCTAGGAAAAGACTTAACTTTCAACCTATGGACCTGGAATAGATTAACACTTACTTATTAGTTTTTGTAATGGCATTTATAATGACATTTTCATTAGTAGATTTTTTTTTTTGAGAAATGCTCTTTCTGTGTAGCCTTGGCTGTCCTGAATTGGCTTATATAGATCAGACTAGCCTTGAACTCATAAAGATCTACCTGTCTCTGCCTTCTGAGTGCTGGAATTAAAGGCTTACACCACCATGCCCACTACCAGTAGAATTTAGAGCAGATATTTGCCCATTTTCTCATCTGATATATCATTCTAAGTGTCGTTTTGATTATTTGGGACTTTAATGATCCATTTTTATCATTGCTCACGTCACGGACCCGAGCTTCCTTTCATGAGCACTGCAGAACCATCCTCCTCCATGGTTCATTCAGAGAGCCTGTTGAATGTTCAGACACCCACGAGGTGTCCTTGATTGTTGCTCCTATGTGGAAATTTCTCTATATCCTTTGGGCATCCCAATATGTCTAACACTGATATTGGGTAGTAGTAGTAGTAGTTGTTGTTGTCCTTAAGCTTAATAATCACTTTCAGTATTGAATATTTTTTAATAATCACATTTACTTCCTTTATTTAAATTTTTAAAGAAAATATGACTCTGTCCCACACTGCATAGGTCTAAGTTAAGAAGTTAAATATTTTCCTTGTAGTCCTTCAAAAAGTAACATCCAACCGTCTCTTCGTTAGGACTGTATTTCCTTTTCTTCCATACATTTTTAAGCAGGCAAGTGTGGAAAGGAATGCCTTTTCTTTTAGTGAACTGGAAAAGTCATACAAAGAAAAGTCCAGTTTTGGGGCTGCTGAGATGGCTCAGTGGGTTAGAGCACTAACTGCTTTTCCGAAGGTCCTGAGTTCAAATCCCAGCAACCACATGGTGGCTCACAACCATCTGTAATGAGATCTGATGCCTTTTTCTGGTGTGTCTGAAGACAGCAACAATGAACCTACTTATAATAATAAATAAATCTTAAAAAAAAGAAAAGTCCAGCTTTCATATTTCTGTGTTGTACATTTCTCTCCCATTGGAACACACTTGCCCACTTGTATCTCGAATTTGTCTTGAAAGTAAACAACACAACTGGATCTCCAGCTATGATTATGCACACTTTAAAATGTGTTCTTGAGAGGACGTGCTGATAAGCAGATACTTTGAAGCTAGATGGCCTGGGTTAGAATTCCTGCTCCATGATGTACCAGGTATTTTGAAGGCAAGTCAGAGCTTTGTTTCCATTTGGTTGTTTTTCAGGCTGTCCCTTTCCCAGGAAAAGTGGAAAGCCCTATGTTCATCTACTAGGGTAAGAGAGAGGGGGAGGCGGAGGCGGAGGCGGAGGGGGAGGCAGAGGTGAGAGGCAGAGGGACTCACTTCAGGTATTTTTAACACTGACCTTAGACTATGCCCACTTCTTTTTTCTTTTAGAAAAATTCTTTAATACTCGGAATATAGACAGCAATTGGTCCCATGGCTACCTTGGCCACTCATTTTCTATGCCAGGGTCCCTTAATCCCTGCTCATGATACATTTAGGAGCTTTCACAGAACATTGTCTAGAAGTCCAGATGGATTAGTTGTCTCTGGATGCCAGCCTTGAAAAAGCCTTAGTTACTGTAAGTCTTTGTAACTGAGGAGGGTTGTATGGAATTTAAAGAGAAAAACCTACCGACATGTGATGATGGAAAAAAAATATAATTGGCAAGGAGAAAGTCTGGTAAATGCACCTTGAAATCCAGTAGGTACCATATGGAATCTGTTATGGGAAGTTTATTGACCACTTACTTCCTCATTACCACCCAGGATGGAAAAGGCAAGAAGGTTCCAAGTTACAGCTGGATGAACGGATGGAGATACTGCGTAGATTTCAGGTCTTAGAATGCTAATTATAGACGGTGTGGAAATTTGTCCACACAGTATGCGCCCTGTGTAAAGTGGTGAGCAGCATTAGCGGCTACTTAACAACTTAGAATAATTTCCACTGTATTAAACCAGATGTTACAAAGAGAACTGAAAAAAAAAAAAACAGTACTATGCTCTGGAGGGAGAGAATGCTTTTCAAAAATGTGTATTTAAAAAGAAGGTATCTGCTAAATAAGAAAGACAGACTTAAGGAAAGCCCTGAATACTGTATCCCACCGATCCACAGATAGAATAGAAATACAGAGTGTCCTGAAGAAAAATAAAATACACTGAAATCATCTAAAGTTTCAAGTCTGTTCTAAAGAGCACAACAGAGAGTTAAAGCTCTTTATCAGAAGTCAGAGAGAGTGGACATATAAACAAATTCTTCCCTAAAATGGTTGCCAGGACCAAGTTTCTAAATGTGAAATGATATGCCTATGCAAAACCTCTGTTGCCTTTGGGATATAGTCTGACCTCATTGGCCTAGCGTGCAGAGCTTTTCACAGACACTTGTTCTAGACATAGCAATTCCATGCCCAGAACTATTTATTTCTCCTGCACACCCCATGTTTTAACTACCTTGATTGCCTGCCACATCATGGGCACTGACTGCTCTGAGCATACTGTTTGTGAATTCATTTTATTTAGCTTGTCAGTGTAGACACTACCTATGTATTTAAGGATGAGAAATCCAGAGCAGAGAGAAACTAAAGAGTTGAAAGAATTTGGAACTGCAACACACATGGTGCCCACTTTGGGTTTCTTTATGTTTTTGTCTTTACCTGGAATTTCATCTTCACACATAGTCATCTGGGAAGCAGGAAGTCTCTTGAAGGATCCAAACAAAATACCTTTGACTCTGGGAATCTTTGACTAATAATAAACCTGGTGATTTTTATCTCTGCTCTGAGCTAATTGTTTAGGATGCCTCTAGCTCAGCTCTAGCATTTCGGATTCTAGTTAGCGATCTCTTTTCTGAGATTAGAAGCCAGGCTTTACTTACTCATTTGAGCACTCATTTGTATAATAATTAGGAAGATTAAAAAAGTGGAGAAATTATAGAATCTTATTTGGTGAGAATACTATTCAGAAACAAGAAAATGGATGATGCACACTGCACATATAATCTCTGAGAATGTTATTTCTCATATCTTGATAGAAAAGTATAATGTAGCTATGGGGGACTTTTGGTATAGCATTGGAAATGTAAATGAGCTAAATACCTAATAAAAATGGAAAGGAAAAAAACAAACGAATACACAAATTAAAAAAAAAGAAAAGTATAATGTACAGATACTTGACAGTCTCACAAATTTTAGAATCAGCTGGACAAAAGACACAGGAATATTCTTGGAAAATGCTCATCATAAATGGCTCCTTTGAATCTTTCAGATCCCAACTATCTTCAGATTGTCATTCCCTGTAAAGTTGTGGTAACTCTGTAATCTTCTCTGTTCAAATGCCCAGAGCTAGACTATTTGATGCCTTTTAACAACTGAAGGAGGGTCAAAGATAGTTGTGTTTATAAAACAGAAACAGAATACAAATTTTCCCGTCATCAATGGAGCTAAGTTAAAGAATATGTATTATGTAACTAGAGTAAAAATATACACTTTATGACTTGCACAAGCTTTCTTGGAAATTCTGTTTCACTGTATAACCCTTGGTTTTGAACTCACAAGGGTTCCCCTGCCTCATCATCTTGACTGCTGGGATTACAGGTGTATGCCACTATACCCAAACATTTTCTTGATTTTAGTTTGCGCAAACTATCAAATGAGTAGTTTCTCCATGCTGTAAGGCAGTCATGCTCAAGATTTTTTTCCACAGTCATTGTAAGTGTTTCTCTTTAGTGCAGGAACTTCCATGGGTCCCAATATGCAAGCAGAACTCCTCCACTACCAAAGTGAAGAATTTTTATCTGTCCATTAACAAAGCACACTTTGCATTTTAACACCTTTTTCAGTGACTTTCTCAATCCCAGCGTGAGAAAGGCAACTAATTTTAAGCAGATTATAAAAAGTAGACTGTGTTCTTGTGTTCAGGGCCGCTTTTTAGCATCTTATACAACTATAAAATCTGCAGTCGTGACTGCACTTCACGTAGTCTAAGTCTGTGCTCGCTTTCCATGACACCATTTGACCATAAAGAACTGGTACACAGTTTTGTTAGTCTTTTGAAATTTTGAAATTAGTATTTGTTAAGTCGCAATGGTTTTTACATACCAAGTAATTGCATTTTGAGAATCATATTGGCTTTCTTTCTCTTTAACTCACTTAAATTTTTACAAATGTTAGTTTTGTGGATTTGAGGTATACAAAATTTATATAAAATAGCCATTCAAAGTAGTTGTACATATGAGGGGTAAAGAATAATAAATGCCACAGCAAAATCCCACAATGTCCATGAAACGTAAATCTGAAAATAGTACATTGTAAAATTTTCCCTCTCCACATGTCATTTTGTCACCCTCTCAAAACCATGACCCTTTCTGGCTCTATTTAAACTGCTTTGCTATAATATAACACGAATTTGATGCCATCAAACCTCATTATTGTGTATTTTAGTATAGTTATTGTCATCTCATTTCATTTAAATTTGGATTTATGTTTATTTTTATTTATTGTGTAAGTGTGTGCAAGCAGGAATATCACAGCATGTGTCAGAAGACAAATTTCAGGTTTTCTTCTTCTTTTCTCATGACAGTTCCAGGGATAGAACTCAGATCATCAGCTTTGATGGCAAGCACATTTATCAACTGAGGCATCTTCCTGGGCCCCCTCAGAATATATATATATATATATATATATATATATATATACACATATATATATATATACATACATACATATATATACATATACATATATATATTCATAAACTGTTGCTTACAAATTGTATGCCCTTTTAATATTAGAACTCTCCATTTCCCTTCTTCATATCATAAATCATTTTGCATAACATCCTTCCTCTCAAAATATGTAAGTCTTGATTATGTACACATCAATAGGTGTTCTAAATTGGCAAAATAATTATATAAGATGATATTCTAGTGTTTGACATTTTCCTAAATCTGATTTTTTAAAAAGATAGATAAGATCTTCAAAGTGGTGAAAAATCACACTATATTATACCAGATAAAAGTTGTTCTTCTTTGGTGAATATTGAATACAGGGGGGATTCTTTTTTTTTTTCCACCCATGCTTCTGTCCTTTTATTTAGCCCAGTGATTCTCACCCTTTCTAATGTTTCTACCATCTTATACAGTTTCTTACATTGTGGTGACCCCCAACCATACAATTAGTTTTGATGCTACTTCATAACTGATTTTGTTACTGTTATGAATAATAATGCAAATTTTATCTGTGTTTCTGATGGTCTTAGGCAGCCCCTGTGAAAGAGTTGTTTAGTCCCCAAAGGGGTCACAACCCACAGGTTGGAAACCAATGTTTTAGCCTATGCTCATACCCTCATAAACTGTAATCTAGTTCTTACTTTTGTGATTATAAAAAGATAAATATTGAGATATGTTCTATGCTAAGAATATTAAGATATGTTCTATGGGGGTATGTCTTAGCGGGCCCATATCAAGGCATCCCTTCCCCTTGAGGGACCAGCCACAGGGTAGTATGGCATAGAATAGAGTTTATTTAGAGCCTGGGAAGGGGAGTTATGAGGGTAGTAGAGGCAGGGAAAGGCAGAGAGAGAGAGAGAGCCATGACTACATGGAGAGAGGTGGAGAGAGGGGGAAGGGAGGGGGAGCAGAGAGGGAGCAAGAGATCAAAAGACAAGAGGGCACAAAAGAAGGGAAAGGGAAGCAAGAGTCAGAGAGAGAGGAGGGGGCAAGCAGTACCTTTTATAGTGGGCTGTTGCCAGGTAACTCTGGGGAGGAGTATACCTGGCTATTGCCAGGTAACTGTGGAGGTGGAGTTTACACAGAATGCTAACACTTATCCTTTGAGTATTATATTTATTCCCTTATTAGATGTTTGCAATGGCATTCAAAGGGGCTCACATTAATTAGAACTCATTTCAGAAACTGATACTGAATATATAAACAAATATTTTCAGTTTGGCTGTAGGGATAGATTAATCGACAAACTTTATTATCTTTTCTTTGCTGTTCATTTCATTTTTTTTTTTACAAGATAAAAGAAGAACAACAACAGCTAGAACACATCCAAGAATAATTTGTTATTTGTGCGGTTTATCTTTGACTAGGACTGGAGTCCCAGTGAGCATCTGTCAAGGCAGAGTGACTAACTCTTCCCAGACGTTGTCTGGAAGTAGCTGGTGGAAGTTTTCAGCATTATGAAATCACGTGCATAGACTATGCTTCCGCTTTCATGGTACATTATTAAGGGCGCTGGGTGGAATTAAATTAGATTTGTTCATGCTGAAACCAATATTGCTGCATTCTGACATCAGACGGGAATGAAACTAAATATGCCTGAGCTATTTTGCTCATGTAAGCTGTGAAGTCCTTCTTTTTTTTTTTTTTTTTGCCAATCTAATAGACCCCTTTAACGTATACTCATTCTGTTGATTCTGGTCTTCTAGTGAACAAAAAGTGTTACAAAACCCTACAAGATAACATATTATTGGCCTATTTTTTAAAATATTTTTATTAGGTATGTTCCTCACTTACATTTCCAATGCTATCCCAAAAGTCCCCCATACCCTCCCCCCAACTCGCCTACCCACCCACTCCCACATTTTGGCCCTGGCGTTCCCCTGTACTGGGGCATATAGAGTTTGCCTGTCCAGTGGGCCTCTCTTTGCAGTGATGGCTGACTAGGTCATCTTTTGATACATATGCAGCTAAAGTCAAGAGCTCCCGGGTACTGGTTAGTTCATAATGTTGTTCCACCTATAGGGTTGCAGATCCCTTTAGCTCCTTGGCTACTTTCTCTAGCTCCTCCATTGGGAGCCCTGTGATCCATCCAATAGCTGACTGTGAGCATCCACTTCTGTGTTTGCTAGGCCCCCGCATAGTCTCACAAGAGACAGCTATATTAGGGTCCTTTCAGCAAAATCTTGCTAGTGTATGCAATGGTGTCAGCGTTTGGAGGCTGATTATGGGATGGATCCCTGGATATGGCCGTCTCTAGATGGTCCATTTCTTAAAGTGAACCCTAACTAACTGATTCTTTGAATGGAAAGGTCCAGAAATACATTCAGGAAACAGCCCAGTTCTCTGTCCTGTGTCTAGGCACCTGCACACTGTTTTTTATTAGGGTTGAAACTGCTTTAATGACAGTCCTCCAAACACTCAAGAAATACACACAGGTACAAAGACTGTAAGCATATTACATGCTTCAATATTCAAATACTTCTCTGTCTCTTTAAGAATGATTCATTAGACTATTCTCAGTTTTATATTGTGGGCATTGCCTGTGATTCCTTTGCAGTTCTTCCCCATATGGATTTCCACATTCTTTGCATTCTTTATGGGCAGTGAGCAGCCAGACAATGGAGATGCTAACTGCCTGTTGTCTGCCAGATTCTCCATTTGTATTTTAATTTCTCTGTTGTTCTATTAAGCTGACAATGGGTCACTATTCTCATAAGGCATATGCCTCACAGCAGCAGATGGCAGTTTTCACTGTGGCACTCACAGGAAATAAAGGTGAACCCAAAAAACATGCAGAATTTATAAGTTGCCATGTATCCAGTGAACTAAAATTATCAACTGTTAATATCGACGAAAACAACTATTTTAGTGCCCATTGACTCTGACTTTGTGGGATTTATGGACTTAGAGCTTGCCATGACTGGTGTCTTTTCCTGTATTCAAAACAAGATCTAGAAGAGTGTATTGATAATTTGGGTCCTTTATTATGCAGAAAAGTATTAAGGAGGCAAAAAGATATGCAATATGCATTATGTTAGTTTTTTATAAAGGAAGAGTGGCATTTTTTAAAAAATTCAATTACTTTTCTTGATGACTAACTTTGTCACAGTTTGGAATCTATCTAAGATATGTACTAATAATTTCATGTTTCTGAGGTTGTTTGCACAAAACCAGGATGTAATGTATTCCCTGTGCTTTAGAAGTCTGGGATGTTTGGATATAACATTACTCAGACACATACCACCTTTACTTCAGAGTTTAGAATTATCTTTCTGAGATTTTTCCTCTGTCAACTTTCAACTTCTCATATCTGCTAGGCAGAGCAAAAGAAATATCTTAGAGGGTCAGCACAAAAGATGAGAGTGTTTGGGGGCTGTTTTAAAGCAGGTACTTTGCTAAAGGCATTGGATTTTATTATTTGTGTCTTAAATGTTGTAGCCCCAAGTGAGGTTGAGTTTATGAACTGTAATAGAAACTGAAAATAGGAACTATTAACTGGCTTTCAGGTGGAATTCTGGATGAAGCCAATAGTTCAACATCCTGTGAACGCTAAATGAAAGAAAATATTTTGCTTTCCACTAAAAGATATGCTAATATTGAATAATAATTGTATTAGCTTACTTAGAGTACAATATCAGCATTATATGTGTGAACAGGTATGTGAATGCTATGTCAGTATATTTAAATAAAAAATGCTAGAACAAATTTCAAGGTATTTTTATTATAAGAAATCAGAACATCTAATACTGGCACACAGCAGTTTTAACACTGTAAATAACTAATAATTCAAGGCATATGCCTGCTCATACAGATAATACAAAGTTTTTATTTAAATGCAATTTCTCAATGAAGGAAGTATAGTTTTAGCACCATTTCTTAACCAAAAAATAGTTTCATAATAGACAACAAATAAAGAACCCAGAGAGCATGAATAAAGCTATTTCTGCAGATGGTGTGGGAGAACAGTTTTCCAAATGTTTCTGAAATAAATGTTGTAATAAGTAGCTTTTCATTAACCCGGAGAACATTCCAATCTAGTAGCGTTTCTCCAGGGATGGCTTTTTTAATTAGTGTTATGACTAAGAGAAACGAAAAGGAGGCTGCTGACCATCATCACGGTCAGCACTGGTAAATTCACTTTAGAGTTAATTAAAATCTACAGGATTAAAAAGAAAGGAAATAGCTATGTTTAGAGCCAAAAATCTCATTAGAGATGAAGGACTTAAACATGGATGCTGACAGCTTTGAGAAGGAGCACCGGTTTGCATGAACAGTGTATCAGTAATATTCCAGGCTTGGTCACATGTTGGTTAGGCAAGCCTGGGTTAATTGCCCAGTTGGAAAATAAGGACAATTATTCTTAAGAAGGTAAGGAAGCCTTATTAAAAATCAAGTGTGAAAATATTAGGGAATATGAAAAGTACTCAGAACCCAAGGCAGTATTATGATAAAATACCCACTATTTTCTGAATGTTCTTTTTTTTTTTTTTTTTTTTTGATAAAATACCAGTTAGTATTTTAAGAAAAAGTCCCTGCATGTGAAAACTAGAAGACATTGTCTTTGAATTGTAGTATTTGGATTCAATTAGCCTTTTCCAACATTTAAGCATCATTGGCATAGACTCCTGATCCAAACATATACAATCAAATAAAATATCCCTTTAAGTTGTGGGGTATCCTGGTCACAGTAAAGTCCGTTCAAGTGCAGATACTTGGTTAGTTATGATAGAAGACTTCTGCTAAGAACCTGACGTGTCTCGAGGGAGAAGGCTTAAAAATGCAACCATAGATAGCTGCATCACCACGTGGAAACTAAACAGTTTGGGCACTTATTATACACCAGCATGGAATTGTGTATCTAGGTGGCTACACTGAATATGTGCATGTCCCAAGTGCAGGTTTAGGCTCAGAGTGGCTCAGACCTCATTACACGGTGCAATTTTAATCTAGTTTCTAACTTTAAGGTGGGTGTGAAACTTTAGCTTCTGTCTGCCTCATTTTGAGGTGAGTGTTTTGTCTTCCACAATATTTTAATAGTTTTGTCTTTTTAAATCTTTCTTTCCTTGTGATCCCTCAAATGTGCTTAGAAGTAGGGAGATATAACTAACTAAATAAATAAATGGAACTGAAATATATTATGAGAATAAAAATTTATTTCAGATAGAAAAAACACAAATCAAAGAAACAATAAAGGGATATATATATATATATATATATATATATTCTAACATATATACATATATATGTATATATACAATATTCTAACATATATACATATATATGTATTAAAAGTCTCTATGAAAGTGTTTAAAAATTTAGGAAGGTGTTTTGAGGTTTGTAAGTGCAAGTTATGAAGACTTCATCTCTTTGTAAACTTAAAAATATTCTTATAAGCTCAAGGCAATCTACTCGAATCCACGTCCCACAATCAAATAAACTCAAGATAAGGACTGCCAACTAACAGCCTGTTTCCCTCCCCACCTGCCTATTCCTGCTGGTGGGATCTATTTCCCATTCCCTGGCTCTGAGATGCCCCTCCCCAACCCTCCTCCAACTACCAAGATAATGGGCCTAAGAGTTTCAAATGTATACCCCCCAAAACGTTTTTCTCCCTAACTTTTTCTCTCTCTAATCCAGATGTTCGCTCAAAGCCTACATCCAGGAAAGCTCCAAAACAGTTGCCCACAGGGTCTCAGGCCCAGCCTTACAGACTGCTTCAACTGGGCCTACACACTCCTACCCAAAGATCATTCCACAACCTGGACAGCAGGGAAACAACCAACTCTTCCCGGACTGGGCAAACATTCCAGATTTTTGCCTCCCACTGCATGACAGAGTTCATGTCAGTAGGAAGTAGCCATAGACAACTGCATCGTCCTCAGCCACCAAACCCAGACACTATTGCATATGCCAGGAAGATTTTGCTGAAGAGACCCTGATATAGCTATCTCTTGTGAGGCTATGCCAGTGCCTGGCAAATACAGAAGTGGATGCTCACAGTCATCTATTGGACAGAACACAGGGCCCCTAATGAAGGAGCTAGAGAGAGTACAGAAGGAGCTAAAGGGGTTGGCAACCCTATAGGTGGAACAACAATATGAACTAACCAGTACCCGCAGAGCTCGTGTCTCTAGCTGCATATGTAGGAGAAGATGGTCTGTCTAGTAGGCCATCACTGGGAAGAGAGGCCCCTTGGTATTGCAAACTTTATATGCCCCAGTACAGGTGAACACCAGGGCCAAGAAGTGGGAGTGGGTGGGTAGGGCAGCAGGGCGGGGGGGGGGAGGAGGGAGGGCATAGGGAACTTTTGGGATAGCATTTGAAATGTATATAAAGAAAATATCTAATGCTCACAGTCAGCTATTGGATGGATCACAGGGCCTCCAATGGAGGAGCTAGAGAAAGTACCCAAGGAGCTAAAGGGATCTGCAACCCTATAGGTGGAACAACATTATGAACTAACCAGTAACCCCCGGAGCTCATGTCTCTAGCTGCATATGTATCAGAAGATGGTCTAGTAGGCCATCAGTGGAAAGAGAGGCCCATTGGTCTTACAAACTTTATATGCCTCAGTACAGGGGAACTCCAGGGCCAAGAAGTGGGAGTGGGTGTGTAGGGGAGTGGGTGGGGGAGGGCATGGGGGACTTTTGGGATAGCATTGGAAATGTAAATGAAGAAAATACCTAATTAAAAAAATAAAAAAAAACAAAATATCTAATAAAACAAACAAACAAACAAACAATCAACGAAAAGCTGGGATGTTTGGTTTTGGATCCCAGGACAAGAAACTGAGTTGCGCATTTTATAAACCTGCCCTCCAGGTTCTCCCAGCATTCCACAGTCCCTATGTGGCATAACCTTCTCCCAACTCTGAACTTTCCAGCCCAAGGGCTGTGCTGCCCTTCCCTGTATAATCCAGACATTTTGGTCCCCTCTTGTCTTCTCTCTGTCTCTTTCTCCAGAAGCTGAAGGTCATCTTCCATAACTCCATTACCTAGGGGATTTGAGACAAGCCTGAACTACATATATTTAGATCTTTTCACAAAAAGAAAAATAAATAAATAAAAATAAAATGTTGCTTTGGTTGATATTCAAATGTAAGTGGAAGCTTTTACCCAACTTTCAAGAAGCCAAGATAAACAGAAAAAGTGAATTGTGGATTGTGGAGAGTACAAGGTAGCTGAGCATGGTAGCACTGAGTGTAGGCTAGCCTAGAGATAGCAGAGGCTAAGCTGGGCACTGCACAAGAGTCTTGTCCTAAAGAGTTAGTTGCAAATAACCTACAACAACCTGGGAAGTTGTATCCATAGAGGAAATTCTTATTTTAACACAGAGTCCCAGGCAGAATTAGCTAAAAGATCATTGAGAATCTATACAAATTCTTTGTGTATTTCTCCTTCTTTTTGCTCATTTGAGTAAATTATCAAATTGAGTAAAATATCAATTATTTTTTTGTTGTTTTTCTTTAACTCATTTTCATGAAGATGGAATTTCTATGTTCTTAGCCTGAATGCTAGATAAAAGATGGCTCTACTCACCTTACAGGCATAGATGGTATATGACCAGTCACAACAGCATTTTCTACCTAAATCTCTAAGGAATAGAATATGACTATTCTAGACTGATGTAGCCCAATCTTGACCCACTAAGACAAAACATGTAATTGGCCTCTGTCTTAATGATTTAGTTAACTGTAGTTTGAAGTGTAGAAGAAAGGGAAAATGAGATTTTTATGTGTGCATTTAGACTGATCTATAGAATGGCCTTTGGGACAGAGTTCAATCACTCAACAGATTCATTATGTGATATTAGAAGAGGTCTTTTCCTAAAAGTACATTCCTGTTTTTATGGTAGTTATACCCTGGCAGAACTGCAAATATGGGGAAAAGATGTTTACTAAGATAACAACTCAAGAAAGATAGGAGGAAGTGAGGCCATATCTCCCAGTATCTTTATCATTAGGAGGGTCAGATAAAAGCTTTAAGATCAACATTTGTGATTGTTTATATATGCTTAGACCAGGGAGTGGCACTATTTGGAGGTGTGGCCTTGTTGGAGTAGGTGTGGCCTTGTTGGAGTAGGTGTGACCTTGTTGGGGTAGGTGTGACCTTGTTGGAATAGGTGTGTCACTGTGGGCTTGGGCTTTAAGACCCTCATCCTAGCTGCCTGGAAGCCAGTATTCTGCTAACAGCCTTTAGATGATGTAGCACACTCAGCTCCCCCTGCACCATGCCTGCCTGGATGCTACCATGTTCCTGCCTTGATGATAATAGACTGAACCACTGAACCTGTAAATGAGCATGTCTTTTGCTACTATAGATGCTTAAGTGCTAACAACCTCACGTTGTTTTCTTGAGGTTACTAAAGTGTTTAGCGATAGAGCCCCAGAGTTGTATATTGAAGAAAACAGTGATTTATTTTTTCCAAAGCTTCCTCTTTGAAGACTCCATGTGATATCTACAAAACATCCATTGGTGAAATTTCGATATGCTAATCTCTGGACAGTCTATATGTGATTTTACAAGATGGGATAGACTGTGGAAGGGCCAGGGATTCTACATTTTGAATTCTGATTTCATGTGCAATGCAAAACCTTGGACTTAATTAGTTACGTATAACTAGTTACTAGTTATTCTTTGATCCTAGTTCCCCACCTGAGAAAGGGTTTTATAGACTGGTTGAGAAAATTCAGTGAGAAGATACTCGGCCAATGCAAAGTTTGCAGATTCCAGGCTGGAATTCCTTCTGCTTTTATCATTGTTTGTTTGATTAACTGAGAACTGTGGCTATGTACAAGAGAAAGAATATTTTGGTTACTTGTCTTTTGGCTGCTTTATGGTTTCCTATTTGTATCAGCCTTTCCACCCTTATCCCCTCCTATCCGCTAACATGAGATAGGAGAGAAAGAAGGCTAGAGAAAAAAGGGGGCATTGATCTCATCAAACTACTTTCTGCTGATTAGGAGCATTGAGTTCTTTGGGGGCCATTTTGACATCTCCAGTCAACAACCAGTAACCAAGAAGCAGCAATGGCAGCCACCATCATCAGCAGGAGCAGCAGCAAGAAGAGCAGTGGCTACCACACTCCACAGACCACATGAAGCTCAAGAAGAAGAAAGACTGAAGTGTGGGTGCTTCAGTCCTTCTTAGAAAGGAGAACAAGATACCCATGGTAAGAGATACAGAGACAAAGTGTGGAGCAGAGACTGAAGGAAAGGTCACCTAGAGACTGCCCCACCTAGGATCCATCCCATATACAGTCACCAAACCCAGACACTATTGTGGATGCCAAGAAGTGCTTGCTGACAGGAGCCTGATATATTTGTCTCCTGAGAGGCTCTGCCAGAGTCTGACATATACAGAGGCGGATGCTCTCTGCCAACCATTGGACTGAACAAGGGGTCACCAATGGAGAAGTTAGAGAAAGGACTGAAGGAACTGAAAGGGTTTGCAACCCATAGGAAGAACAGCAATATCAGCCAACCAGACCTCCCAGAGCTCCCAGGAACTAAACCACCAACCAAAGAATACACATGGAGGGACCCATGGCTCCAGCTGCATATGTAGCAGAGGATGGCCTTGTCTGGCATCAATGGGAGGAGAGGCCCTTGGCCTTGTGAAGGCTTGATGCCCCAGTGTAGGGGAATGTGAGGGTGGGGAGGTGGGAGTTGGTGGGTGGATGGGGGAACACTGTTATAGAAGCAGGGAGAGGGAGGATGGGATAAGGCAATTCGGGAGAGAAAACTGGGAAAGAGAATAATATTTGAAATGTCAATAAAGAAAATATCCAATTTATAAAAAAATGTCTATACTATTTTTTTAAAAGGTCTGGGGAATTGCAAACATCATATACTTCCATAAATTTTCTGCAGCTGGCAAAATCGTGCCCTGCCAGAGCATGAAGCAAATCATAGTCTGCTTTTGTGGACAATCTGAAGCAGCCTGGGGTTAAAACAAAAACAAATTCCCTTTAACATTTCTATGATTTTAAAGAAACCAAAATTCTCACTACATATTTTAGAGAGAGAACTGAGAACTGAGAGAGACCAGATATTTTTTTCCTAGTGAGAGACCAGATATTCTGTGTCTAGACTCCATCTTAGAGAACTTGACCTAGGGTTGAACTCAAGGTAGCTAACAAACTGGCACCTAGCACCAGTTTCCAGGTTACTCCCCAACAAATCTGCACTTCCAGCCCTGACACTTCACTTCCTAACAACCACCAATCAGGAGGAAAGCAGAAGTTCCCTTTGGGGTTTGGCTCCCAGCACCAGCTAATTAAGTTAAAGGCCATAACAGCCCCCCTACCCCAATCAGAATTGTACCAGGCTAGATAACCTCTTCTTTGCGAGGGGTGCGGGGAAGATTCGAGACAGGTTATGTATGTATAGCCCTGGTTGTCCTGGAACTCACTCTGTAGACTTGGAACTCAGAAACCCACCTGCCTCTGCCTCCCAAGTGCTGGGAGTAAAGGGGAGCCACCACTGCCTGGCTAGATAACCCCTTTTTGCCTCTAGGCTCAGGGTGCCCCCTCCTGTTCTCCTGTGTCAGAGATGGTGATGTGGCCCAAGCTTGGGTTTCAATAAAGAGACTGTAGTGCAATTACATCAGAATTGGCTCCATGGTGGTCTTTTGGTGTTCACGAGCACTTTCTGGCACAACACTAGTATTTGAAAAAAATTTTTTTTTAGTCTTAGTTTCAAAAGCGTGGAAGTCATCTTAACCTCTAAAGCAGACGTTGAGGTCATCTATTTCTCCCCATTCTTTCTTTCCTTGCCAAGACCAACAATGTAGGTGGCACGAAGCTCCCTTCGAACAGTTGAGTACCATTTTGGACTTCCTTGCTATTCATAGAGCATTGGTTTAAAATTGTCCCCTTGCTTTTCAAATACAAGCTGAGCTGTGGTCTCGGGGACCTCTCCTGACTGATCTTTATTTAGTGTTCCAGCCCACCGAGTTACTATGTAGTAGCTGTTTATAACTCTTTGTTCCTCAAATATCCAACCACATCCTCTGTAAGAAAAAAAAAAAAAAAAAAGCCTGTTCACTTTGCTTGGGCATTCCATACCCGGATTTGATTAACTTTTCCCCTATCATTGCCCTCTCTGTTCAAATATAATTTTATCTTCCTCCCTGGCTGTCAAATTTAGATAAAACCTTTCTAGTGCATCTCTGATTTGATTATCTTATTTGTTTATTTACATAGTCATTTGTCAGCGGGCGCCAACACTGGAAGTTCCAACGCAAGCCTTTTCATTTTGTCAAAACAGCATTGTTCCTGGAATCACGATGCACTTTTGGCATGTGCTCAATAAGTATTTGCTGGGCAAGTAAACGCCACATACACAGTCATTTCCACATGTGTCTGGTGTGCTTATGAAAAGCAGATATTAATTCTGAGTGACATTGTCAGAGAGGTGTTGAACTTGAGATGACCTTTCACTAACCGGCAGCATCAGACTCATAGAAACGAGGACAGGATGTTCTATGTTAGCAAGGTCAGAAAGTCAGGAGTGGGCATTCTATTTGTCATTTCTAAATGTCATTTGAGATAGAGACATCCTGAATAATAGATCGTTCGCTAAAGATTTCACCCTTTCTACAATGATACAATTTCTTTTTGTATTCAGTACAGGTATTCTGATGTAAACAGTCAAAAGTTTTTTCATGTCAATTTTAAAGGATTCTCATTTCTTAACCTGTATACCTATCTGTTCTAAATGTTACATTTTAAATCAAATGGCGTATGGAATGATCTTTTCATGTATGACATGGAGACCAGTTAAAATTATTCATTGTTAGATGGAATTTATAAACACACAATGGTTTCTCACTCTATGTTCTTCAGAGAAAGAAAAGACATGCATCTGTTATTAGGTAAAGACAGTTTTTAGAAGCATATTGATATTTAGAATTCATATTGTTGTTATGGACAACACTATGCTACTCATGGTTACCTGAGTCATTTGCAATCAATGAGATTATTTATTAAAGTTTAATGAATTGGGCAACAATATCCCAGTTACTCAGTGAAGTGCACTTGTATAATTGGGATCGTTTCTCTCTTCATATAAAATTTATCATCCCAGGTCTCCAAACACCCTTTGAAAGTTCAAATAAGGCACAAATTATGTTTTCTTCAATTTCGTTCTGACGGGTGCACATTCTTTAAATGCTTTTTAAAGAAATAAGAACACTGTTTTTTTTTTTATTTTATTAAAAGGTTGCATGATTTTATGCTTAGATCACATAAAATTCTTTTCCTTCTACTATTCATTAATGTGTTAATATGACTTGCTGTGTCTCGATGCAGCACCCCATTAAGATAATAACATCCACGTGTATTTGTGTGCTACTTTCTGCTCCTATCCGTCTCATGCCTCAAGTTCCTCACATTTTCCTCATTTCCTTTATCTTCCCATGCCAGACAAGCAAGGAATGTTATCAGGGATGCCTATGAGTCAGTAAGCACTGAACTGCACACAGATTTCATGCTTTCTCCCTCTTCAGTAATTCAGTTCTCTTCCCAGAAGATGGATGAACATGGCTGCCCAGGAAACCCATTTTACTCCTTAAACACAACTGCTTATTTATCAAAGCAAATAATGTCTAAGTTTATAAAATTAATATAATTCTTTTTGTTTTGACTTAGAAGCATGGAGTAAAGAAGAATAAAGACAGTGATAATTAGCCTTTGATGACTTGTTAAAAAAAATAATCCAGGTTTTGGGAATCTCTCAGATTACAGAACTGGAAAATAGCTAAAATCAATGGAGAGCTTCAAAGTTTTAATGAACAATTTCATGACCTAGCCCAGGTTATGTGAAAGATAGACTAAGCTGGAGTGTATCACTTATCATTCATTGACTCTCTTCACAATACGTGTGGTGTCTTTTGTGTTCTAGCTGTGCATTTTTGCAACTCTCTGTTGTTGGGCTTTAATATGGTTATGACATGGAGACTGGTTTGAGCGGCATGTGTTTAATAATGTCCATATGTGGCTCTCTCCTTAGGAACGTGTGTGGATTAGCTGGGGGGCCCTGTGGGTCATTGTTCCCACTGTCCTTTCTACTTTCTGTTCTTTCAGAGCCGTCCAGTTTTAGCTTCACCTTTATTACCTCTTGCTACCTTTTTCTTACATTATCATGATCAACTCCTTTGTGTGGTTGGGGTTTTATGGCAAGTCTTCTGAGGAGGGAATTGATAAGATAATTCAAGTCCAAGCCCTGTGGGTATTGAAGGAACTTGATAAATATATGACAGCTTGTTATAAGACATATTCAGATTGAGTCCCTTAAGCTTAATTGAGGACCCTAAACTTGAAAGGAGAAAGATAGATCATCCTCTTTGGTGCTAAATTCTCCCCTAAATGTGCTAACTATGTCATTGTTCAAGAGTTTTTGGAGGGGATAGAGGTGTGCTGCTATTTGTTAACAACTATGAAAATTAGAAAGGATAACTGTGACGTTGATTAAAGCTTGAAGACATTATTAAACACATGAAAACATTACATTGGGTCTAAATTTTGGCTCTGTTACTTACCTATTCATATGAGATTTGGATAAAATTCCTAACTTCATTTATCATTTTATGTGGAAATAATAGTATTCGTTGCTACTGATTCTTGGTCTGTTTCAAGTGTAAGTTCACTAAGTCATAAGCTTTTAAAGAGTTCCTTTTGTTTTGTTTTGCATTTCTTAAGCTTCGTTACATTAGCTATCAGACATAGAGTATATTATACCCAACCTATGGTTGAACCACAAAAATATTTAAAGTTGTTATCTAAAGTTTATCCGATAGTTTTGCTACATAAGAAGTATAAATGGAACTTGATAGTCTCTCATTTTTTAGTATGTTTTGATCTGTGTGAATATTGGTTGCATTCTTGAGTGCCATCACCCCTCCTACTTTGTATTCTTTGGAAGTGAGATTACCAAGGCCCTGGCAATGGTGCTGTGCACTTCCATTTTGTATTTTATTTGTTCTAAAAGGTTATTTTTATTGAAGAATTGAGTCCATTGATGTTAAGAGATATTAAGGGCCAATGATTATTGCTTCCTGTTATTTTTGTTGTTAGAGGTGGAATTATAAGTTTATAAGAAGATTATTTTCTTGCTTTTGCTTGGGTGTAGTTTTCCTCCTTGTGTTGGAATTTTCCATCAATTATCCTTTGTAGAGCTGGATTTGTGGCAAGATATTGTTTAAATTTGGTTTTGTCATGGAATATATTGGTTTTTCCATCTATGGTAATTGAAAGTTTTGCTGGATATAGTAGCCTAGCATGGCAGTCTTGTTCTCTTAGGGTCTGTATGACATCAGCCCAGGATCTTCTGGATTTTAGAATCTCCGTTGAGAAGTCTGGTGTAATTCTGATAGGTCTGCCTTTTTATGTTACTTGACCTTTTTCCCTTACTGCTTTTAATATTCTTTCTTTGTTCTGCGCATTTGGTGTTTTGATTATGATGTGTTGGGAAGAATTTATTTTTGGGTATAATCTATTTTGTGTTTTGTAGGCTCCTTGTATGTTTATGGTCATCTCTTTCTTTAGGTTAGGAAAGTTTCCTTCTATAATTTTGTTGAAGATGATAACTGTCCCTTTGAGTTGGGAATTTTCATTTTCTTCTATATGTATTATTCTTAGGTTTCTTCTTTTCATTGTGTCCTGGATTTCCTGGATGTTTTGGATTAGCAGCCTTTTGCATTTTCCTTTTCAGATAAACTTTTTCTTCCTCAAATCACTTTTCGTCAGAGCTTTTGTCACAGCAACAGAATGAAACTAGTACAGCCTCTCAAGTGTAGGAATCTCTTGCATACATTATCTTAATTGCCACTTTTCTCTATAATTGAGAATATAGAGGACTTAGGTTGGGTTTATAAACAGAATGACCTAGAAGAGATCCAGTAGATGATCACAACAAAATAATTTAATCACCGGTTGTTTTTTCTCTGATTTTTTTTAAAAAAATCTGTTTAGAATATTTGTAAGTAGTAGGTCTCATTAAATGGATGCCCAGAGAATTTTTGAACTATTGAGAAAGTGTGTCCAACAAAAAATGAAAGTGTTATCAGATGAAGGTACTGTAGAGCAGATAAACCTTTAAAAATCTTACCATGCTTAAAATTTAGTTCACTGGATAAAGGTTTCTGATGTCAAGCCTGATGACCGGAATGTGATTCCTAGAACCAACTTGGTAGAAGGAAAGTGCTGACTCTCAAAAGTTATCGTGTGACCGCCACATGTGTGCTATGTGGAAACACCAGGACTAAAGCATCTTACAAAAGGGAGAGTTTATTTAGGCCTACAGTTTCAGAGGGATGAGATCCCATTGTGGCAGGGAATCCTGGAAACCGGAAGCTGGCACAACATCAATGGAGAGCTCACATCTATTACCCCAAGCCGAAAGCACACAGTGTGCACCAGGAATGGCAAGTTCCCAAATTCTCAAAACTCTCCTCAAGTGACATGCTTTCTCCCACAAAGCCACAGCTCCTAAGATTTTTCCACATAGTGCCATCAGTTGGGGACCAAATATTCAAATATCTGAATTGATGGGGAACACTTTTAGTCAAATCACTATACACACACTCACTCTAAATAAATAATGGGAAGAATATTAAAAGTTGTATTATGATACTTTCAAATATATGTGATTGCATAACACTTTTTGTTAAGTCTGCATTTTTAATTATAGATGATTGTCAAATCATCTATAGGGGTAGAGTTTTAAAATGATAAATGGAATTTAGAGATTCCTTCCAGAACCCATCCTTTTGGTGTTGAATTGGGTCTGTATAAAGTGTGTTTTGACAAACTTTGCTTTATCATCTATCTTGCTCTGGCAATAGTTTTTGAAATCTGCTCTAATGGTAAGACAGAGCACAAACACAACACTTTGGCAACACACTATGTATGGAAGTTCTGGTTAACGATTACAGGCAGCAGAAACATGAGTTAGCAAAGGTAGAATAATGTGATTGCAATCAGGAATACAATTGGTACTTATCAGTTAAAAACTAATTTCATTCCCGGTATGCAAACTAACTTTTAAGAAGTACATAAATATTAATCTGAAATGTATTAATGCCTGTCACATTTTGCCCACTTTTCTTCTGTGGGAAACTATCTAGTCAATCCGGTAGTTTATGTTGAATTTTAAAATGATTTTATTATTCGTATAGAAGATAAACTCTAAAAATAAAAACAAGCAAATTAACCTACAAGTTATATAAACTTAGAAATAATCTAGGAACAAAAAATAAATTCATATGTTAGCTCTTATATTTAAAAATTAAGAAAGTAAATGTCATCAAAGATACATTTTCTCAACATCTGTGTATAAAGGTCACTTGGAAGTCACAGTTTTCTAACAATTTGATTACTTAGAAATGCAACTCTAGGCTGGGCATGGTGGCACACGCCTTTAATCCCAGCACTTGGAAGGCAGAGGCAGGTGGATTTCTGAGTTCAAGGCTAGCCTGGTCTACAGAGTGAGTTCCAGGCCAGCCTGGACTACACAGAGAAACCCTGTCTCAAAAAAAAAAAAGAAAGAAAAAAAAAAAAAGAAAAGAAAAGAAAAGAAAGAAATGCAACTGTAGGCTCTTGAATTTCAAAGTCTTTTGGGCCTTTTAAGAAAATATTTATATTTGAACCTCTAATTTTCAATGTCAGACCTGGAAAACCCTGAAAACCATAAAGGCTTCGCTATGTCTCCAAGACGCTTTTCTCTGCCCTGGAGCCTGCCATGAGCCGTGGGGAGAGGCTTTGAGTGGATCTTATTCCCGGCTGTGGCTTTCTTACTATCACAGATCTTGGAGGTGGAGAGTATCGGGTATAGTTTTCATTCTTGCACTTGGCTGGCCTGCATGTATTTATATTTGGTCCTGGCAGGAAATTCCTGCACGAAACTCCTAAACTATGAAGATTTTTTCCTTGAGAGGTTTTTAAAAGCAGAAATAGACAAAAGCATATCAATGTCAAATTCATGAGTATAAATTTCAGCACCCAGGGGTTCTCTCTCTCTCTCTCTCTCTCTCTCTCTCTCTCTCTCTCTCTCTCTCTCTCTTTCAGTGTGTGTGTGTGTGCACTGAACCTACAGCCATCCATCCAAGAGTTCATGAATAGTTTAACAAAGAAAGGGCAGAGCTATTGAGTAATCCAGGCTCATTAATTGTGTACTTGCCAGGAGGATCTGACTTTAAATCATTAATGCAGGCAACATTTCTCTCTAGAGCCATCAATGTGATTGTACTGCTAGAAAAAATGTAATAACGATGGATTTTCTTTTCTTTTTTCTTTTCTCTCTCATTGGAACTTCAGAGTCACAGGTAATGTATATGTTCTCTTAAACATAAGAGACTACAGTCGTAGGCTGTAGATGTTTTGAAGATATTAGTGTTTCCATGTTGACAAAGAGCTGGCATCGGTAGAAATATTGATTTAGAGTCTGATAACTCAGGATTTTTGGTAAGCTCTCATCTTATTTTAGGTTAGTGAACAGTTATCTTATATAACAAATTCATATTTTATAGTGATATGCAACTTTGTTTTTGCTATTTTGTACAGAGCAGTTTATGTAGAAAAGTGTTCACTTTGGAAATGGTGCTAGATTTCTTATTTTAACTCGCTTTTCAGAAATAATGTGGTGTGTAACTTTGGCATTCCAGGTTGATGTTTCTGGTTCTTTTGATGACACTGTGTATGATATCACGCTGTCTTCAATTTCTGCCACAACCTACAGCTCACCCGTGAGTAGAACACTGGCAACAAATGTGTCAAGTGAGTCCCTGTTTTAACTGACTTTTCATTAAAATGTATTTAGTAACTCTGGTGGATAGAAATATTTACATTGGCCGAGTTTGCTTTGCATGTGTGAAATCACTACAGAGTAATTAACGTGAAATGGAAAGTTAAGAAAATGTTTACAATTTGTCTTCTGCTGGCAATCTTGTTTGTTTCCCTTACTTTCAAAGAAAAAAAAGGTAATTATTTTTTGTTTGTGAAGTGGATTAGAGAGTCTGTTAATGGTGTGACATTTGGATTATTGGAGTCAAGAAAACAAGCTCACTATACTCCTTAAGGAAAAAATAAATCTATTCAGTTTGTAAGGCTGTTTCTTGTTTTCTTACTTCTTGCAGGTAAGCCCTGCATTAAGAAAGCCTTTCAAAAATAAAAATAAAAAAATGACTTGGCATCAAAAGTATGTTTGGCATGTAGTGTTTTATAGCATTCCATTTTTTTACAATCTTAGAAAAGAATGTTTGTGCTGTTCCTGAAAAGAATTTATTACTTAGTTGTTGTTGTTTTTTCAAACATGTAGGGAGAATAAATTCATGCTGATTTCTGGGAACTTCAATAGTTCACATATATAAATACTTTTTTTTAATTACTTTTTTGGTAGAAATAAAATAATTATTTGATCATTTAATAACACGAGTTTTTAAAAATAGAACCGGGGCCTCCAGTCTTCCTAGCCGGGGAGAGAGTTGGCTCTGCCGGGATTCTCCTTTCATGGAATACCCCTCCTAACCCAAATGGAAGAATCATATCGTATGTTGTTAAATACAAGGAAGTGTGTCCATGGATGCAGACAGCGTATACCCGAGTGAGAGCGAAGCCCGACAGTCTGGAGGTCCTTCTCACTAACCTTAACCCTGGAACAACATACGAGATTAAGGTAAAGATTTTGTGAGTGGATACTGAGTATTGAAATAGTAAATCCATGAGGACAGTGGGAGTTTCACCCACCTTGTAAGTCAGCTAGTTGAAGGAACTGAGCCACTGAGGAGTGACAAGCTATCATGTGTTCAACATTCAAACACATATGCAAAGCCTGGTGAAGTACTGTAATCTTTTTCTTCTCTCTAAATAGATAAATATTTACATTTTATCTATTAAAAAAAACCCTTTAGTTTAATATCTTCCATGGAAAGCAAATTGAGCTTAAAGTAACTATTTTAGGTTTCAAAATGAAAATATTACATGCCATTTATTTATTATTTTAAATGATTTGCTGTGCAAGATAGAAGAACCCAGAGCCTCCTGCACGTTAGGCGAATGCTCAAACACTAATCAACATCCCAGACTAAAATACTGGTCTTTTTATTCAGACTTAAACTAAGCCTTGGTATTTTATTTTTCTAACTCTGTTGCAGTTGGATGTACATCACTTAACTTTTGGATAATGGATTAAAAACTTTGAAGCAGCAGTTTTACTAAAAATAAATGCAATTCTGTTTCAGTCAATATAGATTCACAGAACCCTCACTCTTTTGTGTTTCTAAAAGTGTATGATATGTTACCACATTAAGTATTCATGATTTAATGCTTATTTGCATACCAAATAAAAATGAACTCACACAAAGCAATACTGTGTTGGATTAAATAGAAAAGTTTGCAAATAGGGAATAGCTATGACATTTACAGATGAAAAAGTAAAGAACAGAGCTGTCTCCTGGCTCCTTGCTATTTACCAACTTAAAAAAAAACCCACATCTTTTCTCTTTAGGAAATGTTTGTTTCTTTGTTTGTTTGTTTACTGTGCTGGGGACATGCATGTCATGGTACAAGTGTCCATGTGTTGAGGTCAAAAGACAATTTATGGCAGTTGAAGTTTCTTTCCACCTCAAGGGTTCTAGAACTCTGACTCGAGTTGTCAGGCTTGGGGCAAACACCTTACCTTCTGAGCCATCTCGCCAGCCCTAACACATGCATCTTTTCTTTGAGTCTTGAAAATGGGTGACCATAGAGAAAAAAGAAAAAAAAACTTGTAAAAGCTGATTTGTGGCCTTATGAACTGTGGTTGCCTTTCCTAAATGATAAGACACCATAGGAGAGATTTTGCAAGAAGGATTTTGACATCTAAAAACTCCAAAACTTATTTTCTACAATCATATGCATATTTAAGTTAACTGGTATCATAAAATATATACCTAGGCATAATAAATAAGTACTAAGGTTAATGTGATGTAAGAAATGATGGTTGAGAGAATGTCAGTTTGCCCAGACTAGTTCTGCTTAGATCTCTTTTTATTTTATGAGTTTGCATTTTATTTCTCTGAATTCTCTTATTTCAGGCTTATTAAGAAACCTCTAGCCTATGTTTCATCTCACACTTCATAAATCATGTTGTGACATTTGCTCTCCTCAAATAAATGCTCACCATTGATGAATTCCAAGGGGGAATTTGGCATGGTACATTTGATATCTTCAGTATAACTAACACCTATGGGGAAAGCCTGTTAAGTGGTCTATGTATATTATTTCAGTTAGTTTTGGAAAACACCCTGTGACACAGGTAAATTATTATTCTCAGTCAAATATGGGAAAAACATGTGCCTTAGAAGAATTAAGCAAGTTGCCTAAAGTTTTCCATCTGTGGAAGAACTACAAGATTGTAGGGTTCCACTCATGCATTTTGTAAAAGCTTAGGAGGTTCAAAGCCACTCACAGTGTCTTCCCTGCCTGTTGAGCTGTATCCATAAATCATGCAAATAAAAAGTTGTTTGTGTGCCCCTTAAATTTTGACTTTCCTCCTCTATGTTGTTAGTCAAACATATTCATTTTTCACTTACACTTATTCTGAGTACTCATTTGCCCAGTTATATAGAGTGTGACCATAAGGACTGATGTCATCTGGATAGCCTGTCTTATGAATAGTACATACACTTGGTATAGACTGAGTTTTGGAACATGTATTTCAACTGAACTCATGGTGTATTATTATTTCTTATATGAAAGTGGCCGTGCCTACTGACTTCTCTCTCATCCAGTTCTTTTCTTCACCATCTAAAGGATATTGGCCATACTACATTCTAGTTTGATTACATGAAATGCCCCCCCCCCCATGTTGCTGTCCAGTTAGGGAATATTGTAAGAATTACAGGAAAATCGTTTTAGAACTTTCCTTGTGGTAAAGTGAACATTGTATTTTTGAAGATTCTGTGTATTTAGAAAGCAAAAAAATTGAACATAAATTCCCTGGTCTGTTTCAGGTTGCTGCCGAAAACAGCGCTGGCATTGGAGTGTTTAGTGACCCATTTCTTTTTCAAACCGCAGAAAGTGGTAATTTTCATAAATAATTAATTCTAAATTAATTTAATCACAAGTGCTTATCATTTGAAAAATTGGAATGTAATGAAAATATGATGTAAGATGTATAAAATTATTGAGAATGGCCTTTGAATTCCTTTTAGTTATTTGAGACCGCAAAAGTACTCTGAAAAAAAATTTCTGTCTAAGCATCATCTTAGGGGCAGAACATTAGAAAGCCCCCCCCCACACACATACATGCATATATACTCATATGCACAGGTACACACACACAGACATGCATGCATACGCATACATGCACATACACACACATGTGCGCGCACACACAAATAGGATGAAAAAGCATCTATTATTACTTCAGGCAAACCACTCTATTTTAATTTAACGTATTTATTTTAAGGAAAGCTCTTTCTCTGCAGCTTAGGCTAGCCTTAAAGTCACTATGCCATCCAGGTTGGCCTTAGACTTAGGACCTTCCTCATAGGTGTCCTGACTGCTTGCCATCATGGCCAACTTATAAGACTCCTCTGTGGATATTTGGGTACACTGATGACTCATTCATATTTCTTTCCATGCATATATGTTCCTGTGATCATCTAGAGATGTAGATCAGCCTTTTCCATGTAAGCTTACATCTCTTTCACCATAAGCATTTTGTGATGAAAATGCCGACTTCGGTGATCAGCCTATCAGTTTGTAAGACTCAGCCATCATCAAACCAGTTGATGCATTTCCCTTCCTCCTGTTCCTGAGAGGAACTTTGATGTCATCTTCAGCTCCTTTAGTTCTTTCCTACAAGTCATGTCTAAGTCTACCAGCATCTCCTGCCAGTATTGTTGTGAAATGTATCCAGGGTCCTAACCCACTCTGCAAATCTTGCTGCTCGATGCATTTTCTTTTCCTCTTTAGATGACAGAAATACCTTGTAACCCAATTAGGATCAAATGAATATAAAGAGAAATAGTTAATTAGACAATAGTTTCTCTAATTAATAAATATTTACCATGGATCTTATATTCTAATGGGATAAGATAAATGAAGTTGTGAATTAATATGTCAGGTATATTATAAGACTATATAATGATGTCTATGCTTTTTTTCCCATTATGAATGTTATGTTATATGTGTCCAAGTAAAATTCTCCCAATTTCTCAGTGTAATTGTCATGGGTCCTGGTATGTCAAGAGGATACAATAGTCAGTATAGCAAAACAACTGTAGTAGATCCAGCAATTAAACTACTGGTTTAAGATATGTTAAATTCTACACATTGAATGTGTAATTATCAAATGAGAAGAAATTTGTTTTATGCTGGGAAAAAAGTAGTCTTAAGAGAAATACATAGAAATTAACCAGCGAAACTGAGCTGAATGAAAAATATTCTGCCCACCAACATTAAAAGCCCAGTGCTTAACTCCCTAGGGAACTTTCTTTTTTTCATGTAAATATGTAATTTATTTCAGATTTAAATATTAACGTGACAACTTATATCTCAATGTCTAAAGGAATGAAGCAAACAAAACAAAACAAAACAAAACAAAACAAACACTCAAAACACTACCACCACCCAAACCAACCAAGGAGCCAACCACTAAAAACAAAAACAAAAACAAAAACTGTGTGTATATGGGTGAAACAAATCTTGATATGTAAGACTTTTGGTACTTTATAGTAACCGTATAGTTGGATCAAAGTGTATGAATTCTCTGTATAGATAATCTACAAATAATGACATGCTGATATATACAATTAAGAAGAAGATTTAAATAAAGGAAGTCATAAAGATTTAACATTTTGTTATTTGATTAATGCTTATGGCTTTCTGTTTTGGAAACCAGACTCCAGAATGTAACAAAAAGGGGGTTACCCTATAAATTACCTTATAAATTCTTTCAATTTAATCATTTCTTTACAACTCTATCTATCTATCTATTATCTATCTATCTATCTATCTATCTATCTATCTATCATCTATCTATCTATCTATCTATCTATCTATCTATCTATCTATCTATCTACGTATCTATCTATGTATCTATCTCTCTATCTCTCTAACTCTCTATCTATCTATCTATCTATCTATCTATCTATCTATCTATCTATGTATCTATCTCTCTATGTATCTATCTCTCTATCTCTCTATCTCTCTATGTATGTATGTATGTATGTATCTATCTATCTATCTATCTATCTATCTATCTATCTATCATCTATCTATCTATGTATCTATCTCTCTATCTATCTATCTATCTATCTATCTATCTATCTATCTATGTATCTATCTCTCTATCTCTCTATCTATCTATGTATCTATCTATCTATCTATCTATCTATCTATCTATCTATGTATCTATCTCTCTATCTATGTATCTATCTCTCTATCTATGTATCTCTCTATCTATCTATCTATCTATCTATCTATCTATCTATCTATGTATCTATCTCTCTATCTCTCTATCTATCTATGTATCTATCTATCTATGTATCTATCTTTATCTATGTATCTCTCTCTCTATCTATCTATCATCTATCTATCTATCTATCTATCTATCTATCTATCTATCTATCTATCTATCTACCTATCTGTTGATTTTTGGAGACAAGAATTCTCTGTGTAGCACTAGTTGTCATGGAATTCACTCTATAATCAAGTTGACCTGGAATCAGAGATTTGTCTGCCTCTGCCTCCTGAGTGCTGGGATTAAAGGAGAGACCCCTGCCCCTGCTCTTTAAGGTTCAGCTGGAAATGTGTCTGTGTGTAATCTGTCATTGGTATATGAATATTAAAGAATACTCATATCATAAAAATGAGAAAAATTTAAAAATAATATTCATGAAAAGAAATAATTTTACAGTTGCACAGTATAATGTTTCTAACAATCTTAGTCCCTTTGTTTTCTTATATTTAATATACCCTAAATAAATTACATATTAAATGTTGAACAAATTCTTCAACTCCATTTCATCAATTCTTCTTAAGAACATTTTCCACTTATTATTTTGTCTATTAATAACCATTCTCAGTAACTGTAGTAACTTACTTTTGCCATTAAAATGCATTTGGCTTATAATTTCTTCATTCTCATTGTCTAACTTGTATTGAATCTTTCTTCTCAGTACCTAAAATCTTGAATAGTTCTTTTAGAAAACAGATTTTGGTGTGTTTAGACACAATGAAAATTCTAACCTTTTAAAATCTTAATTCTTATTATTATTCTTAGATGTAGTCTTACCACAAGCATTTTTGTTTTATTCTACAATCTGAAAGATATTTATTATTTATTTGCATACCTATTTTATGTGCACAACTTCCTTTCATTTTGATGTAATATGGTTGTCATGGAAACTAAACAAAGAGATTATCTTATAGATAATAATTGATAGTATGAAATTTGGGGAAACGGTATATAAAACAACATACAAAAATCACGAACTATTAATTGGTTATCTATCTACTTGATGTTAGCCTCTAGATATTTATGAAATTTTTTTGTTATGAATTTTGTGTATTTTGGCTACTATTTTGAATTTATTAGTTTTCCAACTTCTACAGTGCCTATATAATTCCAAAGTATTTAGGGAGGTAAAATTTCAGCTCATAGCTGGGCGTGGTGGTGCATGCCTTTAATCCCAGCACTTGGGAGGCAGAGGCAGGGGGATTTCTGAGTTTGAGGCCAGCTTGGTCTACAATGTGAGTTTCATAAAATGGATTGATCTAATAGTTTCATGTTTTTTTAAATGCTCATTAAATGAATAGATGTGATGGACCAATAGTTCTGAAATATGTACACATGGTTCAACACATTTTGTAAAACATTTTAAGGTGAAGCAAATAAACACACTCACAAAACACACACACACATATATATATATATACATAGTTGGCTAGAAGCTTGATTTTATTCAAGATATTGCATAGTTCATTTCGCAACAGGTGGAAATTTAAAATCCCTGAAGAACATAAGCAGCATTTTAAATTTTAATAACAGTTTCCCCTTTCCTCCAACTCTTTCCTACTTCCAGCTCCAGGGAAAGTGGTTAACCTCACAGTGGAGGCCCTCAACTATTCTGCAGTAAACTTGATTTGGTATTTACCTCGGCAACCAAATGGTAAAATCACCAGCTTCAAGATCAGTGTCAAACACGCCAGAAGCGGTATAGTAGTGAAGGATGTCTCCATCAAAGTAGAGGACCTTTTATCTGGGAAATTACCTGAATGTAATGTGAGTGTGTGTCACATGTGTGACACATGTCATACGTCAAAATTTTTATTATGTTTACATCTTCAAGTTTTCATATCTTGAAAAGTTATACTCTTGGGCTATAGCATTGTGCTATGTGCAGATGACTGTATTTCAGGGGTGCTAATTACAGAGGGGAAGAGAATATCTCTAGGGCATATTGCAAAAGACTTCATTAATGGGGCAGCACAGGTTTAGCAGTAGAGGAAGGAGAAGTGAAAATAGAGTGCGGTAGGTTGGGTGTTCCAATTGGGAGGACATTTTCTAAGTCGCCAAGGTGTGAATGTGTCATCCCTACTGGCATGGAGGCTATAAGCCCATGTGCCATAGAGGAAAGTATCTGTAAAGGATTATATAGTCAACACTATATTAAACTGGAGGACTGCTTGATGGCATATCTTTGTGAAAATGTTGCCATTTTGTCATTGAAGAGAAACCTTCAGAGATACTATGGTATCTTCGCACCCTACTTTCCCAAGTTACCCTTGGGATATTTTTTAATCATGTTATTACTGATGGAGAAACAGCCAAACGATGTTATTTTATTTTAAATAGTTTAGTGACGCCTAAAAATCTTCTGCTTCCAGTTAAGATCCATTTGAATACACATACATACACATGCATATACACCCTAATATCTGGGAAGGTAACTTTTTTGTTTTTGTTTTGTTTTACTTAAGTACTTATGATTTAAAAGTGATAGAAAGAGTTAAGAACACAGATTGAAATTATCTTAGGGTTTTTGCTCTATTGGGTTAACATAAATTTTTAAAAAATTCCTATTGATGATTTAGCTGCTGTTTTATCTCCACTTTATCTTAATTTTAACTCTATGTAGGATTTCAAGATTGAAGTATAATGAATACAATAGGTACATTCTGTCCTAATATAATAGACATTAGCCTCTGTCCTGATGTTATAGACATTAAAAAAAATCTATCAATTTCTTATGAAAATTAATTTGTTAAAATATTCCACACATTAAGAAATAATATTTATATTATAAAAAAGTAAATGGGTAGTGTTCTTATGTTTACCTCCAGATAGTGTGTGAGTTCTCCCATTGTGTTTTCTTTCCCTCACTAGGAGAACAGTGACTCTTTTCTGTGGAGTACCACCAGCCCCTCTCCAACCCTCAGTAGAGCCACACCTCCACTTCGTACTACACATTTATCCAACACATTGGCACGGAATAAGATCAGCTCTGTGTGGAAAGAGCCCATCAGCTTTGTGGTGACTCACTTGAGACCATACACAACGTATCTCTTTGAAGTTTCAGCCGTTACGACGGAAGCAGGGTATATTGACAGTACCATTGTTAGGACACCAGAATCAGGTGTGGCTTGACTTTTTTTTTTTAAGAAAAAGAGAAAATGACATGAATTTATTTATAGAATAATCTATAATTCTGTTCATAGAGTATTTTGTTGTGGTTAACTTTCCTTTCCTTTAAGTAATTCTTTCTCCCATAATAGATAGTGGGTATCCACTGGGAATGTCTTCAGTGCTAAACTAAACATCTAGAAGAAAAAGACATTTGAGAGAGGGAATTCTTCATATAGTATGAATGACATTTATCAGTTCATGATCTCTATAATTCTTCTAATTGTCTATGCTTTTCTAACAAAATTTAGTTATCTATAGTCTTCCTCACTGGCATTGTTATTACCAGAGCTACAAGGTACTACCTGAAAGAGCAGAGCTAATATTGATTAATTTTTCTTCCTTGAAATATCAGGTGCATCCTAAGTTCATAATATTAATACTAATCTGTCACATTATGTTAGCATTCACATAAATACATATATAAAATAAACTATATTTAGAAATATAGGCAGTTAAATGACCTTCTATGCGTTAGCATTTTAGTACTGAAGGCCTGCAGTTATACATCATTATTATCATTAACTTTTAAGAGGTCATATTTCTAGAGATTTATTTGTTTATTTTATGTGTATAAAGAGCTCTACCTTCATGTACACCTGCATGCCAGAAAAGCGCATAGGATTACATTACAGATGGTTGTGAGTCACCATGTGGTTGCTGGGAATTGAACTCAGGAACTCAGGAAGAGCAGTCAGTGCTCTTAACCACTGAGTCATCTCTCCACCCCCAGGAGATCACATTTCTAACAGTAATTTATTTATACATGTGTTTATGTGGCTACCAACATATAATGTGACAGATTAGTATTGATATTATGAACTTTGTATGCATCTGATATTTCAGTATACATAATAATACCATATATTATATATGTTATGAATGTTATATGTAAGGTAGTTTTACTAAAGAGCATTATCTTTTTGCCCAAAGGCATGTATGTCAGGTTCTATTATTTTCTTTCACATGTTAGTATGAAACTATTATTTTCTTGATTTAAATAACTATATCTTAATCTTTGTAATGATATTTTCATCTCCTATTCAATACAAAATCATTTCATGGAAATTATATAAAATGAAACTTATTGGATAAGAACTTTGAGTAAATATTCAGTGCAACTTATTTCATAAAACAAACTAATATGTACAAACATATTTTACATGTTTTAATTTAAATGTTATTAGTTTTTATCTTCCCAGTGTTATATTAAAATCTTCTATCTGTATATTATATACTTCTTCTTAGAACAAAGATAAATACTAATGTGAAAACATAAAAGTTTGGCCTTTCCACCTGTATGTCAACCCGAGAAAAAGTGTTTCTCAAGCTCAATATCCACATTCATTGAAAAATATATATATACTCAGTATGTGTATTATATATTATATATTACTATATATAAGTAATATGCAAATAGCTGCATTAGGACAATATGACATTGGCAAGAATTATAATAATTTGTAGAATAAAGACAACTGTACCATCAGATATAGTACTAGTACCTTAGAAAACTGTCAAAAGAGATTAATCTGTTCTTTTCATATGTTTTATTCAAATTGTTTAGTTCTAGACTATTCTGTTTTTTTTTCACGATAAACATCCTTTGTATTTTGCGTGTTTTTTTTATGCTTCAGATTATATTACTTGTTTTTAGCAGGTTATCTCTTTTATCTTAACATGTATTATATATTCATTTCCTCTATAATAATTTCAGTGCCTGAAGGACCACCCCAGAACTGTATAACAGGCAATGTCACAGGAAAGGCGTTTTCAATTTCATGGGACCCACCAGCAATTGTCACAGGAAAGTTTAGTTACAGAGTTGAATTATATGGGCCAACAGGTAAGACTCAGTTAATTTTGCTTTTACTTTTTAGAAGAAATCTATTAAATAAATGGATAATTTCTAACTCTGAAAAGAAATGATTTCCTGAGAAGACCCTGAATTGATATAAATAATAGATTAATGAGGAAATCAAGTTCTTTAGATCTTCTGTTTTAAACCACAAATGATAAGGATGTTGAGCGCTATTCTTCAGAGGGCTTTAATTCAGAGCAGACATCAGAGGCATAGCTTTTCCATTGCCATTCATCTATGACTCACATGCAGATAAAATAATAGCCAAGAGAGCATTAAGTTCAGATTGTGACAGATCAGGTTTCCATTTAGATCAAACCATCAACTTATAATCAGCAGTGCTCTCTGGATACACTGCCTATACTCTGTGCAAGGTTATTGTGAGCCTGAATCTGCTGTGAAAAAGTTATTTGAAATGCTGTTGGTGGCCTTAAATGGTAACAAGTTCTCCAATGAATAAACAAGCAGACTTGAGCACCCTCTTGTCAGAGGTAACTAGAGGAATTATGATATCCTTCAGGAAGTAAATTATCAGTTTTTGTTGTTTTATGTTTCAGTTTGCTTTTTTATTATTTTTATTTTTTATTAGGTATTTTCTTCATTTACATTTCCAATGCTATCCCAAAAGTCCCCCATACCCCCCCCACCCACTCCCCTACCCACCCACTCCCAGTTCTTGGCCCTGGCATTCCCCTGTACTGAGGCATATAAAGTTTGCAAGACCAATGGGCCTCTCTTTCTAATGATGGCGACTAGGCCATCTTCTGATACATATGCAGCTAGATACAGGAGCTCTGGGGAGTACTGGTTAGTTCATAATGTTGTTCCACCTATAGGGTTGCAGATTCCTTTAGCTCCTTGGGTACTTTCTCTATCTCCTCCATTGGGGGCCCTGTGATCCATCCAATAGCTGACTGTGAGCATCCACTTCTGTGTTTGCTAGGCCCCGGCATAGTCTCACAAGAGACAGCTATATCAGGGTCCTTTCAGCAAAATCTTGCTGGTGTATGTAATGGTGTCAGCGTTTGAAGGCTGATTATGGGATGGATCCCCGGGTATGACAGTCTCTAGATGGTCCATCCTTTTGTCTCAGCTCCAAACTTTGTCTCAGTAACTCCTTCCATGGGTGTTTTGTTCTCAATTCTAAGAAGGGGCAAAGTGTCCACACTTTGGTCTTCGTTCTTATTGAGTTTCATGTGTTTTGCAAATTGTATCTTGTACCTTGGGTATTCTAAGTTTGCTTTTACTGAATATGATATTCCATAGTTAATGTCAAAGTTTAATTCAAGTAATGATCAACTAACATAAATTCTCCTATTGTTGTTTATTTGAAAGCACCAAAAAAAAAAAAACTTAAAAGTTGTAAATCCTTTCTATGTGAAATGTCTATGGGTGGTATCATTGCTTCTAAAAATCTGAAGAATGGCAGGTTCTAAAAGTAAAAGATTGTTCACCTCCTACGCTCCAGTGCAAACACCTCTCTCTCTCTCTCTCTCTCTCTCTCTCTCTCTCTCTCTCTCTCTCTCTCTCTCACACACACACACACACACACACACACACACACACACACACACCATGACCACACACTCACACACATCTTTTCTATTAGATGTTATTTTTCAGCTCTTAAATAACATAACTTCTTTCAACCAGAAGCTTGAATATTTTTTTGGAATGCAAATAAGAGGGAATTAGGGTAGGAAGTAGGTTTCTAAAAAATTAGAAACAGAAGAAAAACAGATATAAGCTTTGTTGAAAAGTTGCTTCTGGTGGTAGAGGTCAGGTCTTTTTCCTAAATACAGGGACTGGATTAACCAACAAATATAACTTGTCTATTTTAAGGCAGCGTCCTGCTAGAGGGAGTGTTCAGGCAGACAATTTCTTACTGATCCAAGTATTTCAATGTAGCAGGAAACAAGACCATTACCTAAGGCTGAGGAGGGGACAGAAGATTTTGAAAGTCTGAAGAGAAAGGGTTAAGTTAGTCATTGAGAAGGCAAGTCCACTTGCCTATAGAAGCCAAGAAAATGGAAGGCACCAGTTTTAGGTCTTAGTTTGAATGTGGTCAGGGTCAATGTCATGGACGTTGGAAGCCATGGGTTTTATTTCCTCCATCAGCAAGAGCCCTGTTAGAACATTGAAGGTTTATGTGAGGCAATTGCTCCTGGCAATGGCATTGAGTAGATAAAGAGTGGGCATCAGTGGTGAAAAGCACAGCCAGCAGTAAGACCCTTTGATAGGTGGGTCTAGTGAAAGTAACGTCGCCTCAGGTCTGAGAGTAACTGGAGTTCAGATAGAAACACGTGGCAGTAGATGTGTGAAAGTCAGATAATACAGTTTTTTTTTTTTTGGTAGTTATTGGTAATGATTATATTAATGTCAGAAAATTACTTAGCAAGTTTTTATAATTTAATCTTTATCTGTGAGGCTAATAAAATTACCACACACTCAAATGGTAGTGTTTAGAGCTACACCATATGCAGAATGAAAGGGAGTAGCTGGAGGCTGGAGGGCATGAGCTCTAAGACTGAGGACTTTATATAAGGAGTCAGGAAAACAGTGCTCTCTGACCCCCGCTGTGTGCACCTCCAAGCTCTGAGATCTCGAATTATATACACACCTTCATCCTCATCATCATTATATACTAGGGATCTAACCCATGGCATTGTGTGTTAGGCAAACAGTATCCCAAATAAACTATATATCTGACCTCTGTTTCCCATTTAAGTATATTAAAAATAAAATAGCAACTCACCAGGACTCTTTAACATAAGAAAAGTTATTTTAAGCACCTGAAGATCTCCATGTTGTTTCTACTGTTTTAAATCTGTATCAAACTAAAGCAAATATTTCAAATATATTCATGTGTAATAACAAATTTTTTTGTTTAACAATTTGGTTATTGTCCTTGCTTCTACACATGATATGAAATGATTATATATTTCATAAAATATCCATAAAACCTATGGGTCTGTTCTGCTTTGTGTAGGAAGGATTTTGGATAATAGTACAAAAGACCTCCGGTTTGTGTTTACGCATCTCACGCCATTCACAATGTATGATGTCTATGTTGCTGCAGAAACCAGTGCTGGGGTTGGACCCAAGTCAAATCTTTCAGTATTCACTCCCCCAGATGGTAAGAACTTTCTCCTTTATAAAGCAGATGTGATAATTTTGAAATGCTTGTGAATGTTATTGAGTTGGTAAAATGTAAATTTAAGGAGGAATTTGGCTTCTGTGTACTTAAATCCCATTATTTTCCTTGTTAAGTTCCACCTACTTTATTCTGAACCTGTGTTCTCTAGAATATCAAACCTGCAGCATGCTTCATAAAGGAAGGGGCCCAAGAGCATGGAGGACTTAAACCTCTGCTCACTGTGGCAGAGAGTCATGGTAGATTTTTAGCAAAACACCAAGAAGTCTTAAATTAATAACACACATTTAATTATGCTTAATGATAGTATTCAGCAGACAGGGAATAGCTCGCCTGCAGAATTAAGCAGACAATGAATGTGTTTTCTCACATAATTCACTTCCAGAGAAATCCCTATATTTCTACCACCCAGAACAATGTATTTTGATGAGGCATTTTCTGAGCTAATAATGAACAAAGTACAAAGTTCTCAGAACTTTCAGAACATTTAAAACTAATATATCTCAAGAAATTATAAGGAGTATGTTTATTAAGCACCAATATTTTGGGTGAGATCTATTGCTAAAGTGTGATTTACATTCTTCTCATTCATTCTCAACTTGCTCAATGGCTTTCTTGCTGTTTAGATATAATAACTGGCATGAAAGCCACCATGTTTCAGAATAAACTAACACTAGACAAAGTTTCCCGAGTTTGTGTGGTAGCTAACATACAATAACTGAGAATGTATATGAACAAATACGTGCATACACCTACTACCCAATTCAGTTGGGCATTCATTCCTTAGAGTATCACTTGTAAATTAGACCATTAGAGGGCAGCAACCATCAGGAAATTTTATCCATCTGTCCCTTTAAAGAAAAAAAAAATGAAACCTCAATACTTAATGACTGTCAAAACCATTAAGTTTATCTATTTTAAGTGAAAAATCTGTGTATGTACATATATATACATATATATATGTACACACACATGAGGAAAAGGATTTCATTTTTGATGTTGAGATTTTAACGTCTTGCCCCATCCAAAGAGTTTTTGCTTTGTGTGATTTCATAAAGTTTTCTCCAATTTAATCCAAAAAGTGCTCTTGAGCATTTTCCACAAAGCTAAGTGTATTTTTGGATGGCTACAAAACACAGCAGAGCTTTCCTCAAAGAACTCCTCTACTCTTGTTTTTAAACATTTATTTATTTGCTATCTGTGTGTATGTGTGTGCTGTGTGTTTGTGCATGCATGCATGTGTGTATGTGTGTGTGTGTGTGTGTATGTGTGTGCTGTGTGTTTGTGTGTGCATGTGTGTGTGTGTGTGTGTGTTGCATGCCTCTGTGCCAAGGAACAAATGTGGAGATGATCAGAGAACAACTTTCATTGTATGGGCTCTGGTTCTTTCTTTTTGCCTTTGATCTGGGATAGGTCTCAGCTGATCCTGCGTATGGGCACGTGCTTATACACCCCGAGCCATCTCGCCAACCCTATTTTCTAGTCTTATTATACAATCCAATGCATTTCAATCTTTCTGCCTGCTTTCAAGTCTGTCTTGGGGCCTTTAAAACTATCACTTTAGAGTAGTCATTTTATAAAATCTATAATTTTAGATATTTGTCTGGACAGGAATATAGGTCAAAGTGCATGCTTATCATGTGTTAGGCACTAGGTTCAATCTTCAGCGTGGAAATAAAGCAAAGCAAATTTTTAAAAAAATCTTGTTTCTTATTATTGATCTTGCTCTCCAGCATTTGACTAAGATAAAGAGTTCAATGACATGTTGAAATCAACATTGCTATCTTGCTTGGATTGGTTGTCCCTTAAAATGTATTTCCCTTCATTTAGTCACTTTTTATTCACCAAATGAATAGATTCCTAAGCACTCTCTTGTAGATTTTTCAAATGAGCTGTGTTGCATACCAAATTTTCTTGAATAGATGACTCTTTTTGTTGAATATGAAAAGCAATTTGTCCTGCATTTTATCCTACTGTCTCTGTCAACTGCTTATCTCAGAGACTGCATTCTGGAGGCTGTGAGAGGGTAGCCATTTGGTGGGGCACAGGGAGCCCCACCAAAGATTGGAAAGGCAAGAGTCTTACCTGCTCAAGTCCACTTTCCTTCATGGGGATCAGTGACCATTCTTTCAGCTGAAGGAAGGGCTTTCATGAATTGCTTTAGCAACTGCAGACTGTTTCACCTTCTGATATTAGCTATCCTGCTCCCAATAACTAAAATTGTACCATAAAAGAGTACTGAAACTAGCCAGGCATGATGATGCTTGCCTTTAATTCCAGCACTCAGGAGACAGAGGTAGGTAGATCTTTGTGAGTTCAAGGCCAGCCTGTTCTTCAGAGCAAGTTCTAGGACATCCAGGGTTGTTATTCAGAGGAAAACCAAGGGAAAGAAAATCCTGAAACTACATGAGACAATGAAATAGCTCATTGCATTACCTACAGTCAAGTAAAACTTAATATCTGAATTTTGTTCTTTATCATTTACTATTATTAAAAGGTGTGTTGTATTTTAATTAACATTACTTATCCTCTGCCTCATGTCTTAAATGTTTCTAATGTTCTGTTTTAAAATAATTAGAACTAGCTTATTCCTCCTAAATTATCACCTTTAAAAGTAACTGTGGTTCTTAACAATGTTCAAGTATTCATAGATAAATGCTTGGTTTACCTCTTACAGAGAATGGTGTATCTATCACATCTCAGTGTGGTTGATTTCATTAATGCAGACTCTGAAGATCCATAGTCGATTTGGTTATCAGAAAAAAAAATGCTATTACTGTATTAGTTCTACAGGGTCTATACATAAGGTTTTTATACACACATCACTTCGATTTTACTGAGTGTTTATCTACTTAGGCAAAGAAGAGAGATTATGGCTGGGAAATGGCAATTTAGTATCAGCCAATGTTCCAAACATTATATAATTTTTGGCAAAACGTGAAGAGTTCGTCACTTTTTCTTTTTCTCATGAATCTTAGTGGGCTTTAATTTTAAGTTTCCCTCCAAGTTTTTTTTTTTAAATAGAACTTTATTTTTTTTTAGAGTAGATCTAATTATGGATTTAATTATGTGTTTTCTTTGCTACAATATGATCATCCCATTTCACTTCTAATAGCTTTTCTTCTAAGACCTTCACATGATCCAGAATTTACCTATATTAATTTTGTGTCTGTTCTCTTTCTTGTTTGTCCATGAAACTTACAAATACATTGTCTGATGACTCAGTCTCTGCTGCTAACTCCTTCAGAATTGATTCTGCACTGTGAATAATTGCCCTGCGTGCTTAGTTTTCTTTAATTTTGTATTGATCTTAAAAGGATCAACCTAATCCAGACGTCTCTGGTTTCTCTGTAAGAGTGTGTGGGATACAAGATAAGTATCTCTCTAAAGAGAAAAGAAGGGGTTGTCTGTTCCACTTCCTTCATCCACTATGATTTTTGTAGTCTGAAAAAAAGAAGTAGTCCCTTAATCTTTACTTGAATTACAATAGGATGCATTGGTGTCATGATATAGTTTTTAAATTTTGTTGATGAATATACATAAAATTGCCTGCTCTTATTCATGAATGTGGCTCACATATTAAGAGACAGTAATAATCCTTTCATATTTTTCTATGGCACTGATAGATTTAATGTGTTCCTAGTATGCTTTTAAAAAGTAGAAGAGACAATTCTATTTCAAGTAGAAGACATATGGTCTGGTTAAATAAAAAGTTTAGTTATGAATTATGTGTTAATTTAAATTAATGTAAAAATGCCTGGTCTCTTCTGTGATTTATATCACACAATGCTGTCTAAGGTCCTTGCTACACAGCAATGCCAAAATAATGCATAGAAGAAGGTAAAGAGAGGTTTTGCTGAGTCTATTGCTCTGTTTATAGTTTTTCTGTCCTTGGATAATGCACAGAGATAAACACATTGGTAGCAACAAAAGTGCTAGAAACAATAACTTTAGTAAGATACAACTTTTATGAGAGGTAAACTGTTGGAGGAGAGGGTTATCTTTCTCTTTCTTCCTTTTGTTTTCAGGTACTTGGACTAATAACAAGAGCATTCAGGAGTGTTGAGTGACTCATAGAGCATGAGGTCCTACCCCAGAACTATTTCCCTAACATCTTTCATAGACCAAATTTTATACTTTCCTGAGATCTGAACATTGATGGGGAAAGGAGTCTGAAGAGCTATCCTCCATTACAGACTCAAAATTGTAGCAAATGACCTTGCGTTTCCCTCCCACTTTAGATTACAGATTTTGTCCATGCTAGATACTAGAATCCCAACCACCAGAACTCAGTCATAAAGTAGTTAATAGGTAACTAGAAATATTTATATTTTTACATCTTCTAGGTGATTTCTGTACTGATAACGTTATGGAGACAAAGAAAAACAATCTATTGGGAGCAAAGTCTACGTAGTTTTAGCATACTATGTGTTTGAATTAGCTATGAATTTATTCTCTGATAATAATAATACTTTGGGAGTTATTATTTTCAACTCCTATCTATTAGTTTAGAAAGTGCTTCTCTGTTTCTTCCTGCAGTAGTATGGCTTTCCTCTAACTGAAATTTGCTAGCTCTAGCCCACTGTACAATGGCTAAAGGAAATGAGATTAGTGTCCTATTCTATCTTGACCATAAAGGGAGATGTTTTTATATCATATTTTCCCATTCTTGAACATGTAGCTTAGATGTTCTTTTGATTTTGGAATCCTTACAGTAACCTTATGGGACGTGAGGGAAAGATAAAAATCATGTATCCTATAGGTGAGGAAGCGGTGGTGGTGGTGGTGGGGTCGGCGGGGAGGCTGTCAAACATGATGAAATTCCCAGCTTTGTTTATCCTTCGTTTCTTGTCTTCAAGACACTAGGTTGTCTAGCTCTCACTGTTGACCACTTTATATGTAAGTCTTGTTTTGACTATTCTGTGCTTTTCACAAACAGTTGTTTGCTTTTCCTATTCCCCCCCCCCCCCACTGGCAAAAAATGAAGACAACTAAAAGTTGGTCTCCCATGGCTAATTTGTAAACTCAGCAGACACACTTCAATTGAGTCTTCACACAAGTTCATATACTGAATTAAGAGGCAGCCAGTTGCACATGTGAACTGCATTTCATTGTATCCTGAGCATGCCTGATATTGGTTTTGGGTATGCTATAATTTTTGTAAAGACTTCAAGGCTTTGACTAGGCATTAATTATTTATAAAGATCATCTTGGGGAAGATTGTTGTTGTCGTTGTTGTTTTGTGTGAACATGTCATGCTGTGATTGTAGACGGTAGGGAACAACACTTGGGAGTCTATTCTTTCTTTCCTTTCATCATGAGTTCTGTGGATTGAGCTGGGATGCTCAAGCTCAGGTTGTCAGGCTTGAAGGCAAGTGATTTTAACTCGCCTCCAACCCCCAGCCCCCGCTGTGCCCTTCTCCCTTAGCATCCCTCAAGTCCAGAAATTATTTCAGCAATGTGGTCGGATTGAACAGTATGACTGCTTTTTCTTTGGGGAAGATAATTCCATGTTATCCCATTCCTCATACTTTGAGAAGAATGCACATACAATTAGGTTTAAATATCCGTGCATTTGAGGAATCTTTTTGCCACAGTTAATTTTTAATATGTTAGTAATTATTCTAGTCAGTTTTCCCAGAGCTATTTATACATCTAATATCATGGGCTAAGGATTTAGGGAGTACTTTGCACTTGAAAATGTATTTACTCTTTCTAATTCTGTTTTAAAATACTTCTTCAGTTCCAGGAGCAGTGTTTGATTTACAGATCGTGGAGGTAGAAGCCACAGAAATAAGAGTTTCTTGGAGGAAACCTCGACAACCAAATGGAATCATCAGCCAGTACCGTGTAAAAGTGTCAGTCCTAGAGTCAGGAGTCATTTTGGAAAACACTCTGCTCACAGGACAAGATGAGGTATTGCACTTCTTAATTCCTGTTTTGCTGAGCCTGTTCTGTTGGCTCTGGTCACTGGTAACTTGGCCAGTTTGTCAAATTTCTACATTAAGTCTTGACAAGTTTGATACAAAGGAAGTAAAATAAATTGAGGTATGTTGACAGGTTAAGTAGATCACAGTTTATTTTAGGCCTTGTTAGTTAAGTGTTAACTATTCTCTTTCATATGAAAAAATGTCTATTGAACCATCCCACGGGACTAAATGTACTTCTATATATATGTGGCTTTTATTATTCTCATCCAGTTACTATGTTATTTGCAGACTATGATTATGAATTAAATGTTGTCTCAAAGGCTTAGAATTAAGAACAGTTCCCCCAAAAGACTGCTGTCTACAAATAATTTTGTCCTATTCGAACTCCAGAACCTAATGGCCTCAACACTGCCTTTTCTTATTGAAAGCATGTAACTAAATATAAAGAAGTTCAAGTGTTTCGTTTAACATGAGAGGACTTGGTCTTTGTTAATACACTGCATTTAAGCACAGTGGCTACCTTATTTTCTCCTCTTGTCTCTGTTAGGGAATGTAGGGAGCTGATGTGCTTCTAAGGTACTACCCTGGCCAAGCCAGCCACTCACCAGTGAGGACCCTTGACGTCCCTAGGCATGCTAAGGTTGTGTACTTAGGACCAGAGTAGCAATAAGTGGGCCATTAGAAACATATGTGATGCTTATTAAGAAATTTGCTTCTGCTGTGTTCAGTTCAGAATTGCTATTCTTTGTACCAGGGATATCTGCCCTCTCTCCAGTCCCTCTGTTTCTGGTACCAGACTTCCCTTACCTCTGGCATTGATTCCATCATAGTACTCAGTGCTATGTAGTGATTTAGGACCTCTCATCCACAGGTTAAACTTCAGTCCTATCTTGTGTCCATTCTTCTGTGTAATGGATGTTGAGTTGTAGGTTTTCTGATATTCTAGCTGGCATCTCATCAAAGAGCAGGAGCTTAAGCATTTGTCCCTGCAGAGAACATCTTAAAATAGATACTTAGGTGACAGGTTTCCCAAATTTGCTAATGCCATTTGTTGACTAGCCAGACACACCTGTTTTTCTCTAGAAGTTAAAAGGTTCTGGAAAGGCCAGTTGGCGGTCCTATAACATAGCGGAAAGAACTTGATAATTAGAGCCATTCAATCTATATTTAATTATGGTCCTGGCTATTAGAGGATGAAATGGTTAAAAATGTAGGTACAGAAGACAAATGGTTAAAGCTTAGTGCCTAGTTCTGCCATTATTGATGGCTTAATCTTGGAGAAGGTGGCCTGACTCTCTTGAACTTGAGACTTAGGAATTACAGAAGTTCTTATAACCAAGGGTCAATGATGGATGTTTAATGGGTGATATGTATAAAGAGAGCAGCACTGTTAGCTGACATGTATTAAGTTCGGTGCTAATACTTGTGACTTGATGGAAATAACCTTGGCATTCCACCTTTCAGTCTACTCAACATTCAACTCCTAAACTCTCTTAATAAGAAGAGTAAGAAGAGCCATTCTATTCTCATATCTGCACGGCGTGGGGGAATCAGTTCTTGTTATATCAGATCCATTTCAGGTCCTCTACTTCCTCATGTGGTTGGTTATTATTCCACTTTAAAATGTTGATGAGGGATGGTGGATACATCAGGTCTAAACCAAGGGGCCTTGGGTTTTTACTTTCACTCTGCTGTGCTTTATAACTGCGACCTCAGACAAGTCAACTTATAAAGAATTTTACTTTGATTTTTTTAAAGTGTGTGTGTGTGTGTGTGTGTGTGTACATGCCTGAGTTTGTTTACACGTGGGGTGTATGTGTGGTTAAATGTATACATGTACAGTGCACTCACATAGAAGTGCTTTAGTGACTTCTACTTTTTGTTTGAAGCAGGGTGTTTAACTGGTCCACAGTCTTCTTGCAAGAGCAAGGATGGCTGCCCCAAGAGCTTCCAGGGATCCGAATACATCTGCCTCTTTCTCCCTACCACTGGAACCACTGGTTCACATCATCATAGTCAGTTTTTAAGTAGGTTCTGAGGATCTGAACTCTGGCCCTCTGGCTTTTCAGACAGTTGCTTTACCAGCTGAGTCATCTCACAAACTCACGCTTCCCCATTTTATAATGCTCCCACACATGTCTTACAGGGGCAGCAGTAGAGCACAGCAGATAAAACCCCTGGCTTAATAATCTTGTTGATTATCTTGTTTACTTGTCGTGGTAGCTCTCAGATTAGGTATTCTCTCTTCCCATTCACCTCCATGTCTGTCTCAAGAGCACTTTACGTTTTTAGAATCTGGTTAGGAGTCACATGTGACCTCAGTGTCGAATACAGGGGATGAATACTGTTAACAGTTCTCAAGATATTAACACATTTCTTCCTAAAATGAATATATGTTCTTTCCAAAAAATTCACCCTCCTATCTGTTACTGTACAGCTTTTAATACCACTTGTTGTTTAATTCTTCATCTACTTTTGTATACTGCAACTTTGCAGTGTGTGAGGTTTAAATGATTAAAGTGGTTAGCGATGCTAACAGCTCTCCTTTCTATTTACTAATGTATTTATAGAGACATTCGGGGACTCTTTTTCCAGTTCTTACATCTCATAGCACTTTCCTATGTTGTTGGTTTGTTTATTTCTTTCGTTGATATCAGGTCTCCAAGTTACTTGGTATGACTCACCATGGACACTGAATATAGCCCCTGTTAAAACTGATCTCACACTTCCAATCATTGGTTCCTCTTGGTAACCAACCACTCATTGGTAATCATTGGTTATGTGTTTCCTACCTTTTACTTCTGACATTGTGAATTTTTACCTAGCATGATTCTACCAGGGGTCAAGTGTGTCTAAATTCCACTGCCTTAAAACAAAATAACAAAACCAAATGAAACAGCCCTTTTTCTCCCAGTGAATAATAGAAAGACAGGAAGCAAGAGATTAAATTGGGATCCTAGAAGTAGAGACATGGGACTGAAATGATCCTGGCTCCATAGGTTACCCAGAAGAATGTTGGCTAGGACAATTAATAGTTTTCAAGTGACAAAGATGCTGTCTAAAGAGAGGCTGACCTAGCTTGATTAAGCACCAAGCTATGGGCTGAGAATTACTTCATCTCTTGAGCTGATTTTTGTTTTGAAAATTGTTTTTTTAAGAGGAGAGATTCAGAAGACTTTAAAATGAGCATTTGTGTCATATGTGGCTGATTTTTCTTTTAGGATAAAATGTCAAGAATTGCACTATTGTCCTCCTCTCATGAAAGCTTGAAATCCTGGGGTCTTCTTCAGCTTCGTTCTCGTTAATGTTCAATAGTCACATAGCCAGCTGTTTTCACCTTCAGAGAGTAACAGTTGAGCATCTCTGTCTGAGTCCTGGGTCCCCACCTTCGTTCAATATTGCAGACCCTTTCCTGATTCTCCATTGATGTCTCATTATGCTGGTTTCCCACTGTTGCATAGTCACTCACAAACTCAGAAGCTTCAAACAAGGCATTCCTGTTAGATCACAGTTCCTGACAGACAGAGTGCAGAACAGATTACTCAAGATTTATGCTTAGATCTGACAGGGTCTGGTTGGTTGATATTATTGTTCTTTCTTTGGGGTTGCAAACGCCTTCAGCTCCTTCAGTCCTTTTCCCCTTTTTTTTTTAAATTTTTAAATCTTTTAAAAATTTATTTGTTTATCTATTTTTATTAGATATTTTCTTTATATACATTTCAAATGCTATCCCGAAAGTTCCCTATACCCTCCCTCTGCCCTTCTCCCCTACCCACCCACTCCCACTTCTTGGCCCTGGCATTCCCCTGTACTGGGGCATATAAAGTTTGCAATGCCAAGGGGCTTCACTTTCCTGTGATGACTGACTAGGCCATCTTCTGCTACATATGCAGCTAGAGATATTAGCTCTGTGGATACTGGTTAGTTCATATTGTTGTTCCACCTATAGGGTTACAGACCACTTCAGCTCCTTGGGTGCTTTCTCTAGCTTCATTGGGGGCCTGTGTTCCATCTTATAGATGACTGTGAGCATTCACGTCTGTATTTGTCAGGCACTGGTATAGCCTCATATGAGACAGATATAACAGGGTCCCTTCAGCAAAATCTTTCTGGCATATGCAATAGTGTCTGGGTTTGGTGGCTGATAATGGGATGGATCCCCAGGTGGGGTAGTCTCTGGATAGTCCATCCTTTTGTCTTAGCTCCAAACTTTGTCTCTGTAACTCCTTTCATGGGTATTTTGTTCCCTATTCTAAGGAGGAATGAAGTATTCACCCATTGGTCTTCCTTCTTCTTGATTATCTTGTGTTTTGCAAATTGTATCTTGGATATTCTAGGTTTCTGGGCTAATATCCACTTATAAGTGAGTGCATATCAAGTGACTTCTTTTGTGATTGGGTTATCTCACTCAGGATGATGTCCTCCAGATACATCCATTTGTCCAAGAATTTCGTAAATCCATTGTTTTTAATAGCTGAATTGTGTAAATGTACCACATATTTTGTATCCATTCCTCTGTTGAGGAACATCTGGGTTCTTTCCAGCTTCTGGCTATTATAAAGACTGCTATGAACATAGTGGAGCATGTGTTCTTATTACCAGTTGGAACTTCTTCTGTGTATATGCCCATGAGAGGTATTGCTGGATCTTCTGGTAGTATTATGTCCAATTTTCTGAGGAACCTCCAGACTGACTTCCAGAGTGGTTGGACAAGCTTGCAATCCCACCAGAATTGGAGGAGTGTTCCTCTTTCTCCACATTTTCGCCAGCATCTGCTCTCACCTGAATTTTTGATCTTAGCCATTCTGACTGGTGTGAGGTGGAACCTCAAGGTTGTTTTGATTTGCATTTCCCTGATGATTAAGGATGTTGAACATTTTTTCAGGTGCTTCTCAGCCATTCGGTATTCCTCAGTTGAGAATTCTTTGTTTAGCTCTGAGCTCACTTTTCAATGGGGTTATTTGAATTTCTGGAGTCCAGCTTCTTGAGCTCTTTGTATATATTGGATATTAGTCCCCTATCAGATTTAGGATTGGTAAAAATCCTTTCCCAATCTGTTGGTGGCCTTTTTGTCTTATTGCCAGTATCTTTTGCCTTACAGAAGATTTGCAATTTTATGAGGTCCCATTTGTCAATTTTTGATTTTACAGCACAAGCCATTGCTGTTCTTTTAAAGAATTTTTCCCCTGTGCCCATATCTTCAAGGCTTTTCCCTACTTTCTCCTCTATTAATTTCAGTGTCTCTGATCTTATGTGGAGGTCTTTGATCCAGTTAGACTTGAGTTTTGTACAAGGAGATAAGAATGGATCAATTTGCATTCTTCTACATGATAACCGCCAGTTGTGCCAGCATCATTTGTTGAAAATGCTGTCTTTTTTCCACTGGATGGTTTTAGCTCCCTTGTCAAAGATCAAGTGACCGACCATAGGTGTGTAAATTCATTTCTGGGTCTTCAATTCTATTCCATTGATCTACTTGTCTGTCACTATACCAGTACCATGCAGCTTTTAATCACAATTGTTCTGTAGTACAGCTTAATGTCAGGCATGGTGATTCCACCAGAGGTTATTTTATTGTTGAGAATAGTTTTTGCTATCCTAGGTTTTTTATTTTTCCAGATGAATTTGCAAATTGCCCTTTCTATCTCAGTGAAGAACTAAGTTGGAATTTTGATGGGGATTGCATTGAATCTGTAGATGGCTTTAAGCAGGATAACCATTTTTTACTATATTAATCATGTCAATCCATGAGCATGGGAGATCTTTTCATCTTCTGAGATCTTCTTCAATTTCTTTCTTCAGAGACTTGACGTTCTTATACAGATCTTTCACTTCCTTAGATAGAGTCACACTAAGGTATTTTATATTTATATTATTTGTGTCAGTCCTTTTCCTAACTCCTCCCCAGGGAACACCATTGGCGACCTCATGCTCAGTCCAAAGGTTGGCTTTGAACATCCACCTCTGTATTTGTCAGGCACTGGCAGAGCCTCTCAGGAGACAGCTCTGTCAGGCTCCTGTCAGCATTCACTTCTATTTTTTTTCCAAAAAATTTTTATTAAATATTTTCTTCATTTACATTTCAAATGCTATCCTGAAAGTCCCCTATATACCCCCACCCGGCTCCCCAACCCACCCACTCCTGATTCCTGGCCCTGGCATTCCCCTGTACTGGGGCATATACTCTTTCCAAGACCAAAGGCCTCTCCTCCCACTGATGGCCTACTAGGCTGTCCTCTGCTACATATGCAACTAGAGATCTACCAGGGACTAAACACCCAACCATGGAGTACACATGGAGAGACCCATGGCTCCAGCTGTATATGTAGCAGAAGATGGCCTTTGGGCATCAATGAGAGGAGAGGTCCTTGGTCCTGGGAAGGCTAGATGCCCTAGTGTGGGAAATTCGAGGGTGGGAGGCAGAAGTGGATGGGTGGGTAGGTGAACACCCTCATAGAAACAGGAGAAGGGGGATGGGATAGGAAGTTTCAGAGGGGTTGGGAAATAGGATAACATTTGAAATGTAAATAAAGAAAATATCCAATAAAATTAAAAAAAAGGTTTATGCTTAGGGTCTCCTAATGCTTCAGTCAACGGCTTTGCTGGGGTGTGGTCTTATCTGGAGACTGACTGGTGTCACCTTTTATTTCTACAATATACCATAGTTTCTTGCCTAGGTCCTGTTCAGTCTGGCCTTTTACTTCATCTGACAAGCAAAGGGAGATCTGTATAATGTCAGGTGTTTACATCCCATCATCTTTGTAGCAGTAACAGGTTCCATCTCACCAACAGGATTGGGAAGAAATTATACAAAGCATGACAGCAGGGGGTAGATGATGAGGGGCCAGCTGAGAGGATGTTCACTGCAGATTCATGTATGCTCTGGTGCTCAGAGTATTACTGAGTTTACAAACACAAATATAGGAGATTTGAGAAGTGATGAGGAAGATGCGTATGTATCTAAGTTATCTAGACCCTCCCTATCATAGGCAAAGGAGTCTAACACAGAATATAGGCACTTTATTTAGTGAGTTTTAGAAATAAATGTAGAACTCAAACCACAAGTGCTTAAAGTGCTTAGCAATGAGGTCTGGAGAAGGCAAGGCAGGAACAGAGCATTGATATTCACTATAATCTTTTATCATTACTTTCTCCCCACCTTTTATTTTTCCTGCAGATTGTGGGGCACATATCATGATGGTAAAAATTATAAAGAAACAAAACTAACATATTGTGCATTCTGACTCTGGATCATCACTGTCACTTGAATGTTTTTCTACTGTCCCTTTGTGATTTTCTTGTTTCTTATACAAATGGATTATTAACATACTATGAAATATCTTGAGGATACTAGCTTTGGTATTTAAGCAAACATTAGAAAAGTATCTTTGAAAATTAAGTGCCAGAGCTGGAGAAGGTTTATTTCAGCCTCTCAATGTGTATTTGAATTCCATCTATAATATTTTTAGCCAACAATTGGAACTCTGGCCTCTGTTAAATACTTCAGCAACTGTGGTGATGGGGAATTAGCACCACAGAAGCAGCTGCTAGCCAATACACTCTAACACGTTGAATATTGTTCACTACAGGCATACCGATTTTGTTTGTTTGTTTTTAGCAACTATGAGGCTCTATGTATTCTGAAAAACACAAAACATATATAGATGAATAAGAAGCTTTTCTTTTCTGTTTTGGACTGACGTATTTGCTCGATGACGTTTACTGGTCAGTCCTGCCCTCCTCCCTGAGCAATAATACTTATTATTGTGCTTCTTGGGGATTAGAAACCAGGAAAATCCAGTCTAACCCACTGCCATCACCAGTTTCATTAGCTTAGTCAAATGACAAGAGAAGAGAGCTAAAATTTGATCCGTGTGATCAAGTGATATCTCCCAGGCACAAGTGTTCAGCATCTCAACTGGCACATGGTATCTTAACATGCTATATAACATACTCTCCTGTATAGTACTGAAACAATACATGAAGATTTAACTTTTTATTATGGATGGGCACAGTTTTCTTAAGCAATAGCTTCCCCTTCTCACTAGTTCTGATTTCCAGATCATCGTTGCCTAGTCCCTCTCCTGTGTTTATTTCATGGTGTGGCAATGAGCCTTTCACCAAACTGAGCAGTGTTCTCTATTGAGTGAAACTAGGAACACACCAAGCAGAAGTGATTTCTCCATTAGTGTCAATGTTGACCTTTTAAAACAAAGATTAAAATTAATTACTTTATATATCATATTCTTATAGGACTGGTCTGAAGCCCTCTAAACTCAGCCCTCCATGAAGTGGTGCTTACTTGAATATCATACTTTGGTAAAGCCTGAGGCATTTTTTCCTCGGTTGGTTGGTAGCATCACAGATTTCAAAGATTAATTCTGATGATTTTATTTTCACCCTACAGCTTTCTCAAGTATATCAACCGTTTTACCTGGTGAACCAGAGTTGAGAGCCCAGTTAGTTGGTTCAGAGGAGGTGGCATAACTAGGACTATCTTAGCAAGATTGAGCACAGATGGAGGAAAACCCGATTAAAGCCTCAAGTATTTGTTCACCAAAGTAATGTCTACAATCAGCATCCTTTAGGATGTCTTCAAACATGTTAACTATAACTCTCCTTTTACTCCTTCTTTCAGTAGCAACACAGAGGATATAGTGAAGTAGAATCTCTTAAGAATAAGTCGGAGCAATCCATTAATTCAATTCAGCAGAACTCCAGTGGCTCTAAGTTGATAGAAATCCCACTTGCTGCAATGGAGCTTATTACATGTAAAATCAAGTTGGTTTATTCAGGTGGATTGGGAATTGAACTCTGCAGACTCTCCAGTTCTTTCACATAAATTCCAAGGATTCCTCCCTAACATGTGCTAGCCCTTTCATGTTGATGGATAGTGACATTGCCTAGCTTGGTTGTTCCCCACTAGAGACAACTTCACTTTTTTTTATTTTAAACGCAGGGTGACTCTGAAGACATTGTCTTTGCAACAACTGGGAATATACTTTTAGTGGGCAAGGGCCAGGGATGCTGCTAAACATCCATGTTATGTAAAGAGTAAGGCTTGTAACAAAATTACCTAACAAAGTACTTCTAAGTCCAGTCATTTGCACTCAGTAGGCATCAAACTTGTAAGTGCTGCAATGGACTTTATTTTTCCACTCTTGTCCTCTTATTTCTGCTTTTCATCCTTCTCTCCTTTTACATTCTTTTTCTTCTTTAAGTCTAATTCCATCTAGTCACTTTTGCTCAGTCACTTCTCTCTAGAAAAACTCAACATATAACCTAATGCCAGTTTGAAAGAGCCAACCTGTGAGAACTGTTTTGAGTATGGAATAATTAATGATAATCTACAACATTTCCAGCTGATAAGAAACCAGAGTTCAATTCATTACATAGGATTTCCAGTGAAAATTAGAATTGGGGTGAGATGCAGAGTCAAATGCATGCAAGCCAACTCTTACATCAAAATGACAGTTTGTCAGCAGGTAGGCTCATCTCGGCTCATTGATGGAATGTTAGGGTTGCCCCGCCATAATTTATTTGACATGTGGTACAAACTATTGAGAGATTTGTAACCCGTGGATTTTCAAAGGGCACGTGACTGTGAGTGGGCGTGGCTGTGTGGTGCCAACATAGCCTATTGGCTGGGATACCAGCATTTTTCTGAATTACATGTTGTGAGTCATGTCCTCTTCCACGTCCTTGTGGAGTCAGCGCTCACATGAGCTGTAAGAAGATAGAAAAATCTTTACTTTGTCAGGCTCCATGTTCTCTTCCCTAGGTTCTTTAACTAATATGAGTGTCCTATGGGTGTTTCCTACTTTCCCCCAAACAATTTTTTTTGTGGCTAAGATTAAAGGAAAAGATGATGATGATAATGATGATGGTGGAGTGGTGGTGGTAGTAGTGGTGTGTGTGTGTGTGTGTGTGTGTGTGTGTGTGTGTGTGTGTTTACCTGCTATGGGTGAATCTTCAAATCTATGCTCGTTTAGAGGCTGATATCAGAGGTCTATAGCTGAATGCCTTTCTCCTTGAGAGAGAGCCATCACCTTAGTTTTGAGACTGCGTCTCTCCCTGAACCAGGACTGCTGGCTGATCAGTGAATGTAGTGCGCCCACCTGTCTCCCTAGTAGTGTTTTTTGCTCTGCGTGTGCGTGTGTGAATGCATGCTCACACGTGTATGGGAGCATCTTTATGTTCACAAGCTTGTTGGGACCCAAGGTTGATGGTAGGCTCCCTTCAGTCTCGATCCACCTTGTGTATTGAGGTAGGAGCTTTGAAATGAACCCAGTGCCCACTGAGAAAGCTATACTGGGTTGCAATCCACAAAGGAAAGTGACATCAAGCTATCTCTGCCCCCATCTTTATGACATACATCTCCAATCTGTGCTGGTTATTATCAGTTCAGTTTCTGTTCCCATGGTGGATTTGGCATATGTGCATTCCATTGTGTGGGTTAAAAAAAGGACAGCTACCTACCATATACCTTAGAACCATGGACAGGTGTACTGGAAACCCTGCTTGCAAACCTCTTACCTTGAAAGCTCCTTTTTGTCTGTAATTCATTTGATTAAAGATAAATTATAATACCACTGCTATTAACAGTAAACAGAAATGCAGGCACTCATGAAGTGTATAAAGTGAGGATGTTTAGAGAAGGAAACAGAACTCGTTTTAATAATATCCTCAGATTATTTGTGGAATGTGAACTTGAAGTATTTCAGTTATGAAGGCTTTGCATGGAAATATCTAATTACACCACGAAAAAAGTAATACACATCTGAAAACAATACCTTCCTTTTTTCCCCTCCAAAATAAAGCTATCAATCTAATAAGCACTAGAGTGATCATATTATGTTACCATGGTGCAGGGTTTTTGTTGAGAATAAAATCTTGGAAAGTAAAGAACACAATAGTTATAGAAATATTATTTTCTTTTAAAATGCATAATTCCAAAGTGACAGGTTTTTAAGTCGTGAAGCACTGATTTATTTTCATTCTTTGTCTTCTAATTACAGTATATAAACAACCCCATGACTCCAGAAATAATGAACCTAGTAGACCCAATGATAGGATTCTATGAGGGCTCAGGAGAGATGTCTTCAGACCTGCACTCCCTGGCTTCGTTCATATACAACAGCCATCCACACGACTTTCCTGCCAGGACAAGAGTTGAAGACCAAAGATCACCAGTTGGTATGTGCCCGGGCCTAGCAAACACAGAAGTGGATGCTCACAGTAAGCTATTGAATGGATCACAGGGCCCCCAATGGAGGAGCTGGAGGAAGTACCCAGGGAGCTGGGGGGATCTGCAAGCCTATAGGTGGAACAACAATATGAACTAACCAGTACCCCCCCAGAGCTCGTGTCTCTAGCTGCATATGTATGAGAAGATGGCCTGGTCGGCCATCAGTGGAAAGAGAGGCCCATTGGTTGTGCAGGCTTTATGTGCCTCAGTACAGGGGACCACCAGGGGCCAAGAGGTGGGAGTGGGTGTGGGAGGGTGTGGGGGACTTTTGGGATAGCATTGGAAATGTAAATGAAATAAATACCTAATAGAAAAATTAACTCTCTCCTAAGTGCATTGAAACCAGTGTCTAGTCGAGGTATGAACCCAAGCTGAGAGTTCAACCAGGTTATTAATGGTCCACGGCCTAGAGTCAGATATTTCTTTTTAACTGAACTACCCCCATGAAACAAATGGAAATGCCACACAAGCAGTGGCTGGCCCTTTCTAACCCATTTGACCTTCTTCCTAGAGAAAGTAGCACCCTAGAGTCTCTAGCCGAGCTGCAGAGACAATCAGTTATTACAGTTGCCAGAGCAGGTGTGATGGGGAGGGATTAACATATCTTCAAATCATTTACAGGCCTCACAGTCTCTGCTGCCTTTGACGAATAGGTTTTCAAATGTCACTAAAGGTAAATAGGTCAGAAAGTTACAACTCTAGTGCACGGTGCAATAAACAGGTGTAGGTGTCCCTGGTATGTGGTGATGTCATTAGTGCACACACTTGCTCTTCGGGGTCAGTGAATCTTATTGTTTCTAAAAGGAGAGCGTAATAGAAGGCAAATAGAAGGCACACAGGTGATACGGTGTTTCTTTGGTTTCTATAAAGTGTTAGATAGGAATAATATGTACTTCATTGCCTCATTCCCAAATAAAAATGTTATGCTCTTCCATTCATGGTAGAATTAATAAAAGAAAATTACATTTCAGTCAAGACATCTTTACTTCTCTTCTGCAAAGCCAACAGGGGCAGCACTAAAACCTAGAAGACCCACAGCTGCTCTTCTGTATATTTTAAATTTAGCTTAGATCCTTATTAAAATTTCACAGGCAAAATTTATAAATAAACTAAATATCTCAGACTTTTTTTTTTGTAAGGACACACATGTGTCAGTTAAGTGCTAAGCAAGAATGCTTGCTTTAAGCAATCACTGGGACTAGCGAATGTATAATAAATTTTGAGTCTAAGTAAAATGCTTATTTCTTGAAGTGTGCAATTAAAATTTAGTGTTGACTCGTAATGTTCCTTTCTTATATTGTTGCCTAGTGTTTGCTTCCAGAAAACACAAAGCAACAACAAGAACCCTCAGCCTGTCTTTGTCGATATGTTTTTTTTTTTTTCTCAAAACAGTGCTATCATGTTCCAAAACATTGTATGAGAACTTACAAAATGATATTATGAGAACAAAATGTTTATAGGTATGGGGGAACCTAGAATTCATAAAACGTTCATATATATTAGGAGTCATATATCTGCTATTTTCTATGTGAAACTGTATGAAGATATTAATTGCTAGGTTGCATCGAGAAAAAATAATTTTGATGGTAGAACCAAATACCCCTTTTTCTCTTGTTGATTTCCAGTAGTGGCCACCAGGAATCAGTATATGACTGACATTGCTGCTGAACACCTGTCTTATGTTATCAGGCGGCTTGTACCCTTCACTGAGCACACGATTAGCGTATCTGCTTTCACTGTCATGGGCGAAGGACCACCAACAGTTCTCACTGTTAGGACACGTGAGCAAGGTACAAACACATTTCCTTTGAAACAATTGCTTGAAAATATTATGTATGAGATTAATACTTTGGCTTTGTTATTCCTATTAATTGTTCATTCTTCTCTTCAAGTGCCAAGCTCCATCCAAATTATAAACTATAAAAATATTAGTTCTTCATCTATTTTGCTATATTGGGATCCTCCAGAATATCCCAATGGGAAAATCACTCATTATACAATCTATGCAATGGAACTGGATACAAACAGAGCCTTCCAGATGACTACTGTAGATAACAGCTTTCTCATCACAGGTAGAAGGAAAAGTTGTGTTTCTTTTTGCACACCTACTCTTCTAATGGACAATGTGCACTCTATACACCTTTAACTCTACAGAACATATTCCGGATTTTGTTGATGTGTGTTATATGGATATCTTAGAAATGTTTATGGAAATAACAACACATGTTTCTTTATATCTATTCACACAAATTTAAAAGGATATTATCAAAGCTTTTACAGACATACACCTAACCTAGGAAATATTGTATTATTGAGGACTTGAATGAATGAGCCCACTTGAAAATCAGCTGAGACAATTCAATTGACAGGGTGTGTGTGCCAATTCTCCTTGCTGTGTGCCAAAACCTTTTTTCCAGCTTTAGGTTACTGCCTTAACATTACAGGAAAGATCACTGATACCATCTGTATGGAAAACCTTAATGCCCAAGGAATTTGGGAGAATAGGAGTATATGAGACCTGACCTAGAGAGCCAGTCCTTTTAATAAAGTATTTCCATGGGCCCTATGGTAAATGGCACTAATCTAAGAATGTTATTTTTTTTGAAGATTTTAAACAATAGTTCTCTTGTCATTTAGGGTTGAAGAAATATACAAGATATAAAATGAGGGTTGCTGCCTCAACTCATGTTGGGGAAAGTTCTCTGTCAGAAGAAAATGACCTCTTTGTGAGAACTCCAGAAGATGGTAAGAATAAAAAGTATATTTATAATTTAAAAAGGAAGGAAGGAAGGAAGGAAGGAAGGAAAGAGGGAAGGGATGAAAAGAAAGAATGAAAGAAAAGAAGGGAAAGAAAGAAGGGGTATCATTCTCTTACTGACTCTACCTCATGGCTGCTTCAGTGTCTAAAACAACAAACCTGAAGAAACACATGTTTTAAGTTGTGTTCTATTCTTCCCAGAGCCAGAATCATCACCTCAAGATGTCAAAGTAACTGATGTGTCTCCAAGTGAACTGAGCTTGACCTGGTCCCCACCTGAGAAACCTAATGGGATCATTATTGCCTACGAGGTGTTTTACCAAAATGCAGATGCCTTGTTTGTAAAGAACACCTCCACCACGAACATAACTTTAAGTGACCTGAAACCTTACACACTCTATAATATTTCTATCCAGTCATACACCAGACTTGGTCATGGCAATCAGTCATCCTCATTACTTTCTGTAAGGACTTCAGAGACTGGTAAGGTTTACTGTTCATTTGCTTAATAATTCTTAATTATGTAGTAAACCTAGCTGACAATTTCCTTGCTGTTTGCATTTTTATAAGACAAAGAAAAGCCTTCATTGTTATTTTTGATGTAAAAGAAATTTATTCAAATTTTCTAGGAAAAATACATAAGGAATAGGCTCAGGTGTTTAAAAAATTAAGAACTAATTTCCTATATAAAGGATCTTTTAATAAAACTCAGTGAGTTGTTCAAATGAAAAACCATTAAAAAGTACCAAAGACTCATCCAATGTGTCTGCAGACTTTAGCAGAGCAACATTCAGAAGACTAGTTCAGCCTGAGTCTTGATGAACCTCGAGTGGGCAGGAGGATTCTCTAGAGCTTGTTGAATAGATGGGTAGAGGTGTGGTGGAGGAATACCTCAACTAATAGAAATAACACAAGCAAAAAAAATAATTTGTATCTCAGTCTCAGTTGTGATTGAACAATTAGCACAAGACAAACATTTTGTCTGATAATCTTGGTTTATCATTTGTGTTGTGATTGGAGCAGTTGTTACCATTAGGTCAAATCTGCAGTGTATGCTAAGTAAGATGTAATTGTAAAGTTACTGTTTCGTCTACACATTTAAGTGAATACACTTAGACTGATTAGCTTCTGTCTAAATTCCATAGTGCTCTCAATTTGGAGGTCACAAATACTCAAATATTGGCAACCCCATTTAGCTATCCAGATACAATTGTGAAGTTTTCTGTCCTTGACCCTGGAGAATCTAGAAATCTTGCAAGATAGTTTACTACCACTGGGAGTAATGTGAGATTTTCCACAGATTTAATAAAATGAGATTGTCACAACATTTCGGATACAGAATGATGGTCATAATTACAGCTGCAGTATGAAGAATGGCTAAAGGAGTACGTTACAGCATCAAGGGCTCTTACACCCTTGAACTAAACTTAATTGATGTCAGATCACATACTGCCATGCAAGGCTGCTTTTATGAATATTAAACCTTAATGCAGATTTCTGGTAGAGGATAATTGTTCTTTTGTGACTTGGTTTTATTTTACATTGGGCCTTTTTTTTTTTTTTTTTTTTTTTTTTGGTGCCGTTGTTGTTGTTGTTGTTCTGGTTTGTTTTTGAATGGCTGTGGTGTGTTTCTGTTCATAGCTTCCACGTAAGTTATGGCTTTAATTGTGGAGTAGAGTACAGCACTAAGTTATTGTTTTCCATCATGAATAACCGAGGCTCGGAGAGGGTCACTCATTCAGCAAACACTTACAATGCTCCAATATCCTTACATATAGCAGTATGGGAGGAAATGGCTTCCGTTTCCTCTAAAGTTCGCAGTAATTGGTGGGAATTTAATTGCTTAAGGCTAGCCAGCTGGCTAGTGATAAAGCTGCAACCAAGCCCACTAGTCATAGAATGCCCACGTGGCTCTCAAAGCACATACTGAAAAATTACCAAAATGTAGTGACAATCTCGCAGTTCATGGTGGTGGTCAGCTATCTAAGCTCTGCATAGCATGAGGAAGAAAATTATCATTTCACTCTAATGTGATTTTTGAAGAAGCAATATGCTTATAAGATATTTTACTTCTTAAGTGATTATCGTATCAGTGATAGCACATGTTAATGATGAATTACAAAAAAAATGTTTTCTGAAAATTGCAGGCATGTGGTATTTTACTTCATATTAGAAAAAGTACATGAGTTTTCATTCCATTATCTGTCTTATGACTTTAATTGTAAGGCAGGGATAAGTAAATACAAGAATTTTACTTGAGATGTAGTTTAAACTGAGTATTTTCATTCTAGAAAAATATTTAAAAAGAAAAAAAAACATGTTGAACTTTCTATACACAAGGCAAAGTATGACTCTTTTAATAAAATAACCAATAAATCACAGTGGATAATGTAAAGCCAAGGCTTGTCGGTAGGTCTCTTGAGCCCCATTTCAGGGTTCATTTATTAGACTCCTGATCTAGCTATGAAATAACTATGTGAATGGGAAAACCTACCCCTGAGCTTCCGGGCCCACCTGTTCTAGTGGGTCACACAGAGATGGCTTGACAGCCTTCTAATAAGGTGGAGGTCAGCTCATGGAGGATTGTGTTCAACGCCCTAGAGGCTCACTCCCTTGAAGGAGTAGTTTTCATATCTCCTGCACATTTGTCTCCTGTATAGAAGACAGTGGGATACCAGAAAGATTCCCTAGCTCCTGAAGAGAGCTACTAGCTCTACCTCCCGTGACAGAATAAGAAGAGTCTCAAAAGAATTCTAGGATATCATCTGAGGAAGAATGATCTCAAAATAGCTCTTTCTATTCTTAGAGTTTAATAATATTATTAAAATAATTTTTCTCACAAAACACCCATCCTTCACTTAGGGTTTGCATATTGTTGTTGTTATGATAACTCATTGGTGTAATGATGCTGATAATTACAAATAAGGGAATTAATAATCTATTCAAGGACCTTGTCGAATTTACATCATTAGAGCTTACTCTTGGAAGTAATATGTGGAATTCAAACAGGGACGATCAATACTAGCAGATTTGGTGTGCATGCAGGAATGAGTGTGGATGTATGTAGGTTTGCTTTTATTACAGAATATGCAGTTTACAAATGAGGTTAGTTTTCTTATGTTTAGTATACAGTAATTACCAACATAAGAAAATCAATAAAAGTCAAATCCTTTGATGGCATAGACAGATTCTCTTTCCTCCTTACCACATATCTTTCTTTGGGGTAAGCCTTGAAGTAAATATTTTAAACTTTTCTGACTTCGTTAAATCACACTAATGAATATGACACAGATTTATACCAAATTCTGAACGGAATACTATGAATTTTTATGGATGAATGAATAAATCCTTTAAAATTGTCTATGTACTTCCCAATTTTATATACCAATTGTCGTAGGGGATTTTTGTTACAACACTCTTTATTGTAATCATAAACCAAATTGTATCTCTTGTTGTTAGATTATTTCAACTGGCAAATATCATTGTGCTGTTATTGTCAGTGGGAGTAGTCTGAATGCTAGAGGAGAAATTCTCAGTGTGTCTGTCTCCACTCTCAGAAATCAGCGAGTCACCTCTCTGTCTGTGGTCTCAGCTCTGGTTATCTCCTAAGGATAAATGAATAAAATATGAAGACTGCTATGCTGAGTTCAGGGATACATTTTTTGTCCTGGTTACTGATGGTGGGCAAGGAATGCTGGAGGGCCACCTTTGTAAAGTGTCTTTCAAAGTCTCAAGTTAAACTTCATTAAAATTTTATTTCTACCACATCTTAAATAACTTTCCCTACCCCTTATAATTAGAGGATTTTTCTTTCTTAAAATGGAAGGGGAGAGTGATATAATTATATTATAATTAAAATTAATACTTTAAAAGAGTGATATTTTAGTTAAAATAAAATTACATAAGTTCAACAAATATGGTTATTGATTGGTTGTAGTTTTCTGTAGTAGTTTCTATCTGTTTCGAAGAGACGTCCCTTTGTTGAATGTTCAAGATTACACTTATCCGTGGGTTAAGGACAAATGTTTATAGATTTTAGTTAGGGACAGATAATGTTGGTTTAATAAATGAGTTTTTTGTTTTATTCAGTTACTTCTTTGTTTGTTTGTTTGTTTGTTTACTTACTTACTTAATTACTTATTTTAGGTCCTTCTCCAAAAACCATGACTTTAGGAGCTCTGAATAGTTTTCAAGTACCAAGCATGGTCTCATCTTTTAATTTTCTGAGACTGTAATTTAATATCACTACTCCCCTCTCTTTCCTCCCTAAAATCCCTCCCATAAGCCTCCTGCCTCTCCTTGAAATTCATGGCCTCTTTTCTTACTAGCTGTTATTGAATGTTTGTGTATAGAGATAGATAGATGATAGATAGATAGATAGATAGATAGATAGATAGATAGATAGATAGGTAGATAGGTACATAGGTACATAGGTAGATAGATAGAGTGAATGAGATAGAGATAGGTAGACAGATATGATATATAGATATAGATAGATGCAGATGATAAATAAATAGATATGATAGATATTTTAGATAAATAGTAAATAGATGATTGATATAGATGATAGATTAATGATAGCTAGATTGCACAAGCACACACACACACACACACACACACACACACACACAAACACACACACACATTGTATAGCTTGGTATTTTTGTTGAACTCTTAATAGAGAGAGCAGGGACTGATTCTGATATCATTGCCTGGTTTGGGGACCCTTGTCCTATTGAGCTGCCTCATCCAGCCTTAATTTGAGGGGATGTGTCTAGTATTATTACCACTTGATATGCCATGTTTACTTGATATCTCTGGGAAGACTGCCCCCCCACACACTTTAAGGGAAATAGAGTGGATGGATGAAAAGGAGGTTGGGGTCATGAGGAGGTGAGGGACAGGAAAGGACTGGGAGGAGAAGAGGAAGGGGAAACTGTAATCAGAATGTAATATATGAGAGAATAAATTAATAAAAATATTTTAAAGTAGGAGGAAGATGTTTATACATTATTAGTAGGGATTATACTTGTTTAGAAAATTGGTGGTTGTAGACTCTCCTCTTATGGCATAATTTTCTAGCACAGAGTAGTTTGTTAGGTTTCTACTACCAGGCATGGATGTCCTTCCAGTTGAACAGGTCTTAAGTCTGTTTAGGGACCTGTTGATTACCACCAAGATATTTGTGACACTTCTGTACCTGCAGGGTTATTGTGCCAGGATGGTTGTTGATCTAGTTCATGTGCATCATAATTAGGTAGGACTCTTAGTTGCTTCTTACCATTGCATTGTAGCTTCTGGGGCCCAGTCTTAATGCATACATCTACAAGACATTCCCATACCTAAGGCTCAGAGAATATTGTTTAAGAGTAGGCAGAAATATTTTAAGAACCGGAGGACCAGGGAGTTTGCTGTGAGATTGTATCTCTTGGTAATACTAGAAATTACATCTGTAAAGTCTCACCAGCATGACTGGCCAAACATGAGTTGACAAAAATTATACCAATCAAAGTGCCAAGCTGGATAGAGAAAGCTCATGAGGTATTAATGGAGAAAGCCTCAAGCCTACCTAAAGAACTACAGAAAAGAGGCGAAAGATGGGAGCAGGAAAGGTGGTCTTCTGTAGGGAAAAGAACACCAATTGGTTGTCTAGTGTAAAATCGTCATCCCTTAAAACACAGGTACATGTAACATTATATGAACTGAACAGGATACATATCTCTATCTCCCTATCTCTATCTATCTATCTATCTATCTATCTATCTATCTATCTATCTATCTATCTATCTATCTCTTTCTTCCTTTCTTCCTTTCTTTCTTCCTTCCTTCCTTCCTTCCTTTTTTTCTTTCTTTCTTTCTTTCTTTCTTTCTTTCTTTCTTTCTTTCTTTCTTTCTTTCTTTCTTTCTTTCTTTTCTACCTATCTATCATGTGAAGAAAAATATCCATTTTTTAAAAAAAATTTTAAAATTTCAGTGGAGTACCATTTTAAAGATACCTTCTTTTGATTCTGTGGATTTTCTTAATGTCTGTTTATATTACCTCTTACATTTCTGATTTTGTTAATATATGTCTAATTTTGCTGATCTATGATATTTATATGTACATATACACACATACCTCTACATATTCATGAGATAATAGTGAGAAAAGAGGCCATGGATTTGAAAGAGAGTGGGAGGGGATTTGTGGGAGTGCTAAGAAGGAGGAAAAGGAAGGGAGAAATGCTGTAATTAAGTTATAATCTAAAAAAGAAAAGTGTGTAATTTCATCACTTCTCCCCTTTCCTTTACTGCCTGGAAAGAGTCCCATTTCACCTCCCTCCTACTCCAACCACGGATTCCCTCGTTACTCTCCTAAAATTCATAGCCTTTTGCCCTTTCATTATTATTTTATTGTTTTGCGTGCGCACACACACACACATACAAATAAATATATATATGTATATATATATATATATATATATATATATACATATATATATATATATATATATATATATATACATATATATATTAACCTGTTGAGTCTGTTTAGTGCTGCTTGTACATATATGATTTCACGGATGACCACTTGATGTTGGATAATGAATTAGGATACCTATGCCTAAAGAAGACCAATTTTCTCTCTCTCCGCAGTCATTAATTGTTAAATAGTCCCTGGTGGGATTTTTTTTATTAGGTATTTTCCTCATTTACATTTTCAATGCTATCCCAAAAGTCCCCCATACCCACCCCCCAATCCCCTACCCACCCACTCCCCCTTTTAAGGGTCATTTATATATCCTATCATAGCATCTGAAAATAATGATACTTTAACTTCTTCATTTCCAATTTGCATCTTCTTTTTTTTTAAAGATTTATTTATTCATTATATGTAAGTACACTGTAGCTGTCCTCAGACACTCGAGAAGAGGGAGTCAGATCTGGTTATGGATGGTGTAAGCCATCATGTGGTTGCTGGGATTTGAACTCAGTACCTTTGGAAGAGCAGTCAGTGCTCTTAACCACTAAGCCATCTCTCCAGCCCCAATTTGCATCTTCTTCATCTCTTTAAATGTCTTATTATCTAGCTAAGACTTCAACTCCTGTATTGAGTAAGTAAGAGAGTGGGCAACCTTGTCTTGTTCTTGATTTTAGTGGAATCGCTTTGAGTTACTCTCCTTTTACTTTGGCATTGGCTGTGGTCTTGCTGTAAACTGCCGTTGTTATGTTACATTATGTCCCTTGGATATCTAATATCTCCAGGACTTTTATCAAGAAAGGGTGCTGGATTTTGCCAAAGTTTTGTTTTGTTTTTTTGTTTTTTGTTTTTTGTTTTTGCATCTACTGAGATGATAATGTAGGTTTGTAGGTTTTTATTTTCTTTCTGTTTTTTATATGATGGATTACATTTAGTTATTTTTGTGTATTGAAACATCCCTGCATCTCTGGGGTGAAGCCTATTTAATCATAGTAGATGATCTTTTCCATGTGCTTTTGAATTTGGTTTGCAAGTGTTTTATTGAGAATGTTTGCATCTATGTTCATGAGTTCTGTTTCTTTGTTGACTCTTTCTGTGGTTTAGGTATCAAGGTAACTGTGGCCTCATACAATAAATTGGGCAATGTTTCTTCTGTTTCAGTTTTGAAAAATAATTTGAGAAGTTTTGCTATTAACTATTCTTTGAAAGTCTGGTAAAATTCTGTGCTAAATGCATCTGGCACTGGGGCTTAGGGTCGGGAAACTTTAGTTATGACTTCTGCTTCAATAGGGGTTATAGGACTGTTTGTATTTAGAATATATTGTATGAGAATAAATTTCCTTTCAATTAAGAAGGGAAAAGTATTGCAATGTCCTGTTGGAGGACATTTCCTTTGATGAATAGGCATGTCCTTCCCTATATTGTCTAACTAGTCCTGACTTCAATTCTACTTTGTCAGATATTAGCATGGTTCCATCAGCTTGATTCTTAACAGTATTTGTTTGGAATAACTTTTTCCTACCTTGTTACCCTGGAGTGATGTCTATCCTCGCTGCTGAAGTATGTTTTTTTTTTTTGGATGCAGCTGAATTGTGGATCCTTTTATCACATCCATTCTGTTATTCTGTCTTTTTATTGGGGACTTGAGACTGTTGATGTTCAGAAATATCAATTTGCAATGCTTGCTGATTCTTGTAATTTTCTAATGTGTGTCTGTGTACATGCCCACATGTGTGCGTTCAGGGTGTTTCTCCTCCTTTGACTTGCTGATCCTGGGTTATTTATTTCTTGTGTTTTTCTGGGTGAAGTTAACCTTTTTAGATGGGAGTTTTCTTTCTAGCACTTTCTGTAAGGTTGGATTTGTAAATAGATATTGCTTAAATTTGGCTTTAACATTGATTATCTTATTTTTCCATTTATTGTGATTTAAAGTTTTGTTGTGTATACTTGTCAGCTGGAATCTGTGGCTTCTTAGGGTCTTAGGACATTTTTTAAGGCCCTTTGGCTTTTAGAGAATCCATTGTGAAGTCAGGTGTAATTGTAGTTGGTCTACCTTTATACGCTACTTGTCTTTTTCTTATGCAGCTTTTAACATTCTTTCTTTGTTCTGTATGTTCAATGTTTTTATTATTATGTGTCAATGTGAATTTCTTTTTTTAGCCCAGTCCATTTAGTGCTCTGTATGCTTCTTGTACCTTGACAGACTTATTGTCTTTTAGGTTAGGGAAGTTTTCTTCAGTGATTATGTTGAAAATGTTTTCAACCCCAGTTTTCTCTCCTTCCTCTATTTTTAGTATTCTTAGATTTGGTCTTTTCATACTGTTACAAATCTTTTGGGTGTTTGGTTGAAGGATTTTTTTTTTTTTTTTAGATTTAACGTCGTTTTTGATTAGGTATTTATTTCTTCTATTGTATTGTATCGTTAATGCCTGAGATTTTCTCTTCCTTCTCTTATACTCTGTTGGTGAAGCCTGCCTCTAAGCTTCCCATTCAAATTCCTAAATTTTTCATTTTTAGATTTTCCTCAGTTTGAGTTTTTATTGATTCTACTTCTGCCTTCAGAGCTTGATCTGTTCTATTCATTTACTTCCACTGTTTGTTTTTTTGCTTTCATGGATTTCTTGAAGAGATTTATCTAATTATTCTTTAAGGACATTTATCACATTCATAACAGGTATTTAAAGTTTTTGCCTCATGCCTAAGCTGCATTGCAATACTCGGGGACCTACTGTGGTTAGGTTGCTGGGCTCTAGTGGAGACATTTGTCCTTATGTTATTGACTGTGTTTTTATGCTAGCTTCTAGGCATCTGGGTTTGAGAAGATTTTAATTCTAAGTGCTGACATCTGGTCTTGATTTTGTTGGGTGGACTCCCCTCCCCCTTGTTTTCCCTTCCCTTTCTTTTTCTTAGGAAGGCATGGTGGCTGTATATTGTCTAGTTGGGATTCTTCTAGGATCTTGCCAGGTTTTACCACTGGAGATCTCAGGTACTATGTTTTTCCAGGTTATGAGCATTGTAGGTGATGACAATTAGGAATTGGGGTGGGAAAGGAGGGATGATTGAAAGGATCCATAGGAGGAAAGAAATGAGGGTATTCCAGCAGGATCTGCTTAGTTCCCTGTGAATGGGGGTAGCGTGTGAGAAAAGACCCCAGCAGGTTATCTGCTACAGCGTTCCCAATAAGAATAGGTGGTGGGACTGAAAATCTGAAGCTTGCCTACCTGGCTTGCTGGCCTACTCGCTTCTCTGTCATGCTTGGCTGGAGGGTACCCTGGGAAAGTCTGCTGGGGTTGGGGACTGGGATAACAGACTGAATAGAGATGAAGATTAGAGAAGAAGATCTGAATGATCCACTGGAGATGGGGCAAAGACAAGAGTGATATCGTAGCAGGCAGTTTGTTACAGAATTAGGGGTGAGACCAGAGGATTGGATTTAGAAAAAAGGAGGGAGGGGTGAAGATCTGCTGCTTCTCTGGCCTGAGTAGCCTGTGAGTTCCCGAGGGATGAATGTTAGAATTGAGTGCTGGGATCATGGGATGAACCTGGGGCATGGGAAGATCCTGGATGAAGGTCCTGTGATCTGCTGGGGTTAGGGGTAGAGGGGATTCGGAGGCTACAGTAGGAGGTCTGCTACAGAGCTGGACTTAGAAGTGGGGGGAATGGACATGGAAGGAGAGGAGGGAGTGAAGAAAATCAGCACTTAGGCTGCTCTGTTTCCCTCACTGGGTGCAAATGTGAAATTCCTGTTTTCTAAATTGAGAGTGGTATTAAGTCACCCATTAAATAGATTTTTATGGATTCTGTATTGTGTGCTATTGTCTTTGAAGGGGCTGCATTTATAAAATGAAAAGAAATATATTTTTCTAAATTGTTATAATTAATTAATTACATCTCCAAAAGTGCCCCTTATTCTATCCCCTCCTGGCAGAATTCCTCCCTGATCCCTCCTCCCCTTTGGCCTCTGAGACAACAGCTTCCCTCCTCCCCTGTATCTCTTTATGCTGGTACATCAAGTCTCTTCAAGATCAGACACATCCTTTCCCACTGACCAGACAAGGCAGCAATCTGCTACATATGTGTCAGTAGCCTCGGACCAGGAGTGTGTGCTCTTTGGTTGGTGGTTTGGTCTCTATTAGCTCCCAGGGGTCCAGGTTAGTTGACACTGTTGGTCTTCCTGTAGGGTTGCCATCTCCTTGAGGGCCATCAATCCTTCCTCTAACTTTTCCATAGGTGTCCCCGACCTCCTTACAATGTTTGTCTGTGGGTATCTTCATCTGTCTCAGTCAGCTGCTGAGTAGTCTCTGAGGAGCTGCTATTCTAGGTTCTTGTCTGCAAGTAAAACATAGCATTATTAATAGTGTGAGGGATTGGTGCCTGCCTATGGAATGAGTATAAAAATCAGCTTGTCACTGGTTGGCCATTCCTTTACTCTCTGCTCCATCTTTGTCCCTGCATTTCTTTCAGACAGGATCAATTTTGTGTCAAAAGTTTTGTAGGTGGGTTGGTGTGCCCATACTGCCACTGGGGGTTCTGTCTGGCTTTCTTAGATTTGACACTGTAGAAAAGTCACTGAAAATCACCAGTTAAATCCACTGGGACTTGGAATACTAATACTTTCTAGGGAGAAATGAAAACACACACACAGAAACACACCCATGCATACACACACACACACACACACATACACTTAAGCATACACCCATACCCATGCATGAACATTCACCTATGCATACACACTCACACATGCGTGCGTGCACATGCACACGTGCGTGTACACACACACACACACACACACACACACACACACACACACGCATGGACACTCACCTATTCACATACACACATACATTCACACACAAGCGTACATACACACCCATGCATGCTAACATGCACACACTCATGCATACACCCAAATGAAAAGAAAAATTATAAGATCATTTAAAAGTGAGGCAGAGAACAAGTCTCACTAGGGAGGCTTTATTTACCGAGAGACATTATAATGATATAAATGAGGAAAAATAAAGACAAAATGTACTATAGAAGGAGAAATTGCCAAATTTTGAGGTAGAAAGAAATGTTCTGTGTTTAAAGAACAAAACCCTTGTAATTTTCTTGTTGCTGGTAGGAAGTAGGCTATTCACTCAGGTGTAAATAGAGGTGGGCAGAAATAGGAAGAGCTGTTTCCTTGGTGCCAATCTAGGAAGTCCCATAATTCTTGCTAAGGAGAAACTACTGCACTTGATAGGATTAAACTTTTGGAAGGTTTCTGCTGAATTCAGTATATGTGGGAACAAAGTAAATCATATACAATTACCAAGGATTGTTTATCTGAGGATCTGAATGGAAGATCGTGCCTTTTATTGTGATGGAGAAATTCAAGGAAGAAGTCAGTTTACAGAATATTCAGTTTTCTTTTAGGGCCAGTAAACAAATATGTTTAAATCTCAAAGAACCCATAAGTTGGCAGATATTGCTGTATCACGGATATACAAAGCCAAAGGAAAGGAAGTCTCTTGAGGATGAGGAGAGCGAAATAGGGCAAGAAGCATAAAATACTGTGGATTAGATATTGGGGCATCAAGGAGGAATCAGTGAAGACTAAGCAATAGTCACCCATAGGTGGGTGAAAAACTTGGGGAAAACTCCTCTATTTGCACCTAGAAGCCACTTACTTTTTAAAATTTATTTTTATATTAAATATTTTCTTTACTTACCTTTCAAATATTATCCCCTTTCCTAGTTTCCCCTCTGAAAATCCCATACCCTCCCCCTCCCCCTGCTCCTCAACCTACTCACTCTTGCTTCCTGTCCCTGGTATTCCCCTATACTGGGGCATAGAACCTTCACAGGACCAAGGGTCTCTTCTCCCATTGATGACTGCTAGGCCATCTTCTGCTACATATGGAGCTGGAGTCATGAGTCCCACCACGTGATTTCTTTGATTAATGGTTTAGTCTCAGGGAGCTCTGAGGGTACTGGTTAGATCATATTGTTGTTTCTCCTATGGGGCTGCAAACCCATTCAGCTCCTTGGATGCTTTCTCTAGCTTTTCATTGGGGACCCTGTGCTCCGTCTAATGTATGGCTGTCAGCATCACTTTTGTATTTCTCAGGCACTGGCAGAGCTTCTCAGGAGACAGCTTTATCAGGCTCTTGTCAGCAAGCTCTTGTTGGCATCTGCAATAATGTCTGGGTTTGGAGGTTGTTTATCGGATGGATCCTCAGGTGGGGCAGTCTCTGGATGGTCGTTCCTTCAATATCTGCTCTGAACTTTGCCTCTGTAACTCCTTCCATGGGTATTTTGTTTCCCCTTCTAAGAAGAATTGAAGTATCCACACTTTGGTCTTCCTTCTTGAGCTTCATGTATTTTGCAAATTGTGTCTTGGGTATTCTGAGCTTCTGGGCTAATATCCACTTATCAGTGAGTACATATCATGTGTGTTATTTTGTGATTAGGTTACTTCACTTGGATGATATCCTCCAGATACATCCATTTGCCTAGGAATTTCATAAATTCATTGTTTTTAATAGCTGAGTAGTACTCCATTGTGTAAATGTACCACATTTCTGTATCCACCCCTCTGTTGAGGGACATCTGGGTTCTTTCTAGCTTCTGGCTATTACAAATAAGGCTGTAAGAACTTAGTGGAGCATGTGTCCTTATTATAAGTTGGAACATCTTCCGGGTATATGCTCAAGAGTTGTATTGCTGGATCTTCTGGTAGTACTATGTCCAAATTTCTGAGGAACTGATAAACTGATTTCCAGAGTAGTTTTATCAACTTGCAGTCCCACCATCAAGGGAGGAATGTTCCTCTTTCTCCACAACCTTGCCAGCATCTGCGGTCACCTGAATTTTTGATCTTAGCCATTCTGACCAGCATGAGGTAGAATATCAGGAATGTTTTGACTTGCATTTCCCTGATGATTAAGGATATTGAACATTTTTTTTAAGGTGCTTCTCAGCCATTCAGTATTCCTCAGTTGAGATTTCTTTGTTTAGCTCTGTACCCCACTTTTTAATGGGGTTATTTGGTTTTCTGAAATCTAACTTCTTGAGATCATTTTATTTATTGGATATTAGCCCCCTATCAACTTTAGGATTGGTAAAGTTCTTTTCCCAATCTGTTGGTTGCCTTTTTGTCTTATTGATAGTGTCCTTTGCTTTACAGAAGCTTTGCAATTTTATGAGGTCCCATTTGTCGATTCTTGATTTTACAGTACAAGCCATTGGTGTTCTATTCAGGAATTTTCCCCCTGTGCCCATATCTTCAAGGCCTTTTCTCACTTTCTACTCTATAAGTTTCAGTGTCTCTGGTTTTATGTGGAGTTCCTTGATCCACTTAGACTTGAGCTTTGTACAAGGAAATAAGAATAGATCAATTTGCATTCTTCTACATGCTAGCCAACAGTTGAGCCAGCACCATTTGTTGAAAATGCTTTCTTCTTTCCACTGGGTGGTTTTAGCTCCCTTGTCAAAGATCAAGTGACCACAGGTGTGTTGGTTCATTTCTGCGTCTTCAATTGTTTTCCATTGATCTACCTGTCTGTCATTGTACCAGTACTATGCAGTTTTTATCACAATTGCTCTGTAGTACAGCTTTAGGTCAGACATGGTGATTCCACCAGAGGTTCTTTTATTGTTGAGAAGAGTTTTTGCTATCCTAGGTTTTTTGTTATTCCTATGAATTTGCAAATTGCCCTTTCTAACTCTGTGAAGAATTGAGTTGGAATTTTGATGGGGATTGCATTGAATCTATAGATTGCTTTCAGCAGGATAGCCATTTTTACTATATTGATCCTGACAATCCATGAGCATGGGTGATCTTTCCATCTTCTGAGATCTTCTTCAGTTTCTTTCTTCAGAGACTTGAAGTTCTTATCATACAGATCTTTAACTTGCTTAGAATCACAACAAGGTACTTTATATTATTTGTGACTATTGTGAAGGGTGTTGTTTCCCTAATTTCCTTCTCAGCCTGTTTATTCTTTGTGAGAGAAAGGTCACTGATTTGTTTGAGTTAATGTTATATCCAGTTACTTCACTGAAGTTGTTTATTAGGTTTAGGAGTTCTCTGATGGAATCTTTGGGGTCACTTATGTATACTATCATATCATCTGCAAATAGTGATATTTTGACTTCTTCCTTTCCAATATATACCCCTTTGATCTCCTTTTATTGTCTAATGGCTCTGGCTATGACTTCAAGTACTATATTGAATAGGTAGGAAGAGAAGGGATAGGGCAGCCTTGTCTAGTCCCTCGTTTTAGTGGGATTGCTTCAAGTTTCTCTCCATTTAGTTTGATTTTGGCTACTGGTTTTGTGTGTATCACTTTTACTATGTTTAGGTATGGGGCCTTGAATTCCTGATCATTCCAAGACTTTTATCATGAATGGGTGTTGGATTTTGTTAAATGCTTTCTCAACATCTAATGAGATGATCATATGGTTTTTGTCCTTGAGTTTGTTTATATAGTGGATTATGTTGATGGATTTCCATACATTGAACCATCCCTGCATCCCTGGGATGAAGCCTACTTGATCATGATGGATGATTGCTTTGATGTGTAGAAGCCACTTATTTACAAAGTCAAAAGCTCTGCATGATTGAAGAGAGATAGCACCATGCATCTTATGCTGTGCTAATAGGGGATGTTATTAGTGACTGAAATAGGGTATAATTTTTAGGGGAAATACCAACTGAAATTGTGATTTAGAGATTATGGTATGTAAGAGAGGGTAGAATTTCAAGAAATATAGATATTAAGTGAAGGATAGAATGGAACTATATTTGAGGGGGTAAGTATATACAGAGGCTGACTTTATTTTTACCATGATATGTATTACAGTGCATGTGCATTCACATGCATTTCTAGGTCATTTTAAGTGTAAAGTCTGAATTGACAGGGGAATATAATCTAGAAGAAGGAAAAAAGAAAGGCTTTGGTAAGTAGTAAGGAGGGTATGAAATTTATACAGATTTATGGTAGAAATAACTCTTCTTCTTCTTCTTCTTCTTCTTCTTCTTCTTCTTCTTCTTCTTCTTCTTCTTCTTCTTCTTCTTCTTCTTCTTCTTCTCTCCTTCTCCTTCTCCTTCTCCTTCTCCTTCTCCTTCTCCTTCTCCTTCTCCTTCTCCTTCTCCTTCTCCTTCTCCTTCTCCTTCTCCTTCTCCTTCTCCTTCTCCTTCTCCTTCTCCTCCTCCTCCTCCTCCTCCTCCTTCTCCTCCTTCTTCTTCTTCTTTCTTCTTCTTCTTCCTTTCTTTTCTATCAGTGAGATGGGATACAAGCTTATCAGATTATAATAAGGAAGGGAGAATTTATTGGCTTTTGGGGAGTGATGAGGGAGGGTGAAATGCATGTAATAAAGTAAAAGATTGAAGTATCTAAAAGAAATAAAGGCAACAAGTAGTGAAAAATATCTACTTATAATTTCAGGCTTAAAAATTCAAAAGTGCCTGTTCCAAGGGGGAGATATTTCATGTGGGAGTTTTCAGCTGTTCCACTTGGAATGTGCATGCATGATCAAATTGGGTCACACAGAAAAGTCAGAAGCTGGAGTTGGTAAAGAAGGCTGTGAACTTATTAAAGGAGATGCTGGGAATTAGCCTGAGAGTAGGCAAATAAGAACACATTAAAGACAATGAGCAATGAAAACTGGGTAAAAAGCAGAGGTTTCGATCAGGAGTGCAGGAGTCAGCAGATGTAAAGGTAGGAGGGAGCAGACAAATGGGGAAAGACTGACAACCATTGAATCACAAAGTCTTAGACATTGCCATGTAAACCAAGTTGAAGCTGAAGTAGAAGGAAACAGTATTAGAGTTAAAGAGATCAAAGGATACAGAGTTTGGGGGATTGAACATACTGTTTGTGCAGGTGTTGACACCTGTAGAGGTGGCAGAGAAAAAGCTAGTTTCCTTGAGTGATAAAACTCAAGATTTCCGAAGGGATGGTGTCAAGAGACTATCTTAGATAATGATACAACCTGTTAAAGTAATGAGACTTAGGGAAGTGCCTCAGTGATGCCTGATGGAATCGGATTGTAAAGGATCAGTGGTTCTTTAGAAAGAAGGAAGTAGAAAATAGCTGTACTCAGAAAGAGGAATCACAACCACAGTCTCTCGAGTCCTAGACCCTAGTGCTATTGAGGTTATGAAAGAAAAGCAAATCCACTATCTGATAATCCTTGGTGCCCATGTCCTCAGTAGATTCAAACTTTTACTTAGATACACAAGACGATGGGAGGAGTTAAGGTGCTTGGTGAAGATTTTGGTCATTACTGCAGATTGGTTTTAGGTAGAACTAAAGATTTAGAATTCTTAGGAAGAGATGATAGGATTATATTGCCAGTCATTGTTACTGATATCTACCTATTAAATGTTAATTTTTTTATCAAAGTTTTAGAAGCTTTTACACTCTTGCATCAGCTTTTCTTTAAGTGCCTCAGCTATAATGACCCCCATAACTGGAACACACTGAGAGGACACTATCTACGCTCTCAGGGGTTTCTGCATTTTATTACTCATTTATAAGTAGTAATTTCATGTCTATTATATTTACAATACCAATAATAAAAGGTTAAATTCCTTTCTTCAGAGAGAAGAAAAGTCTTATAATAAAACCATAAAATGCAATAAGGTTCAGATATTTAGTTTGTGTTGTTTAATTGCTCCCTTGAATTGCTATTATTGTTACTGCTGTCTGGAGGAACTTTTAAACCACTGTTGTTGCAACCGTGAGTATTGCTCTCTGATACAGACATACATTCTTTTAAAAATATATCCATTTGTTGCAAAGAAATTTTTCTTTTGCTAAGGGTAAGAAAAACACTTACCTATGGGTATAAAGACAAATAACTAGAATATAGTTAAGGCTGCCCTGAGATCATATACATACACATAACATCATAAAGACTAAGCAGTGTATATTTATATACATATTTAGAAACACACATGCATATGATATGTGTAACTGTAAATATAAGTATTTTTTGAAATTATAATAGACATCATTTCCCCTTTTCATCACCTCAAAAATATTTACATACACACAAAATGAACCCACACTATCTTGTTTATAATTTATTATAATTTAGAGTATTTAAGATATGTTTACTATATCTTTAATATTTAAGATATGTGCATTGTATCTGTTGGGTTTTGGTGTTTTGTTCTTGTCAGTTCTTTGAGTGGACTCTGCTACCAATCCAATCTCTTATGTTAAAATGACTCAAGTTATTTTTCATACATTACTTGGGACTCAATAGTGTATTCACTGTGTGAAAATAAAAATATCAATTTGAAATTCCTCCAAAATTATATAAAGTTTCTCTGAGAAATCATAGCTTGTAGTTTCATTTGAGATGACCTTTCACCCTCTACAGTTGGTAGTTGCTATGGTTTCTTTACACCACACTGTAAAGATGCATAGCACACTGTCATTCTTTGTGTAATGTTTGCATTTACCTACCTTTTTGCAATTGTGCAAAACTTTTATCCAGGCTGTTTTATGAAATTACATCTTCAATTTTTTTCTCTCTAGTACCTGATAGTGCGCCAGAAAATATTACTTACAAAAACATTTCCTCGGAAGAGATTGAGATTTTCTTCCTTCCTCCAAGGAGTCCCAATGGCATCATACAAAAGTACACGATTTACCTCAAGAGAAGTAATAGCCACGAGGCGAGAACTATAGAAACAACCTCTCTCACTCTCACTATCGGAGGTAAAATACAATTCTACTGTTTGATATTTACCATTTTATGGACAGCATGACCACAAAATAGTAACCCAATATGGTAAGATAACTTAATCATGATTATTTATATTACTGGGAGTAAGAACTTTTTAACAAAATAATGTGTGAATTTATGGTAGTCATATGTGAATATATTCTAGGTGTGGTATTTTGTGCAATGTCTTATATCTTATACTCATACGAGAAGGGGTGTTTTCTGTGTGTATATTTGTCTCTGTGTGTGTGTGTGTGTGTGTGTGTGTGTGTGTGTGTGTGTGAGTGAGTGTGTGAGATTGCATTCCTGTGAAGGTTAGAAGACAGTATTGACTGTGTTCATTTTCTCCTCACTGGAGGTAGCGTCTTTTTGTTGTTTGCCCCCAGACTGCATGTGCCCTGTTAGATGGCCTCTGAGCTTCTGCCGATGACGATGACCCTGTCAATATCTCTCATCTTACTGCGGCGACACTGGGGTTACAGTTACACAGTACTGTCCTTGGCTTTATGTATCATCTAGGGATTTTAACTAAGGTTTCCAATATTGCATGTTTACCCACTGAGCTATCCCCTCAGCCCCTTTTGTAGGATTTTAAGTCTGATAATCAATCCTAGTTTATTTAGCTTTTACTTTTGGCAGAGTGTTGAATTGAGAGACATTCCATTATTCACCTCTTGCATATTATTAACGGATCTATTCTTTGTGTTAATTTATTTATTTTACTTCTGTTTAGGACTGAAGAAGTATACCCATTATGTGATTGAGGTGTCTGCCAGTACACTGAAAGGTGAAGGAGTTCGGAGTATGCCAATAAGCATACTGACTGAGGAAGACGGTAAGGCTATATAGTGCATTCTGAAATACATGCATTTTTAGTATTTCAAGGAATATAGAGATAATATGGGATGTTTGTGGTACCTAGTCTATAGATTGGAGACATATGCAGAATGGAAGCTAGTGCAACATTTTTTTTCCCACCTAAACTGTAAGCTATACAGAACACCAGTACTATATAAAGATTTCATTGTTATGATTTAAGAGCAGGTATGAAAGATACATTTACATTGTGTAAAATCAGATAGACACACTATTTTTTTTTTTTTTTTGCCTTTGAAGCCAACTGTACTATAAGTACAATTTTATGGGAGACTTTTAAGGATCAAGTTTGAAAATGTGATTATCATATGTGTCCCAACAGTGTTCATCATTTTCTGGCATTTACAGAAGTTTTGGAGTAGAGTCTAAATAACTTTCAACATGTCTTATGTTATTAGGATTAGATAATCAATTCACTTTATATTTTTAGTTTTATCTAGTTATTAACTACAGAGCTTCCCTTGAATGTTAATTTTCTGTTTTAAAAATTGAAAATAATTTTTCTCTTATACAATAAGTCCTGACTACAGTTTCCCCTCCATCCACTCTTCCCAGCTTGTCCCTACTCTCCCCCAAATCTACTCTCCCTCTGTTTCCTGTCAGAGAAGAGAAAACTTCCAATAAACAACAACAAAACAAGACAAAACACCATACAATAAGACAAAGCAAAAGCCTTCTTATCAAGACTGGACAAGGCAACCGAATGGAGGAAAAAAGTCCTAAGCACAGGCAAAAGAGTCCTACACACAAACTCCACTGTTACAAGTTCCACAAATACAAAACCACCAAGCTAGCATCCATACTAAATACACAAGAGAACTTGGTGCAGATTCATGTAGGCCCTCTGCTTGCTGCTTCGGTCTGTGAGCGCATGTGTGCCCTGCTTAGTTGATTAGTGGACCATGTTCTCCTGGCGTCCTCCGTCCCCTCTGAGTCCTGTGTTTTCTCATACATTTTTTTTCCCCAGAAGCTGAATAAAATCACCCCTTCTGGGACCATTCTGTATTGACACCTGAGCAAACCACAGGTGTACATTGCGCTAGGAAGTGACTCCGAGAGACCTGCTTTAGAAGAGTATTTAGAGTTTATGTTTTACATGTTAGGTATTTTTGAAACAATTGGCTTTTTATGTAGAAGGAATCCTTATTCTCATGTTAGGTCAGCCTGGAGGTAGCATACATGTTTATGGTATGTTCCCCCCCCCCCCACCTCTTTTTTTTTCTCTCAAGATGCCAGAAGATTGTATCCTGTGGGTGCTCAGGATCATGAATAACTCATTACTGAGAATGTTACGTGGACACTATTAAAGGGACAGGGTGTTTTCTCTGCACCATCCCCACTTTTGCTTACAATAATAAATTCCATTTTACCTCTCCTCTCCTATACAATTTTCTTGTGTTTTCTACGCTGAAGCATCCTGGCCATGCACACTGGCTTGTCAAAGTCTCTGAAGGCTTTGGGTCATGGGTCAAGACTATCTCATCATTGCTTTTATGCATGATGATTGGTGCATATTGAACCTTTTCTGTATTTTCATCTCTTTTTTACCCCATAGATTAACCTTGCTTATTTAGAAATCATTTTAGCATTTAGTTATTTTGTGGGGTAGAGTGTTCTCATCTAAAGTTTTTACCTAATCAAAAAGTCCCAATCATGACAATTCAAAATCCATTATGACTTAATCAAAGCCAGTGGATATTTATGCTGAGTAGGATGTTTTTACTGCATGAATGCATACTCTCTATTTGAGTTCTGCAGTTGAATCGTACAAGTTATTAAAAATAGGCTGACAGGCAAATGTTCACCTGAATTCATGGCCACATTGCATATACCGAAGAACAAACATTCCTTCTGACTCTTCTTCAACAATTTCACCAAATGGAGACTAGCCCGAGGAAGCTGGATTTTATGAGTTATATGCCTTGACTCAGGAAGCTTTCAGTGTAGATATGGCTGGCCTATGTTTGACAAATGTGTAAACAAGTAATTTATATAATTGTAATTACTAGTAGAAGTGTTTCCGAAAATTATTAACTAAGCCTAATGAGGAAGTGAGGTTTCTCTAGAGCATCAGAGAAAGTAGAGCTGAACCTTTTGTCTGTGCTGTGACCCGAAGGAAGGCAGATGAAGAGGGAGTGAGAAGAGAGCGTGCCAGCAGAAGATCTTTCAAGTGTCCTGATGCTATAATATGCTGAATTAATTATGCTGAAAATGATTTTAATTTAAAAAATCCATTTATTTTTAGTTTTTACTGTGGTGTGTGTGTGTGTATTTCATTCACATATATATTATTCACATATACACACATACATACACACATACACACACACACACACACATTCATGTGTTCTTCCCAAGAATTTTAATGCTTATTATAGAATAAAAATGTGGAGTCACTGGATGTTTGTATCCATATTACTTCCAGTTTTTAAATGACATTCTTTTTTCTTTTCTTTTCTTTTTTTTTCTTTTCTTTTCTTTTCTTTTCTTTTCTTTTCTTTTCCTTTCTTTTTTCTTTCCTCTTTCTTTCTTTCTTTCTTTCTTTCTTTCTTTCTTTCTTTCTTTCTTCTTCCTTCCTTCCTTCCTTCCTTCCTTCCTTCCTTCCTTCCTTCCTCCCTTCCTTCCTTCCTTCCTTCCTTCCTTCCTTCCTTCCTTCCTTTCTTTCTTTCTCTTTCTTTCCTTCTCTCTCTCTCTCTCTCTCTCTCTCTTTCTTTCTTTCTGTTTTTTTTTGTTTGTTTTTTGTTTTTTGAGACAGGATTTCTCTGTGTAGCCCTGGCTGTCCTGGAACTCACTTCATAGACCAGGGTGGCCTTGAACTCAGAAGCCCACCTGCCTCTGCCTCCCAAGTGCTGGGGTTAAAGGTATGTGCCAACACTGCCCGGCGACATTCTTTTTTCTAAAAGTCAACATAAATTATACTTTATAAGTATGCTAAGTGAGTATTTATTGGGTTTACTTTGATAGGTGAATTGGAAGTGATTCTTAGCCCAGGAAACACATGTCTCTAAACAATACACAGACTCATGTGATGTCACTACTCAGCAGCATTTTCCAGTGAGGCGCCATTGGGGGGAAAACAAAGCAGAACCAAACAAATCAGAAGTGGCAACTATAGTTGTCACCACTTCAGTGAACTCATTTCATGAAACGAGCTATTCTCTAGTATAAGAAAGTTGAGGAAACCGAGAGTGATTCTAACCATTTTTCTGCTAGCATACTACCCTTCTATAATGGAGTTTCCTGTGAAACCCATGCAATTATAAAAGACTCATGGACTAGATTTTGATCTTACTCTAGTGATTTCTGACACATCCTGGGGGTTGAGGAATACCATTTGTCCGGATGAGGTCAGTCACTCTCAGTTCCTTCAAAATTTATGCTTATCATTCTTTGAATGTATAACATCTTTTTCTCCCAACTCTTCATTATCTCGGGTGATCTTTTACTATTGGGGACATTTATTCTCACCAATAAAACATTTGCTTTTATTAGAGAATGACAATTTGCCCAAATGTTCTTAAACAGTCAATGAGTCACTGCGACTGACCCATGTTGTATTTTCTCATGAAATACTTTTTTCCATTGACTCACAGGAGCAGATGTTCTAACAGTACCATGAAAATCTCCTTTCATCATTTTATCTGAACATAAGCAATCAGGTTCTTATGTCTATGGAGAGAAGTGCTGAACATGATTCATTTAACACAGAGTTTATCAGAAAAAAAATTCTGTACACTTATATTTTTACATTTTACATATTTATCTAATGAAATGTGTCATTCTTTGTTAAAAATTTTCAGCTCCTGACTCTCCTCCTCAGAACTTCTCCGTGAAACAGTTGTCTGGTGTCACCGTGATGTTGTCATGGCAACCACCCTTGGAGCCAAATGGAATTATCCTCTATTACACAGTTTATGTCTGGTAAGGATTTTTTGGAAGCAGTTCTGAGAACAAATATTAATTTGTAATATAATAGGAATGTAGTGTTTATCTCGGGATGTGAGGCTGCATTAGAGCTCTGATTATTAATAGGTGGGATAAAATGCATTTTTATTAAGAAACAGGTTTTCATCATATTATGCAGTTGGTCAGGGAATAAAAATCTTTGCAACTAAAATTTTTTTAAAAAAAGTATGTTTTTTAAAGCTATACCAAATGTATACTCTTTAGGGTCTGGAGGATAAATTTACATGATTACAAATGTATGATTTAAAATATTTGATAGTCTTTTGACCTGCTCCATTTCCAACCTGGACTGGTTCACCTCTCCTTAGGTACCCTGGTGGTCCCCACTCCCAGGTGGTCACTGTATTATTGCTGAACTTAGTGCAAACATCAGATCGATTGGCATAGCGTAGAATTCCTGGACTCAAGTGATTCTTCTGTCTCAACTTCTCTAGTAGCTGGGACTACATATGTGAGCCACCGTGCCTGGCTATTTGAAAATTTTAAAACAAATACTTTGCACAACTATTTTCAAGTTAATTTCAATTAATTTTTTTTTATCATGATGAAAGTGAATTTCCATTTTCTTGACACATGGCAAGGAACACTTAAAAAATAAAATAAGTGTGTGTATGTGTGTGTGTGTGTGTGTGTGTGTGTGTGTGTGTGAGATGCACATATATGCAGTGCATACATGTATTTGTTCCTGTGTGATGTGCATACGCAGACTGGAGAAGATGAAGGGTTGTCTTTCTCAAACCTTTATGTTGTTTCCTTGATTTCTTTCTTTCTTTCTTTCTTTCTTTCTTTCTTTCTTTCTTTCTTTCTTTCTTCCTTCCTTCCTTCCTTCCTTCCTTCCTTCCTCCCTCCCTCCCTCCCTCCCTCCTTCTTTCTTTCTTTCTTTCTTTCTTTCTTTCTTTCTTTCTTTCTTTCTTTCTTTCTTTCTTTCTTTCTTTCTTCCTTCCTTCCTTCCTTCCTTCCTTCCTTCCTTCCTTCCTTCCTCCCTCCCTCCCTCCCTCCCTCCCTCCCTCCCTCTTTCTTTCTTTCTTCCTTCCTTCCTTCCTTCCTTCCTTCCTTCCTTCCTTCCTCCCTCCCTCCCTCCCTCCCTCCCTCCCTCCCTCCCTCTTTCTTTCTTTCTTCCTTCCTTCCTTCCTTCCTTCCTTCCTTCCTTCCTTCCTTCCTCCCTCCCTCCCTCCCTCCCTCCCTCCCTCTTTCTTTCTTTCTTTCTTTCTTTCTTTCTTTCTTTCTTTCTTTCTTTCTTTCTTTCTTTCTTTCTTTCTTTCTTTTTTTCTTTCTTTCTTTCTTCCTTCCTTCCTTCCTTCCTTCCTTCCTTCTTTCTTTCTTTCTTTCTTTCTTCCTTTCTTTCTTTTTTGTTTTTTGAGACAGGGTTTCTCTGTGTAGCCCTGGCTGTCCTGGAACTGACTCTGTAGACCAGGCTGGCCTCGAACTCAGAAATCCACCTGCCTCTGCCTCCCAAGTGCTGGGATTAAAGGTGTGCGCCACCACTACTTGGCACTACAGTTTCTTATGTTGTGGTGACCACTCTCCCTAATCATGAAATTATTTTTATTGCTACTTCATAACTGTAATGTTGAAACAGTTATTAATCATAATGCAAATCTATGAAATGCAGGTCATCTTATATATGACCCCTGTAAAAGGGTCATTTGACCCACAAGATGCCACTACTCACAGGTTGAAAACTGCTGCCTTAAAGTCTTCAAAAATGCTGTCTGCTACATGGAGCCATATCTCTAATCAAGAATTCCTCCACCTCCCGTGACTCTCAGATTCCTTCAGCCCAGTTGTAATATTTGCAAATTGTCATTATGCTACCCATTTGGATAGTTTTTTTCTTTTAGTGTGTTTTTGAGAAGGATTCCATTCATTCTGGATGACTATTTCCTTGTCATAAAGGTTTCTCTACAAAAATCCTCATAAGGGCTGATGTGTATTCATTTTGTTCCAACTACCATGCTAGTCACAGTTTGTAGATGAATTATTCAGAAATCTTTATTAATCTTTTACAACTTAAATAATTTGTTCCTCTAAAATCTTCATCATGAAACAGTACTCATTATGTCAATATGATAAGGTAATATTTTCCCTTATTATGTCAACTAATTATGTGTTCTCAATGATGCACAGCCTTTGCTATGGGCAAATATATTAATGAAACAGTTTTATTAGAACACTATACATATATCCGTTCAATGAACTTGTAATTGATACACAATGTTCTTGTAAAGCCATACAAAGCTAATTTATTTGATATATTCTTGAATTCATCTTGGATTTGTTTAACAGTTTTGCCTCTGTATGTGTCAGGAAAACTGAGAGTTAGTTTTCTCCAAAATTGCCAAGGCAATATCCTACAAGGTATAGGTAAAAGGCTATGGAGAAAAGCAACGCTATTACTCTAGCTTATATATGTCTTACCTTGAACATGTTTTGTTTCTTAAACACTATGAGGAACGATACTAAGTCACCATTTGAGAGATGTATATTAGCACACATGTAGAAATAAAAAAATGTGTAGAACCCCAAAGTGATTGTAGACATATTTAATATATAATCATATACCAATATAAAATTGCTTAAAAGGATTTTCTGAAAGTCTTTGTTTGGGGTTTTAAAATAATTTTATTACAGTTCTTTATTAAATGGATGGGTCCATGTAATAGGTAAAATACAAGTTTTATACATGACTTTTGTATGATATAAATTATTCATAGCCCCATTTTGTGTTTTTACAAGATGTTCATCCTATTGAAAATGACAACATAATAATACAAGTAACACCAGTACTTGGGCTGTTGAGGCAGGAGAACCATGAGTTCAATGTCAGCCTAAGGTGCATAGTTACACCATATTTAAAAAAATTACCTGAAGTTTAAAGCATTTCATATAGACCAGCACAGAGAATGGGATATTTCTTGACTGGGATTCTCATTTTGCAATGTAGGCAGAAAAGATTCATTCATTCATTCATTCATTCATTTATTTATTTAAATTAGATATTTTCTTTATTTACATTTCAAATGTTATCCCCTTTCTTAGTTTCCTCTCCAAAAATCCCCTATCATTCCCCCTCTCCTGGTATCTTAATAAGTCAGAGAGTATCACAGTGGAGGCAGCTTATGAAGAATGAAGTCACCATGACTCATTAGAGGTTGGAGGGCAGCATCACGGCATGTTCTTCTGTGGTTTGCTGAGAGAATGAAAGAAACAAACTTAAGCAGATTCAAGTGCAAGATCAAACAAGAGCTCTAGTAAGATTCCAACAAGTGAAAAATTAATTAGGAAGTGATTTCATAAATAGTAAAATTAAAGAATATTCACACTACTTGGGTTATCAGTACTTAGCGAGAAGAGGGATGAGCCTATGTAAAAGTTTCTTTTATTCACCTGATGTAATTGTCATTTCAGAGGCTTACTGGTGAATAAGCTCATCCTTTCTTTCTGAACTCTGGCTGGCTGGTTCAAATCAGATGTTCTGGCTCAGGCTCCTCTCCCACCTGACTAATCCAATCTGGCTTCCCTCAGTGTCTTACTGAATTGCTCCACTTGGCTTCACACTAACTGTGGCAATTTGTTGGAATCATCTGGCTCCTTCTTATTTTCTTACTTCAGCTGCCTCTGCTGACCTGCTCTGCATTGCATGAACTCACTAACAAACTCAACTCCACTGCACTGCCTGCAATTGACTTACCAAAACACAACTCAACTCAACTGACTCCCAACTGTCTGTCTGTCTGCTGTCTGTCTGTCTGTGCACTGCTCTTAAATAGCTTTTCTTTCTTGTGCTATTCTGATGAGAGTTGGGCATATCCTATCTGTGACCATTTTGTCAGATTTTTCTCTGATTCATCACTTTGTTTGCCCCTCAACCATGACTGCTTCCTTCTACAAACTAACCTGACCTGCATTGTTAGATATTAATGGTATGTATTAGGGCATGTCTGTATTCTATCCAGAGGAATTAAAGTTGTATGTTGTGTTTGTATTTCAGCCGAATCACATAGACTAGGACTATGAATGTAATCCTTTGCCAGTGCAATCATGTTGCTGGGTTAAACTTCCTGTACAAGCTTAGAATAATTAAAAACCGAAAATAGTTAATAAACTAGATATGTAGACCAACATGAAATGAAATATCAAATGATGAAGATGAGAATGAAGATTCACCTTTTATTAAGTTCCAACCTTGATTAGGAAAGTATGTCTACCTATATGTATTTTCAATGATGAGAAAATCTGTTCAGGGCTAGCCAAGTAATTTTGGTATTATAGATGTTCATTTGTTTCTTTTGTTGGAAATTATCATTTGGCATGGACTCATGTTGTCAGAAGCAAGGAAGTTGGTAAAGAAGAATTGGTTTAATGATTTAGAATAGTATTTCTCAACCTATGGGTCATGACCCCTTTGTGAGTGGAACAACCCTTTTATGGGTCAACTATCAGAAATCCTATATATATCATATACTTGCATTATGGCTTATAATAATAGAAAATTCATTTAAGACATAGGAACAAAAATAATTTTATGATTGGGGAACACCACCACGCGAGGAATTTGTCGCGCCCGCTCTCGACCAGCAAGAACGACGCGACCACCAGTCCTTCTAACAGCAGTTTATTCAGTCCTGATTCTTCTTGTTTATATCTCCCCTGAACCCTGGGCCTCTCACTCCTTTTATACTCTCTCTCATCCACGCACCGCAGGCCACGCCCCCTCGCCAGTCACGAGGCTTCAGCTAATCAGGGCAGCAGGGGCAAATCTCCACCAAATTGGATTCACCTGTATCCTGGTACACCTGCGCAGCACTCAAGATGTTTGTGTCTTATATGAGGAAGTCAGGTGCAAGTCATATGACTTAGCTGCAGTCCCTGGCGCCTTTGGGACTGCCGCCACACCCGCTCCCCACAGGAATTATATTAAAATATCACAGTCTTAGGAAGGTTGAAAAGCACTGCTCTAGAATGAACTTTAACCTCGGTGCTAGAAAGCAGACAGATAATTTACATATAGAACCAGTAAGTAACTTTATCTTTAATGCTATAATGATGCTAATTCAAGACATTTTCTTCATGCAGCTCATGAATGAAAATAATAAAAGTATACAGCATTTTTCAGAATTATTCCAAAGCAAATTAAATTTATTTTGAAATAGAAAAACCAAAAAACATTTTAAAATATTCTGCCAAACTTAGAATTAAACTTATTAAAACAATTACAGATGGCTACCTTTACATTTGTTCACAGTTTTAGTGTTGAATGATGTAAAATATCTCTTTTAGAGATTCAGTATTGAGTAACACTCATACCTTTAAATATGACGTGCTCATGACTTTGGATATATAAGGCTGAGATTCCTTCTTGATCCGTTCCTTTCCATGTGATCCTTAACTCCTTGTTCTACACAAAGATGGTGCAGATAATTTTTCAAGTTAACATTTCCTACATCTTTGGATTTATCATATCTTCCTTTCCTAGGTTTTGGTGGTTAAATTAATTATTCATCACTTTAAATTTTCTCTTTTAATGTCTGTGGGAAAATAAAAAGTTACTCTCCTGTTCTTAGAGAAATCACATTGTTCCTAATGAATTGTATTATATTGAAATTGTTGCTTTTTCTCTGATTGGAGGATAAAATCTGTTTCTTATTATATTTGATGTCTATGATAGTTTCTTATACATTGTAGATGTTCAATAAGTCTGGGTAAATTCTTTTGAATATTTTTTTTATATAATCATCTCTAAATTGGCAATATAATCTACATTTGTTTGGAATACAGTTTAAAGGCACACACTGTCTACCTGAAAACTGTAATAGTAGATGTGTAAGATGTGTGAATAGCTTATTTTAAAAGTGGACTGTGTCATGTTTAAACAGGTGAGCATGCACACCATATCACGTGTGGTCAAAAACATGCAAACAAAAATTAGAGAAGTTTTCCCAATTAGATTTGTAGAAGTTGAGAAATTAACAGTATCCAGATCAACAATGAGAGTTTTCCCAACACATACTCTCAGATATTCTTGATGTGGCTCTTGCAATAATTTAAAAAATCAGAATGGTAATCATTGAGAAACAACAGTCACTAAGACAAGCATCAAACTCACTTGACTCAATGGTCATAAAGTTTAAACTGCAGAAATAAAATGACCATAGAAAAGAGATATCTGTTGAGGAATCCCCACAGTTTTATCACTAGTAATAGCTAAGGAAGGGGAAAGGGGATTGTTGAGGATTAATTAAGACAACAATAGCTAAGTATTTATGGTATGCTATATTAGGTAGTTACCCTGTAGGAAGATATCAAATATTTATTACTAACATATGAGACAAGAGAAGTAACATAATATATACAAGAACAAATATGTAGAAATTCTATTAGATATTAAACCAATAAGTACAGAACATGAAAATAAAATCTAACCCAGCTAATACAAGAGTTATAGTCACAATTACAATGGTGTCAAATCTTAGAGGAGTGAATCTGCCAGGCTACAGATTTGCCCACTGATGGCTCCTTGGAGACAGAGATGTTGCACTTGGCCCAGAGATTTGTGTGCTACTCACAAACTAATAGCAGCTGGTAAGAGTTGAGGAGCCAGGCTCGTCCTCGGTGACACTCCACTCCCCTCTCCTTTTACTTCACCATTGTTCAGCTTTATGATTAAATCACTCCAGTGAAATTGTGAACTCTATAAATGTATTTATGTTCATTTATTTTCTACCTAACTTCTTAAAATACTATAACACTATCTGGAAGAGTGTATCGAATAGTACTGTTTGTTTCTAGTCACACACCCTGAACTCAGAATGTTTCCCACTGTCATAAATTATCCAATTACTTCTCAGACACCAGTGCTTACATTTGAATTAAATTGATGCTTCTGTAACAGCAAAAGCAGACTGAAATGTATCTCTGCAGATACCACTTCTTCACACAGATTTTGTTAGTCTCTTTAAAACTTGAGGGTTCAACTGTTTTACTAGAAAAGAAGAAATATCTATTCACAGGGGAAATCTACTTACATTTCCGTTTCCAAAGAAGAAAAATATGAAATGGCAGGAGGCATTAATTTTTCTGATACTACTCTCTTCCCTTATATAAATTTTTTAATAATTTTATTGTTCTTAGAATGCACATTTGTTTGTAAACAGACATTTTAGGACCACTACATAAGCATTTATTCTTGGATTTAAATACTAATTAAGACTAAGTTCAAAACTATGCGAGCGAAGTTAGTGTGACTAAAAAAAAATAATTACATTGCTACACTTTTGCAATATTTTAACACTTTTTAAAAATTAGTTTTCCTTGCTAGATTTCTACACTTACTTAGAAAGCTCGGCGTCTATATTGATTTAGTTTATTTCCTTGTCAGAAGCAGCATTTTTAAGTACCTTAAAGATTTTAACTAAATAATTGGTGCCATTTCTTCTGGTTTCTTCTCTCTCTCTCTCTCTCTCTCTCTAAATTGCACAACTTGCTTTAGGTGGCATTTCTAGTAAAGAATTGTATGCATGCATACATACATACATACATACATACATACATGCATACATACTATCAAATTCCCTTTCAGGGTTAGATCAGTAATCTCAGCGGTTGAGCAGCAGGGGTTTACAGACACCATGAGTTTGAAGCATGGGCTACATAAGACCCTGCCTCCAACCAAACCAAACACAAAGAGATATTTTTGCTCACTATTGTTTATTTACTTATTTGAATTGGCATAGAAGTAAAACTCACCATTATGCAACACATGAGAAAGGGGTTTACCTGACAAAATAATAATGTAAGAATGATCTTGCCAACATCAGAAAGAACAAAATATGTGAGCAATGAAGGCATTGGTGTGCAAAATGTGCTAAAGTAACTTTGAATACACTGTGTTTTTAGATGCCTGGCTTAGTCTTCTGTTACTTGGAAAGATACCTGAGGAAAGGGGCTGGAGAGATTGCTAAGAACTAAAGTGAGTGCTATTGTACATGACCGGAGATCAGGTCTCAGCACCCATGCTAGGCAGCTCACAACTACCAGCAACTCCAACTCTAGAGGACCCGATACCTCTCATCTCTATAGACCCCCACCATGTACCTCTCATCACATGTACAGACCCCCCATACACATGCTTACACATAATTATAAATGAAATTAACACATGAGCAAAACAAATTAAGAAAGGGAAGATTCTATTACTGTTATTATTATTATTACTATTACTATTATTACTATTACTACTACTAAGTACTACTACAACTATTAGTAGTAGTAGTATTTGACTCACAGCTCCCAGTTTCAGGAGTTCCAGTCAATCACAGCATGGTACATGGTTTTGAAGGAGCATCTTACCCCATGGCTGCCAGGTAGAAGAGAGATCTATATAATATGTAGATATTCTCTTTTCTACAGTTTTTCTACCTAGGTTTTTAGATGCCTGGCTTAGTCTTCTGTTACTTGGAAAGATACCTGAGGAAAGGGGCTGGAGAGATTGCTAAGAACTACCTTTGGGGTACTGTACCCCACGTTCATGTTATCTTTCCTCGATAGTTAATCCTCTCTGAGGATATCCTGTCAGACATACCCAGAGGCATACATTTCCTAGGTGCTTCTCAATCTAATAGAGTTGAGCTCTCCCAGGAGCCACTAAAATTGGTCCAAGATACTTGTCATTATAAACATTTGATTCAACTACTAAATATACTTGGAAGCTAATGAAGTTAATCTATTGAAGTAGTCTGAAATTTACTAATTTCAAAATTTCAGAATAAGTGGCATCTTTATGAAGTTAAGCCAAGAAATTGCTGTATTTTTGCTGTATTGCTACATATTTTTGATGTACTAGTCCTCAAAAGTAGGCAGGAGAATTTATTCTGAATGAAAATTTTACTTTTCTTCTGTCTCTCCTAGGGATAAAGTATCATTAAAAACTATTAATGCAACTGAAGTATCACTGGAGTTATCCGACTTAGACTATCATGCTGACTATAGCGCCTATGTAACAGCTAGCACTAGATTTGGTGATGGGAAAACAAGAAGCAGCGTCATTAACTTCCGAACACCAGAGGGAGGTGAGTTCTTAGGGTCTCAATCAACTTGATGAGTATTCAGCTCAAAATACATCATAAATCAAAAGTGTGTTATTAAGCCTAAAACCCACCGTTAGCTGGATGCAAAATTGTGTCTACTTCCTATGTGTGCGCTGTTGGGAGACGGAAGTCATCTGTCTATGCTTCAAGTTTCCATTTGTTAAAGTGGCAACAGTATAGGACATCACTGGGTTCTTATGAGGCGTAAGGAGTAAGCATCCAGGGATGAATTCAGCAGAGGACTTAACACACGAGCAACATCTTACCTGCAGGTTAAATGTAGCAAAATCAAATACGTGACATTGACTTTCTGTTTGCTTTTAGCTTTTATTATTTCAAGACTGTCCAATAAAGTAGGATTTTATAGTCATGTGCTTTGTCATAGAAATTGGCTATGATGTTATCTGCAAATCAAGGACAGTGGTTATCTTGTAGAGCCTTTACAAGGAGGAACCCACTCTCTGTAATGTCATACAGTAAAAGGGTAGAAGGACACCCTGGTGTAGGCTATGATTTCATTTCTGACACTCACATAGATAGTATTCCTAATTTAAGGTTTTAAAAAAACTGATTATGCCCATTTTCAATTTATCAACTGCTCGAAAACTTACGATACTTCAACACAACTTCTGGCCATGACTGATACATTTCTGAATTGCTTGTTTTATAGAGCCCAGTGATCCTCCCAAAGATGTCCACTATGTGAACCTCAGTTCTTCATCGATAATTCTCTTTTGGACTCCTCCTGTAAAACCTAATGGAATCATACAATATTATTCTGTTTATTACCAAAATACTTCAAGTACTTTTGTGCAGGTAAGAGCTGTGGATTTCTTCTCATGATCTCAATATTGTTAATGTTGTGGACTCTTTGTATTGATAATTGTGTGTAGATAATTGTCTCAAATCATGATGAAATGTCAGGTACTCCTAAATTTTCTTCCTGACCACCCTGTGTCTGTTTCTCTGTCACTCTCTCTCTGTGTCTCTGTCTCTTTCTATGTCTCTCTGTCTCTCTCTGTCTCTGTCTTTCTCTCTGTCTCTCCCTCTCATCATTTTTATGTCTCTTAGCAGCTCCATACAAAGAAAATTCAATTCTATTTTCTGCAATAACTTTTTTCTTTAAATAACAATGGTTTCATTTACTCTGATCTATTGCTTAGCTGAAAAAAACATTTTAATTTTGTTTGTATACAATATGAATGGTTTCCGTGGTTAAATATTCTTGCATGTTTTAATGGTTTCTTTTAATTTTTGAGATTATAATTACATCATCTTCTTTCTCCTTTCCTTTCTTCTTTCCAAAGCCTCCCATATATTCTTTCTTACTGTCTTTAAAATCCATGAGCTCTATTTTCATTAATCTATCCATCACTCTTTCTATGTATCTATCTATATGTATGTATTTATGTATGTATTTATGTATGTATGTATGTATGTATGTATGTATCTATCTATCTATCTATCTATCTATCTATCTGAGTTATATGTATATATTCCTAATACATAAATATAACCTATTCAGTCTGTATAATGTTACTTGTATGTACATTTTCAGGACCGATTACTTGATTTGGATAACTAATTGGTGTCCTCTTCCCTAGATAAGACTATTTCTCCCATGTTCTGCATTGCTTAGTTTCCCGTCATTGCCTGCATAGGGTTGGGGCCTCACAGACTTTCCTCATCCACTTCAGCATGTCTGTATGTATTGTCTTTGTCCAGCTCACATTTTGGCAGTCACGTGGAAGCGACTCTGAGGATATATCTTCTGACATTACTAAAAGACAAAATCTTACAGCAAAATCATGTGACTTTCTAGCTCTTACAATCTTCACTCATTTTTGCTGTATCCATTGAGTCTGGCATCCACAACTGTGCATTTTGGTTGATTGTGCTTATCTGTAAGGGTATTTATTGAAAATGAACTTACATTAACAAGGACTCAGGACTACATTTATTTGTATTTGTGGTTATAAAGACAAATATTTAGAATATAGTATTTTTTCTTCAAATGAAGTATTTTTATTGTTGAGGAGAGAGATTTTATAGCCACAATGCCATTATTAATGCTTACCATCAGATATAAAAGATACAGAGAACATATCATTATCAGTCTGAAGAATGTAGGTCATGGGACTGCAGTCTGCAAAGAGGAATTATCAGGGATATGAACATAGAAGTAATGAAAAATCCAGGAGTAATTTAAATTAGAGAGATGTTTTCAATTTTGCCCAAAATTGTTATATTATTTGTCTAGATTAAATTTTTTCATATTTTAATATACAAAAAAGAAAAGAAGAGTAGTGAGATCCAGTCACAGGCAGGGAGTTGAAATACCATCTGGAAACAGGAATTTAAAGGAAATGCTGTAATTTACAAAAATACAGTTTTTACTGGGAGAAGTGCCTTGCTGAATTGATTGTGACTGTCAATTCTTATTTCTACGTGTCATTCTAATTAAAAGAAGATGGCAGATATTTTGGAATGACCCAGTTCCATTTGTTTAGGATGTTTAGCTTAATCAGAGTTGGGACTTCTGATTGACAGTCTCTTGGACTAGGCTATAGTATGCCTTGCTGAGTTCATCTGTAGCTGAGTATGGACTACTGAGGACCAGGGCAAGGGCAGAGCTTTGCAAACCATCTTAGCCAAAGGCATCAGAACCCAATGTCCAGAGACCAGGTTCATATTCACATTCTGTCCTCTAAATGGAATGATAGAACTTTGCACCTAATAAGAATACTACTTTGTAAAAGATATTTAAATTCAGATACATATGTAGTTATAGTCTCAGATATTTTAAACAAATGCCTTAAGAAGAAAGACCAAAAGAAAGCTCTGTCTTTTCTCTGTACATCAAGCAGATCTTCTGTCTTCTTCTGAAAGCAAGACAATCATTTCTTACCACAGAGTCCCTCACAGACATAACATCATCTCTCTTTACCATGAAAGATGTTGAACTTGAAGATCTTCCACTTTTATTCATTTTAAAAAAGCATCACAAGATAGTGTAGTTTGAAATCTTACAATGGTGTTGCTTTTGCCTGATTTACTGGCCACTGGGGCACAATGACGCTTTGGTTCTCACTGTCTATAACGGCACCTTATTTCTGAACATCCACCTTTGGTGTCAGCATGATCTTGTAAACCTATGTATTCAGACCTGAGTATATGGCATGATCCCATTTTTCAACTCACCTGCCTTAGAACAGGTTATCTCCTATTACGTAATCTTCAGGATGCTTTTAAGTGGGACAGCTGCAGGGGGGGTCCAGGCTAATGATGTTAAAACACTTCAGAAGTACAGTCTCATGTTGCTTCACATTCGCTCAGGCTTTAGTGCACTCCTAAAATTAATGTTCAAAGTAGCATATCTTCTCTATCTGTTGTTTTCTAAGTTGATAGAAAAAAATTACTTGGAATGGAAAATCATGTAGAAGATTATGTCTATATCTTTTATCTTCTGCTTTCTCCTCCCCATGGAACTTTGTGGAAACACCCCCACACTTCGCATGTTTTATTTGCCTCCTATCTAGACATCTGGTCCTAGTCTTAGGATCCTTCTGTTATAGCAAACATCTTGAAAATGTGGGACATATAACATTTATATCTTCTCTATGTTCCCAGGATGCTTTCATGCATAGATTTGATGGTCAATAAATATTTTAATTGAAATAATATAAAATTTTTGCCATGGACCAAGATTTTCAGGACTTAGGTGGATTTCCGAAGCATTTGAGCATGGGCTGAAGCCTCCTTTCTGTGCTTTCTTGAGGACTTTAAGCACGTTGCTATTGTCCAATCATCCTCTTAATTCCTTCAGACATCAGTATCATATTTAGTATGGAAAATTACCTCTTATTCAGTTCCCACTAACATGTGTCACATTTTTATAATATGTCTGACAGAATGCCATATGTGTTTAAAAGTGCTAAAATAAGTTTTCCTGATAATAAAGTTTGAAAGCATCTGTAAGGTGCCTTTTGGCCATGTTCTCATGAATAAAGTATTAAGGTTTTATTTGATAATTGGAGCCAAAAGACATTATAAGCCAAAATTAAAAATGTGAGATAAGGAAATAAATGGAGCATTCACCTGGATAAGGTCTAAGATTTTATGACTTTGTTTTGTGTCTATGCATGCTCAGTCATACACCCAACAGGAGTGAACTTTTGATGATTCAAAATAATTAGTTATTTGTGATGCTTTTAGATAATTAGAATACATTCTATTCCCCAAAAACCCCTCTAAAATCCATCCAAATAACCTACCAGTAATTAATACTTGTGAGTAGTGCTTATATAAGCCAGCTATGCTATCTGTAAAGTTGAGGTATTGGAAGGCATCCAAACTCATATATCACATTTTTTAAAAAAATGAGAAATTGTTACATGGCTTTAACAAGTCTATTCTCAAAAAAGACACCACAAAATCAAAGCAAATCTTTGATTATACTGACAGATAATGTTAAAAAATAAAACTCAAAAACTTACTGAATTTTAAATTAACAAAGTGTAGAATCATGCTGAGAAAAACCTTAATCAAACAGAGTTAATTGTTTAAGCAAATTATTCTTGATTTTATTGTGATTAAGCACAGTACTAATTTATGTGTATCGTTGGAGACTAATTCTCAAGAACTCTCTATAAAGTTATTCCTATTTTATTGTCAACCTTTGAGATTAGATATTGGCCCAGTCAAGCATATAAGATTTAAAGTGATTTGTGTATGTTGCATGGTGCATTTTCTCATTGTATACAAGCATTCTTATAAAAGTATTGAGACAGGGTCTCACATAGCTCCGGCTTCTTGAAAGTCACTATGTAGTGGACCTTGAACTAGGAATTCCCCTTTATTCAATCCTCCAGGTGCTGACATTACTAGATGCACCACTGTAGTAAGAATCTTGGCGTTTTGGTTTCTTTTAAAACCAGAGATATGTTATAAGATGTGTTTTTGTTTTAATCCCAGGTGTGAGATGTGGGGCTTCTTCAGCTTGTCCATAGCAGCTGACTAAGGTTTGGCTCTGGCTCTGGCAGGGTCTTGATTTTGCAAGCTGCAGATAGTTTCTGTGATTGTGTGACATTTGAAATTCTGGGGACTTTTTAGAGGAGATATAAAATGCTAGGGGGCTTCCCAGAGGTGGGTTTTTGTTGGTTGCGATTTGTCCTGGTTTGTTAAGTAGTCATGAGCAAAGAAGAAACAATAAGAAGTAATTATATAACCTGTTGGTAAAGATCAGACTTGCTCCAAGAAACAGACTTGCCTAAATCAGCAGGAACTAATGATTATGTGGCCTGATTTCTGCCCCTTCACTTTATTCAGGGATCTCTCTCCATTCCTCTTGATCATGTTTTCTGTCTTATGTAGTGTTGGGAGGGGGAAAGAAAGGAAGAAAAGGATGGAGAAGGGGGGAAGAAAGAAGAACCCATAAAGTAGTTCACAGTCAGCTGCATGCCATTCTTAGCAAACTTTGTGTTTTTATTTAAATTTATTTTTCTTTATTTTAGAATTCTTTCTGGTTGAATATGTATATTATTTTAAATGTTGTCCAGACAAAGTTCGGAGCTGAGACAGTAGAAAGGACCATCCAGAAACTGGCCCACTTGCGGATTTATCCCACCAAACCCAGACACTATTGCATATGCCAGCAAGATTTTGCTGACAGGACCCTGATATAGCTCTCTCTTGTGAGGCTATGCCAGTGCCTGGCAAATACAGAAGTAGATGCTCACAGTCAGCTATTGGATGGAACACAGGGCCCCCAAAGAAGGAGCTAGAGAAAGTAACCAAGGAGTTAAAGGGGTCTGCAACCCTATAGGAGGATCAACAATATGAACTAACCAGTACCCCACAGACTCTAGTTGCATATGTAACAGAGAATGGCCGAGTCAGCCATCACTGGGAAGAGAGGCCCCTTGGTCTTGCAAACTTTATATGCCCTAATACAGGGAATGCCAAGGCCAGGAAACAGGAGTGGGTGGGTTGGGCAGGGGGAGGGTATAGGGGACTTTGGGAATAACATTTGAAATGTAAATGAAAAATATATCAGATAAAAAAATTTAAAAAAATGTTGTCCAGAAAGGAAACTGTGACACATATTCTTTAAATCCTGAAAAAACATAATTAATTTTAATTAATTTTATTCTCGCTCTTCATGTAAGAGTGTAGTAACTGCTTTTTCTTCACCTATAAAGAGTCACTGGAGATGAATAATAGTAATGGTTTGAGTTTGTAGAAAAAGCAAATACTTTCTCACCTTTGTTATTATTAATTGGAAAAAGAAAGTATAAAGCTGTTTTGTTTTTTTCAAATCTGTTGGAATATATCCAATGCATCAAAAAACTATCTGAAAGTTTCAAAGGGAAATTCAAGCTCGGTCAGCATAGTCATGGAGTTCTCTCTTGGCCACTTGACATTTCTGCTGTGCAAAGCTCAAGGCTTGTACTCTTTAATATTTTATGTATTGATCTGGTAAGAAAAAGTTCTACCATCTATTCCACTTTTAAAACTAACCTAATTCCGGTTTAGTTTTAATGAGAGCATCAGTTTGTGTTGTTTCTCCTAAGAATTAAAATATTAAAATGATAGCAGATTCTGGTCAATAATTATTTTTGCAACATCCACGCATGCTAAAACACACTCCGAATTATTAAAATAATGTGTTTATCTTCCAGAATTTTACACTTCTCGAAGTAACCCAGGAGCCTGGCAATGTGACAGTGTCTGCAAGAATCTATAAACTGGCAGTATTCAGCTACTATACATTTTGGCTAACAGCAAGTACTTTAGTTGGAAATGGGAATAAAAGCAGTGATGTAATTCATGTCTACACAGACCAAGACAGTATGTAAATGAACACATCTTTATCTTTAATCAGAAAAAAAATGAAAATCTGATGGTTATGTCAGGAACTTTTCTCTATTTGTGTGCACTGATATTGAAATCTGTTTGGCATATTTAACTACTTCTCCCAGGAGCTTAAAATGTGTTTAAACTCATAACTATTACAGTTTATTCTACTTTTTTCCACTATGATATTATTTTCACAGGGCTGACGGTGATAAATCTTAACATTGTGCTGTGAGCAGAGAGTTTTTTACTGGAGGGTTCTCCATAAGAGCTTCGAGGTCCACTGCTTTTTCTATCACTTCACAACTAACGTACATTAAATCTCAATTCACCATTTTGTTCTGTTACAGCACCCTATAGAAGAAGTAACACATTTTCTGCCCATCATACCTTACAGTAACATTTAAACACGTGTAGCTAGAAGAAAGTCATAAATTGGCTAATACAAGCATGACAATAGAATATTTTACTTGTCCTTGGCAAAAAAAAAATAACTTTTGAATAATGGACAGGCTCAACACTGGCTTTCATACTACCTATTCATTAAAATCTTTTTGATTCTGTTGCTCTGAGAGATGTTACAGTCATCTGGAATGAACAGGGAACAATACTCCCACAAGCCTGGATGACCTGTGTCACATGCCTGCTCATTTGTCTCTGAAGTTGCTTAAAAGAATCTCCAATATCTAATTTTCTTTTCAGACTTTAAGTACACACAGGAATTCATGAATGAATTTTCAATTGTCTTTGTGTCAAACATAACAAAATATCTGTTTTTAATTAAAAGAGCGTTTTGTAGACAGCTTCTTCAGAATCCTGTTCATGCTGAACGTTCAAAAAACTATGATGTCTATTCAAACACTTGATACAATTTTTTTGTTGTTGTTTATTTCAGTTTCAGTTTTTGGAATGCAATGGAAAGTGGATTGCTGCCCATTTCCCACGTGGCTTCTGCTTCTCTTTTGTTTAATATTAAAGATTTATTTCTTTTGCCTATGGGGGTTTTGCCTGCATGTATGTCACTGCATTGGGTGATTGAAGTTGAGGCCAGAAAAGGACATGGAACCCCCACCCCCTCCCCACAAGAGTTGCAGAAGTTTGTGAGCCATCATATGGTTCCAGGGAACTGAACCCAGGTCCTCTGGAAGAGCAGCAAGTGCTCTTAACTGCTGAGCCATCTTATTTTTTTAATTGGGTATTTATTTCATTTACATTTCCAATACTATCCCAAAGGTCCCCCACAGGCTCCCCCACCCACTCCCTCACTCTCCCACTCCCACTTCTTGGCCCTGGCGTTCCCCTGTACTGAGGCATATAAAGTTTGCATGACCAATGGGCCTCTCTTTCCACTGATGGCCGACTAGGCCATCTTCTGATTCATATGCAGCTAGAGACACAATGAGCCATCTTATTGAGAAATGACTGTGACTTAACTTCTACTGAATTAAATCACAATGTTTACTGTTTGAAAAAAATCATTAATTTACCAATATATACATGAAAAAAACTTGCTTGTTCTTGGCAAGAATAACTTGAATAGTGGGCAGGTTCACCCACAGAATATAATTATCATGTGAAACTATGCAGCTGATTAATGTTTAACAAAAACTTTTAGCATAATGCAGTTAATATCATTTTAGACACTCTTTAATTATAGATCTCCCCCAAGACCGCTTCAACCCGTAATAGTATACAATTATAATTAAAGTAATAACGATTTACTTTTCGTTGCATCTTTTGGGACTTTCAAGTTTTATATCCAGACTAGTTTGATCTCTGAAAAATTAAAATTTCATAAGTGGAATAATTTCTTAAAATACAAATGTGGGTTGGTGTTTTGTTGACTAGAGACGTCTAGTTACTGGAAATCAGCAAAGCTTAGCATTCAATATTCTACTACAAACATGACTCTGAGCAAGTCTCTTATGTAGTCTGAGCATTATTCTCTGTATATTCAGTAAAGATAATCTTTGGAATGAGGAAAGTGAACACATTATTTAGATAATCACTAAACTATTGATTCTGTTTAGAAATACATGCTGCGTGTAAACACATGTAATGCCCATGTGGTAAGAAAGGAAAGTCAGGAGAATGTGACAGCAACATAATTTTTGCATGGGTTAAGAATGACAATTATTTGGAATGACTGTCTACGCATGCGGACATCTTGTTTATCTTCATTTAAGTAATGTACCAGTGTGAGCTAGTGATGGTGTTTCAGTACTTACATTCAATTTGTACATGGGAATATCTGGGATGGCTGATGGCTTTTGTCTTCTGATCGCTGCCTACCTCAGTACCTGAAGGTGGTGTTGGAAACCTGACTTACGAGTCCCTTTCATCAACTGCAATAAACGTGAGCTGGACGCCACCATCTCAACCAAATGGCCTCGTCTTCTACTACGTTTCCCTGAATTTACAGCAGAGCCCCCCGCGGCACAGGAGACCACCGCTGACTACATATGAAAACAGCATATATTTTGATAATCTGGAAAAATATACTGACTATATATTTAAAATCACTCCATCAACAGAAAAGGGATTCTCTGAGACCTATACTGCCCAGCTACACATCAAAACTGAAGAAGATGGTAGGAAAGACTCCACTCTGGCTTATTAAGTAGATTATTATTGTTCTTTGTTTATGTTGCTTTTAAAAGAACAGTACTTATAATTATTTTCTCAAGTAATTATCTTTTCAGTGACTTAAAATTAAAACAGTCTATTAGTAAAATTAAGTCCAATTATATTCGAAGTGGAAGTGTCTTCTTTACTAATGAAGATTTGGGTTTTTTTTTTTTTGTCTCATTAATATTCTGTTTTTCTTTTTATAGTTCCAGACACTCCACCAATAATCAACACTTTTAAAAATCTTTCTTCTACCTCCATTCTCTTATCGTGGGATCCCCCATTAAAGCCAAACGGTGCAATCCTAAGTTACCATTTAACTTTACAAGGAACCCACGCCAACCGCACTTTCGTCACTTCCGGTAACCACATAGTACTGGAAGAACTCTCGCCATTTACTTTATATAGTTTTTTGGCTGCGGCAAGAACTATGAAAGGACTTGGTCCTTCCAGTATTCTTTTCTTTTACACAGATGAGTCAGGTAAGCCAAAAACCATGCTGCTTCCCGTGATTTCTCTATTCTGCCTGCGCTCTTTGTTTCTAAGGAACAGCCTGAACAATGAAGACCATTAGATCTTTTGTTTGTGGCCAACGTACAGTCATTCGCCTGCTTTGCGGACCATTTTCCTTCTTCTTTTTCTCCAGTTGAAGCTTCAGAATTACCTGTTCTGTTTAAAGCTATTTTGAAACATGGGCTTGTAGATATCAGGGCAGTATTACTTATGGTATTTGTTTCTAGAATTACCACCTATCATTATTTTTATAGTTCTTTCTGAATTTGTTTCTTCGAGCAACTAGAATCAAGATAGTATTTCTGTACCACGCACTTTATGAACACGTGTTTTATAATGTGTTTCCCCTGCAGCGCCTTTAGCACCTCCCCAGAATTTGACTTTAATCAACTACACTTCAGATTTCGTATGGCTGACGTGGAGTCCAAGCCCTCTTCCGGGCGGTATTGTTAAAGTGTATAGTTTTAAAATTCATGAGCATGAGACTGATACTGTATTTTATAAGGTAGGTTGCTTATAAAAGCATATATTTATTTCAGAGACTCGGAGACTGAATTAAAATGTTTTTAGCTGCAGGAAAAAAAAATAAATGAGCTGCAGTTTTAATCAAGGGGAGAGTTTAGAGAAATAGCTCACTGGTGGGGGATTTGCCTCTTGTGTACAAAGCGCTGGATTTGACCCCACGTGCTGCAATAACTAATTGAACAATGTTAATATTTATTTAAAAATCCCTTTTCCTGAAATATGGGCTGTTTCTGGAAAATATAGGGAGGTTTTGTCAGATGTAAAAACTGAACACTTCTAGAATACTTTAGGAACTAATTGCACTGTTTGGCTTGTTGTGTGGGTTTTTCAAAACCTACTACATGATATACTTCTTTTTATTGGAAAAAATAAGTATCAAATGAATCTTTTTAACTTTTTCATAAAAACATTTACACTGGTCTCGTGGTAATCTTTCTAGATGGTATGTGTTACTTACTATACCACCTGGTATTTTATAACAAATTTTTATTCTCTGACTTTCCGTGGTAATCCTTTTGTAATCCTCAGTATCTCTTTGTTTTTCCACCTTTTTTTTTTTTTTTTTTGGATGTAGAGTCAGTGATAAACGTGCAAAGATCCAATAGAACAATGTATCTAAAACGTAGGCGTTTGAGTACTAGCATTTGATTGTCAAAGTTTGTTACCATCAGTATTTATTTAAGAAAGTTGCCTTTCTTTTATGACACCAAATGAAGTCCTGGGATATTTTATTTGCAAGAAGAATGCAAAGTTCAGAGTAAACATTAAACACTGTAGACCTCGTAATTTATTTTTTATGGTACATCAGCATTCTAGAATGTGCAGCTTACAAAGCAAAGAGCAGAATATCAAGAACAACAATTATAGCTCATTTACTTATTACTGTCATCAGGAACAGTGTCTCCCTACCTGGAACTTAATATAGCATTTTACAATCAGAAAGGTTATGTATGCATTATGTAACTTCCTAAATGTGGACCTATTCCCAGACCTGTAAAGCCTGTACTAATGATGCAAGCATGTAGCCCTTATTATCCAGTCAAAGTTTAAGCTCAGTTTCCTCATATTTTTTGGATTGCCTGTATGAACTGCAGAAAATATTCACAGGGGAGAAATAATTTCCTTAGAGTGATCTCACCCTCAAGATTATCTTGCATGTTCATTGGATTGTATGTATGTATGTATATATATATATATATATATATATATATATATATATGGTCTAATTTTCATAGAATGATGATATTTATTTATTTATTTATTTATTTATTTATTTATTTATTTTGGTTTTTCAGACAGGGTTTCTCTGTGTAGCCCTGGCTGTCCTGGAACTCACTCTGTAGACCAGGCTGGTCTCGAACTCAGAAATCCGCCTGCCTCTACTTCCCAAGTGCTGGGATCAAAGGCGTGTGCCACTACTGCCCAGCAATGATCTTTAATATAAACACTTTAAATAGAACAGTAAAGATAAAGCTGACATCAAATGACCTGGTTTGAATCTTTCCATGGAGATTTACAGTGATGCTTTCTAGAAGTTTCTTATCCTCTTAAGATTATTTCCTTCAAATGAAGAATTAGAATTAAAAAAATCTTCATATATTAATGAAGATTATAAGGGTATATTCACATAAAACAGTTTGAACAATTCCAGACATATAATAAGCTCATTAGCAATCATTGCACAGAATAAGAAAAAAACAAAAATTCCCTGTAATGTCATGATAGCTTTGAACACGAAAGAGTAATATACTGTTGCCTGAATATGATTTTAATATCTTTAAACATTCTTTTTCTATTATGTGTTTTCTGTTAATATTTTATTACTATCAAATCTACAGTTTTATGCCAGTTTATATTAAGTATATAGTTTTAGACCAAGTGCTTTGTGTTTTGTTTTTAATTAATTATTTTATTTATTAACATCCCAAATGTTGCTCCCCATCCTGGTACCCCTCCCAGAGTTCTCCTCCTCCATCCCTCCACCCTTTTACCTCTGAGAGGGTTGTCCTTGCCCCCTGTCCCCTGTGTCATTCTCTCACACTGAGGCCAGACCTCTATTGCATACCTGCCAGGGAGCCTCAGACCGGTCCTTGTATAGAGCAAGGGTTTTAATCTTTAAAATCTACTACATTTGATTACTTCTGTTTGCCATTATTTTCCAATCTTTTTAGATGATTATATTTTCCTTCAAGTTCCTTTCAATCTGCTCTCGAGTCACCCCCCATCCCCCATCCCTAAGTTTACAGTGTTGGCTGTTTTCCCTTTGTCTGGCTTTCCCTGATACCGTGTTTATGGTTTTATCAACTTTCCCTGTGAGGATCACTTTATGTCCCACTTCATTCTTTTGTCCTGTTGCTTCTTTCTGTTTCTGTCCTCAATGGCCTGAAGACAGAATAGCATTAGAGCCACCTCAGTGGCACTGAAGCCTCATCAGCCCACACTGGGACATTGACATCGGTTGGAAAATTGGGTCACTCTGATGTGCTTCAAGAAGTCATTTATTCAGTAAAAAGCTTTTAAAAGACTTTTTTTTTGTGTGTAAATGTACCCAACAGCCAATAAACTAATTTATTACATTGAATAATTGAACTCTCAAGTTCAGCTATTTCCCTGCCCTAGTACTCTTCTGGATCAATATCAAAATGAATTTGTGCTGGGCCTAATTTCTTATTAGAAACACATTTTTGTAGACTTTTAGTACTTAATACAACATTTTCTTGCTGACAAGGACCATGGTTTACTAGTTCTTATAATCTGCAGGTCATCTGTCATGATTTGTAAATAGTAAGTGTGAAATACGAAGAGGTGGGAGAACATGTCCTGCTAGATTTAGGGACTTCCCGGGGATTATTTTCTTTTTAAAAATAAATTTGAGATTATAATCACAACATTCCTACCTGCCTGTTCCTTCCTCCAAACCCTCCGATATAGCCTTACACTCTCTTCCAAATTCATAAATTCCTTTCTCATTAATTATTATTGCATACATATCTGCCTTTGTATGTAAACATATATTCCTAAATATACCTGCTTTCCATGGAGATGATTTGAAAATGGGTCTCTAGAGTTAATATCAGTGTGGGTAACTTAGGACTTTGGATGGCTCAATGGCCCAGCTAGTAAAAGTTCTTGCTGCCAAGCCTGGCCATGTGAGTCTAATTCCCAAAACCAGTTGGTGAGAGGAGAAGGCAAATGCTCACAAGGTGACCTTTGACCTTCCATGGCTATTACAAACTCCACATGAGTGAGTGAGTTAGCATGACCTCTCAGTTTTATTAGGATACATTTATTTTCACATCACATTTCTTATTATTCATGGAAAATTTGTCTAAAAGAAAGCATATTCTTTTTTTGGTCAACTATCATCCCTTACTCTTTCCCCCCCCTCATTTTTCTAAATATTTTGTCAGAATAGAAATTTAGGAGTTGTTTGGCATCTCCAACTTATGTTCAATGGAGTAGAGATTGTGTTTCGTCTGTGGCTTTCTTTCCCCTGGCTATAATACTGGAGCTGATAGATAAGTAAACATATACGGATATGGTGGTAGACACTAGGAAATAGAAGAATGTGGATTTGGAAAAAATGAATAATATTGATCGTTCATAATTTGTATTTAAATTTGAAACTTTAACTTAGCAAGTTGAAGGGGAATTAATAAACACATTGTTCTAAAATATAAAAACACTTCAAAAACAAAAATTATGATATTCAAGACCAAACTGCTACCTACTTCTTCCTTGTATCATAAGCTCATCATATCCCCAAGTACAAAATATTAATAATTATTTTAATTATACATAGTCATCAATTCCTAGGTTAAATGTAAAAGGAATGAATGCAGGATATTCAAATAGACCTGTTAATTACAAACAAGTATTTGGAGAGGCCTTATGACTAAGGATTTTTTTCCTTTTCAGAATATTTCAGGTTTTCAGACTGATGCCAAACTTGCTGGACTGGAGCCTGTGAGCACCTACTCAATTAGTGTGTCTGCCTTTACCAAAGTTGGAAATGGCAATCAGTTCAGTAATGTGGTGAAATTTACAACCCAGGAGTCTGGTTAGTCACAATTTCTGCCTCAGCAATGTTTATTCTCATATTTAAGACTTTCACCATCCCTCTCCATTTAATAAAATGCTGCTAGAATTCAGCTCACAGGGAAATTGAATTCCAGTGCGGAAGGTTAGGCTGGGGTATATCTGAAATCATATATATGTATAGATACACATACATTTATTATTACATTTCCTTTAGAACTGAGAAGGACAAAATTAAAGGGTAGTTTTTAAAGAAAGTGACAAGGTGGGACTTCATTTTATGGGGCTTTGAAGAGAAGGAAATGGCCTATAGGTCACTTTTAATGCGACCATTTAAATTTTTACGAATTGTGAAAATGATTTTTGTTTCTTTAGGAGGTGAACTGGAAGATATGAAAGGCAGGAGTCAGTGTTGCCTCTTGTACTTCATAGAATCCTCTTGTAATGTGAAACACTAATAAGGCCACCAGCTAGTTGCTTTTGCAGCAACTGAACTATTGCAGCACAATTGTGTGGGCCACACCTAGTCTTTGTGTAGGCCATGACTAGTTCTCATTTATGAATTACTTAATGGTGGGTTAAACATGGCCCTTTTGTTTTACTAACTAGGTCATATATTTAAAGATATCCTTCTTCCTTTTCATCTTTTTAATGATGATTACTGAATGGCTGACAAATTCCTTTTCTTGTCAGTTCATAGCAGCTCTGAATATACTTTTATTAATGAAAATCCACACTGAGACAGGATGCTCATGATGCTAAGTCAGTAATTTTCCCATGAACTTACAGACACTTGAGAGTCTGTCTCACAGCATGCTCACAGACAAATCAAATCCCTAGGATTACAGTGGACGAGGTTCAGGCTGTGCAATCAGTGTCTGAATTAGAATCTGAGCTCCATGGCTCCTAGGTTGTGTGACCTTGACAAGGACTCAGGACTCCTCTGAGCTTTCTACCTTCAACTGAAAAGAAACACACATTAGCTACATCCATTGCAGGAATGGTCCAAAATATTTGAAAAGATCCATTAGATTTTACTTATTAGAGCATTTTATGTGCTGTTAATTCTGTGTAAATATTATTAAAAATATCCCCTTATTTGCCTGAAGGAGCCATGATCCAGGCATAATAGGTAGAGTGTGCCTTCAAAACTTAGTAAGCAACCCAACTGGAACACCATCTTTGTTGTTGGTAGGAGCTGGTGGCGGTGACTAAAGGGAGTTTGCGTCATCCTGAATGAAAATATTTAATCATTTTGAACCTATAAAATATTTAATATTATTCACACAAAATTAATAAGAGTTGAGGATTATCATATATAAACTACAGCATAAACTAATATTTCTAGCAATAACATAAAATTATACCACAAAACATAATGCTTGGGATAGATAAGTAATAGAAAAATTTCATGTTCATATATTAATTGTTTTATTATTTGTCTGGTGGATTCATAGAGTCAGTTAAGTTGACATTTCCTAAACCTTTGATTTGCATATGTCAGACACATCTTAGAACTGCCTTTCTGCATTGATGTATTTATCCGACAGAAGAAAGGTTTATAAAGAGAGAGATACACTCAGGTCCAGAGAAATATTGTTGGGAAGCAATGGATTTCTTGAGTCTTCTTTAAATCACATTTGTATGACAGGAACATCCCTTTGTTCTGCTTTGGACAGTTTGTGATCTGTGAATTAACTAGATTTTGTTGTTGTTCCTTTCCATCCTCATTTTACCATAACAATAATGTTATGCTACTAATATTAAAACCAAAGGACATTATTGGGTATTGCCTTGGAAAGTGGCCAGTGTCTCTGATGTATAATCATGTTCATGGATGGCATATTGCTCTTCATTCATTTGTTCTAGTAGAAAAACCTGAGAAGCTTTAAACAATCCTTCCAATGGCTTCTAAAATAGTCTGTGTTCTTTCAAAGAATTCCAATAAAACATACCTGCTTTGCTTTCTAACACCACTGTTGAGCCTGGAATAGCGATGGTTGATCATTTCTGTTGAAAAATGTTCAGTAATAAGTATTGAGAATGCTGCACAGTCATGACTAAGGAAGCTGGCATCCCTATACATTCCTCTGTTGAAGGACATCTGGGTTCTTACCAGATGGCTATTATAAATAAGACTTCTATGAACATAGTGGAACATGTGTTTTTGTTTTATGTTGGAGCATCTTTTGGGTATATGCCCAGGAGTGGTATAGCTGGGCTTTCAGGTAGTATTATGTCCAATTTTCTGAGGAACTGCCAAACTGAACTCCAGTGTGCTTGTACCAGCTTGCAATCCCACCAGCAATTAAGAGTGTTCCTCTTTTTCTACATCCTCACCAGTATCTGCTGTCACCTGAGTTTTTGATCTTAGCCATTCTAATTAGTGTGAAGTAGAATCTCACAGATGTTTTGAGAGACTGCCCCACCTCAGGATTCATCCCATATACAGACACCAAACCCAGACACTATTGTGGATGCCAAGAAGTACTTGCTGACAGGAGCCTGATTTAGCTCTCTCCTAAGAGGCTCTGTCAGTGCATGACATATACAGAGATGGATGCTCTCCACCAACCATTGGACTGAGCACAGGGTCCCCAATGGAGGAGTTAGAGAAAGGACTGAAGGAGCTGAAGGGATTCACAACCCATAGGAAGAACAATATCAACCAACCAGACACACACACCCCGCCCCCGCCCCAGAGCTTCCAGGAACTAAACTACCAACCAAAGAGTACACATGGAGGGACCCATGGCTCCAGCTGCATATGTAGCAGAAGATGGCCTTATTGGACATTAATGGGAGGAGAGGCCCTTGGTCCTGGGAAGGCTTGATGTCCCAGAGTAGGGGAATGTGAGGGCCGGGAGGCAGGAGTGCATGGATGGGTGGGTGAGTACCCTCATAGAAGCAGGGCAAGGCAGGAAGGGATAGGGGGTTTCTGGAGGGGAAACTGGGAAAGGGGATAACATTTGAAATTTAAATAAATAAAATATCCAATTAAAAAAATGAAGAAGGAAGCTAGCATCTGTGATTGTCTAGGTTTGAGGCCAATGTGTTTTTGAGATTATGAGAATGTATTGGCTGCTTGGACCTGGGAAAGCATTCCATTAAATGCTCAACATTGTAAGCATTAGTAATATAGTAGAGAATGTGGTCCATCAGTCATTTATGGTAAGAACTTGTTAGACATACACTGGAAAAGATGACATATTAGATTTATAGTTTTTCTTTGTTCATGAAATCTCATCTTACCTCTTGCCTGCATAGTTGAATAATTTACTATGTGTGTATAAATTTTGACTTTGAGCAAATGTTTTTTGTTTCAGTTCCAGATGCTGTACAGAATATTGCATGTGTGGCACGTGACTGGCAGTCAGTATCAGTGATGTGGGACCCACCAAGAAAAGCAAATGGAATAATTATTCACTATATGATAACAGTTGAAGGGAATTCTACCAAAGTCTCCCCCAGAGACCCCATGTACACTTTCACAAAACTTCTTGCCAATACATCATACATCTTTGAAGTAAGAGCGTCAACCTCAGCTGGTGAAGGCAATGAAAGCCAATGTAATGTCAGCACACTCCCTGAGACAGGTAACTGGTATGGAGCATTTAACTAACCTGAAACAGGTAACCGGTGTGAAATAATTAACTAGGCTAAAGTGGGTAATTAATAGCCATATGAAAGGAGCAACTAACCACAAGCAATTAACAGACTTGAAGTAGGTGACTAACAGGTAAACAGGTAACTAGCATGGAGTGATCAATTACATGGAATGGATAACCACTGGTAATATGAGACATTACTAGTTTTTTAACAAGCAACTTATATAAAAAGGGTAGCTAAAACAGTTATCTAAGCTGAAATATGTAACTAGTAAAATAAATGGGTAACTAGCCTGAACAGTTTATCAGTAAGAAACTGGAAACCTCAAACAAGTAACTAGCCTGTTAGGTCTAACAGGAAATAGTATGAAACAAGTCCCTAATTTGAAACTTTTAGCTATTCATCAATAATAGCATAGATTTGCCAACAGCATTTACAGGACTTATTTTTATTAATATGTCTATGTGGTAGGTATGCCTATCGATGTTTATGTGTGTTCATATGTGTCTGGTGATGCGTGCGTGGGTTCATACACTTACATGCAGACTTGTGTGTGCCTATGTATACCTGAAGCGGATATTGAGACTATTGCTTGATCCCTGTACACCTTCTGTATTGAGTTATCGTCTCTCAATTGAACACAGAGCTCTTTAGAGTGGCCACTGTAACTAACCAGCATGCTCTAGGGATCCCATGTCCCTTCCTCCTTCCAAACTCTAGAATTACAGTAGGCCACCATGCTCACCCAGACTGCATGGAGGTTCTGCAGATCAAGACTTGGACCTTCTATCTTGACAATGAGTTTGTTTAATACTGAGCCCACCTTACCAGCCATTTTTATGAAGTTATAAAACCACATTTATGTGAAGATTTAAAATTATTGTTAAAAAAAAAGCACAGCATATATTTTCTTAGCCTACCCCTGTGATCTCTCAGTACCAACTGAGCATATATTTAACCTTCTTCACCTTGATGGGTGGCTGAAAGGAGGAAACAGACAATTGCACAAATATAAAACCCACTAACATACTGAGCGTGTTTTATTATTCCTTAAATGAAGGAATTAACACACAAACTTTCCAGCATATATCTTCTTGATAATTTTTTTTTCTTTACATTCTTGGTGTTTCCGTGGACTCGCAAGGCTTGCAGCACCAGGTTTGCTGGCATCCACTTCCTTTTCTAAGTCCTCAGATCTATCTTTCAGGTTATCGGAGAAAAAGAAAACTGTCGCTTTACTCTAGTTTCCAGGACAAAACTGTCACAATTTCTCAGCCATGCTTCTGCATGTTGTAAGATTTGTCTTTTTAGCTTCTCCCATATTCTACCTATTACATAAGTAAAAAGCTGGACTCCTCCTTTGTCACAGTATTTCTCTGGTTGTCGGCCCTAATGAGAGCTGTGGCGTATCTTCGTAACCATTTACTACTTCACATGCACTTCATCATGGAAACTCCTTATGAACCCCTGCCCCAGTGAAAGCCACATCACCTAGTTCAACTCCACATTTCTATCCTTAAGGATACAAACCTCCAAACTTTAAAAGGCCATCCCTTCTCTCTGGTGTCAGTATCTATTCAGTTTCAACTCACCTTCCTTCAGTACCCTTCCTTTGAAGGTTTAAATGGTTGTATTAAAATCACATCTCTTGCTTTTTAGGTTCCATATAATTCTGACTAGTGTGAGGTAGAATCTAAAGGTCGTTTTGATTTGCATTTCCCTGATGGATAAGGATGTTGAACTTTTCTTTAGGTGCTTCTTGACCATTCAAGATTCCTTGGTTGAGAATGCTCTGTAGCCCATTTTTAATTGTTATTTGGTTCACTGAAGTCTAACTTCTTGAGATCTTTGTTTATATTGGATATTATCCCTCTATCAGATGTAAGACTGATAAAGTTTTTTTTCCCAATCTGTAGGTTGCCATTTTTTCTTATTGACAGTGTCCTTTGCCTTCAATTTTATGAGAACCCATTTGTCTATAGTTGATCTATAGGCTGGGCTGTTGATGTTCTTTTCAGGAAAATTTCCCCTGTGCTGTTGTGTTCTTTCCCACTTTCTCTTCTATTAGATTCAGTGTATCTGGTTTTATGTGCAGGTCCCTGATCCACTTGGACTTGAGCTTTGTACAAGGAGATAAGAATGGATCAAGTGCTCAAGTGCTGACCACCACTTGAGCCAGCACCATTTGTTGAATACACCCCCCCCCCTACTGGATGGTTTTGGCTTCTTTGTAAAGATCAGTTGACCATAGATGTGTGGGTTCAATTGTGGGTCTTTGATTTCTATTCCATTGATCTGCCTGTCTGTCTCTGTACCATGCGTTTTTTATTACTATTGCTCTGTAGTATAGCTTGAGATCTGGAATGTGATTCCCCCAGAATTTTTCTTGTTGTTGAGTGTTGCAGGAAATAATAAAAAGAAACAGCATGGTTCCTGAGCTACACCCAGTTACTCTCAGCCCAGGAGGTCTTGTGGGCCTGTTCTTATCTCGTGGAGACTCTGACTCAGAGCTCCAAAATCTCTCCACACAGCTCACTAAGTTCCCATGCTTCAAAACCCACAAGGCCTTTGTGGTGTACATAAAGCAAACCCTAGCTTTGCTGCTGTACCTTTCTCTCTTGAACAAAGACAAGCTGCTGTGTGAAGGAAAAGCTCAACACAAACTTAGTTCAGAAACAATGGCAACTCAATCACTGAGTGCAACAACTAGAATCCTAATCTTGTAAGCCTTATTAAATCTAAGTCCTCTGGTGACAAATCCTGATGGATCCACCATTGAAACCCTCAACCAAAAAGACCCACTCTCTCTCTCTCTCTCTCTCTCTCTCTCTCTCTCTCTCTCTCTCTCTCTCTCTCTCTCTCTCCAACCTGGAAGTCCCGCCTACTCACCCAGTGATTGGCTCTTTTATTCATTAGGTTCATTAGGGGATGGTTCACAAGAAATCACCTGAGTTCTGACTCATTCCTCATTTGCAGCCCCTCCCAGAAGAGCAGACTAAGCATCAAAATACAAGCAACCACAGGGCTATCTATAACAGTTGAGAATAGTTTTTCTATCCTAGATTTTTTGTTGTTCCAAATGAATTTGAGAATTGCTTGCTTGCTTTCTTTCTTTCTTTCTTTCTTTCTTTCTTTCTTTCTTTCTTTCTTTCTCTCTCTCTCTCTCTCTCTCTCTCTCTCTCCCTCCCTCCCTCCCTCCTTCCCTCCCTCCCTCCCTCCCTCCCTCCCTCCCTCCCTCCCTCCCTCTCTCTCTCTCTCTCTCTCTCTCTCTCTCTCTCTCTTTCTTTCTTTCTTTCTTTCTTTCTTTCTTTCTTTCTTTCTTTCTTAAAAATTAGATATTTTCTTTATTCACATTACAAATGTTATCTCCTTTCCCCATTTCCCCTCCAAAAACCCCCATCCTTTTCACCCTCCCCCTGCTCATCAACCCACCCACTCCCGCTTCCCTGTCATAGCATTCCCCTACACTAGGGTATTGAGCCTTCATAGGACCAAAGGCCTCTCCTCCTATTTATGTCTGACAAGGCCAACCTTTGCTACATATGCGGGTGGAGCCATGGGTCCCTTACATGTGTACTCTTTGATTGGTAGTTTAGTCCCTGGGAGCTCTGGGGGTACTGGTTGGTTCATAACAACTGGAACATGTTGTTCCTCCTATGGGATTTCAAACCCCTTCAGCTTTTTGGGTCCTTTCTCTAACTCCTCCATTGGGGGGACCTTGTGCTCAATCCAATGGTTGGCTGAAAGCATCCACCTCTGTATTTGTCATGCACTGTCAGCAAGCACTTCTTGGCATCTACAATAATGTCTGGGGTTGGTAACTATATATGGGATGAATCTGCAGGTGGGGCAGTCTCTGGATTGCCTTTCCTTCAGTCTCTGCTCCACACTTTGTCTCTGTATCTCCTTCCATGAATATTTTGTTCCCCCTTCTAAGAAGGAACAAAGTAGCCACACATTGGTATTCCTTTTTCTTGAGCTTCATGTAGTCTGTGAATTGTATCTTGGGTATTCCAAGCTTCTGGGATAATATCCATTTGTCAGTGAGTGCATACCATGTGTGTTCTTTTGTGATTGGGTTACCTCACTTAGGGTGATATTTTCTAGTTCCATCCATTTATCCAAGAATTTCATAAATTCATTGTTTTTAATAGCTTAGTATTACTCCATTGTGTAAATGTACCACATTTTTGTATCCATTCTTCTGTTGAAGGATATCTGGGATCTTACCAGCTTCTGGCTATTATAAATAAGGCTGCTATGAACACAGTGGAGCATATTACATGTTGGAACATCTTCTAGGTATATGTCCAGGAGTGGTATAGCTGGGTCCTCAGGTCCAATTTTCTATGGAAACACCAGGCAAATTTCCAGAGTGGTTGTACCAGCTTGCAATCCCACCAGCCATGGAGGAGTGTTCCTCTTTCTCCACATCCTCACCAGCATCTGCTCTCACCTGAGTTTTTGGTCTTAGCCATTTTGACTAGTGTGAAGTGGAATCTCAGTATTGTTTTGATTTGATTTTTCCCTCATGACTAAGTATGTTGAACATTTCTTTAGGTGTTTCTCAGCCATTTGATATTCTTCAGTTGAAAATTCTTTGTTTAACTCTATATCAGATTTTTCAAAGGGGCTATTTGGTTCTTTGGAGTCTAACTTCTTGAGTTCTGTTCTTATCTCCTTTAAAAAAAAAAGCTCAAGTACAAATGGATCAAGGACCTCTACATAAAACCAGATACACTGAAGCGAATCAAAAAGAAAGTAGGGAAGAGCCTTGAGCACACAGGCACAGGGGGAAATGTCCCAAACAGAACATCAATAGCTTATGCTCTAAGATCAAGAATTAACAAATGGGACCTCATACATTTGCAAAACTTCTGCAAGGCTAAGGAAACTGTCCATAAGACAAAATGACAACCAACAGATTGGAAAAAGATCTTTACCAATCCTACATCGGATAGAGGGCTGATATCCTATATATACAGAGAATGGTTCTTTTTACCTCTGTGAAGAATTGAGTTGTAACTTTGATGGGGATTGCATTGAATCTGTAAATTGCTTTTGGTAAGATTGCCATTTTTACTATGTTAATCTTGCCAATGTATGAGCATGGGAGATCCTTCCATTTTCTGAAATCTTCTTCAATGTCTTTCTTCAGAGACTTGAAGTTCTTGTTGTACAGATCTTTCAGTTGCTTGGTTAGAGTCACAGCAAGATATTTTATAATATTATCTATAACTTATTACCAGTTAGAATTTGTCTTTCTCTACCTCTATGTTCTTACATACCTTCAGCATCTCTTCCCATATAGTTGATATGACTAATACAACTTTATTTAGTACAATAGACTTCATCTAGTAATTTTAGGAAACATTAGCTAAGCACCTACTACAGAGTAGTAAAGTTCAGCTCAAATGTGGCATCTTTAGTAAAACTTTTATTAACTTCCCAAGCTTTGGTGTTCCAGATTCCTGTCTTGTTGCATCAAAACCTCAAGTGCTAACGTATCTGACTCCATACATCTGAGCATACCACAGGCATTGCCACCACTTTAAATTTGTTGAAGTGGTGGGCTAGAGTATATGTGTATGTCTGAGAACAGATGAACAGCTTCATACATGTCCAATAAGGGGGTGACAAAAATTTCACAGTGGGAGGAAAGCAGATTATTGCTAGAAGAAAAAATATTTTCATGTCCACATAGGTGTTCTTTATCAGGAAACAGCAGGTTAAAAAAATTTCTTTAGCAGTCTGGACTAGAGACATGTCTTAGAGAATGAGAAAATAAGGAGGAAGTATAATAATTTTAAAATAAATGAGAAGTTCAGACTGTCAAAAAAACCAGAGTGCTAGTTTTTACATCATGTATAGTTGAGTTATGAACTAAAGCCACTCAAGAAAAAAAAATAGATATTCAGTTAATAGAGCAGAGGTACAGGTAAAACTTGCTGTACATTAGATATATAGCTATTAGATATACAGCTATTATGTATATATAGCTATTAGATATACAGCTATTATGTATATTATTAGATATACAGCTATTAGGTACAGTTATTATATATATATGTATTATTATGTATATTATTAGATATACCGCTATTAGGTACAGTTATTTTATATATATATTAGATACACAGCTATCTTGCTTCAGAGTCCAGATGTTTGTCACATTATTTTATTCAAAACTTTGAATAGATCTTAATTCAGTTTTGGAAGTCCACCTAGAAGGGTAGGAAATAAAGATGTAGTTGGTCATTGGTTTCTTGTACTCCCATTATGAGAGTTTGTTCTTTTGACCCCTGGGTCAGAATGACTAGCCATGAAACATTGCTCCATATTTCCAAAGTCAGAATTTTTATATTAGCACCAATTTTGCTCACTTAAACACGTAACATTGTTAATAATACACTTAATTCTGCTTTTCACTCTTTACCTAGATCATGGAGTTTTGGTTTTGTTTAATCAAAAATCTCAGCTGAAGGATTTTGACATTCGGGCACTTTCATGATTGTAGGAGAAAGAAATGATTTGCATTGTTCTGGTAACTTCTCCTCTACTGCTGTATATTATTTCCACATGCCATACCTATGAGACAAAAGTAGAGCTGTTTTCTTCCAGTCAAATGTAAAATTTCTTGTAATTAAGAAGAATCATTCAGATGAAATATTAATTTCTGCTTCAAAAGTACTTTTTCATCTTTGAAATTAGATGTTGAATCTAGTACATAATTATATTTATGATTACTGTCCTCGTTAGGTATCTAATTTTTTATCAGGACTCACATGAACTGCTTGTTGATGAGATGTTTGTAAGTGCTAGGAACTCATTGTTCAGATGGAAGCAGTTTTATAGCTGTTGCAAGCTTTTAATTTATGGTGGGAAATTAGTCACAGTGGACAGCTAGCTCTGAGTCCCAGACTCTGCCGTTATTCCTGACATAAGAAGAAACCAAATTTGGCTCACTCTTTTACTGCTTGGTGTTAGACCCTGACAGACATTCTTTCCAGGGCTTTCTCTCTTTCCCTCCATCCCTCCCTCTGTCCTTCCCTTCCTCTCCCCACTGTCTGTGTGTACATAAACACACACGTGTGAGTGTAAGTGGACAATTCAGAGTGAGAAGACAATCTTAGGTGTCACTTAGCCGGTGAGTCCACTTTGTCCTATGAGGCTTGGTTACTTACTAGCATGGAACTTCCCCTGTAAGCCAGGTTAGCTGTCTGCTGTGTCCATCCTCCTGTCTCTACCCCTCAGCACTATGATTTCAAGAGCACCCTGCTTTGACAGGGCACCTTTATGTTGAGGTTTTAAAGTAGCCTATAAGGCATTCAATATCATTATGGCATTTTATTTCAAAAATCGCCTTTTAGACTCCTACAATGTCTTTTACCCTGCCCCTTGGTTTCCTGTTGTAACACACCCTAAACTGCTTGCTCCATCTGTCCTTATGTCAGCTCTCTTTCTCCTTCCTTACTGTGTGTAGGCAGTGGGAAATTTGCAAAGCACAAATCTGCCATCTTCCAAGTCCATCCAAGGGTATCTTTTGAAATTCATTTGTGTAGGTCTCTGTACCCATGCCAGTAGACTTGACTTGATGGACTTAGTGTACTGTCTGAGGGCCTTTAGAGAAGAATGAAAAAGCAAATATGTCTATTGTGCTTTATATTTTTTTAATGATACAATGTTTGATCTTCAGTAGATTTAGAAAATAACTTCAGCAATTTTGCTTTGTAAGCAAGAGGAAGGAAGCCAAAGAAATGGGCTTCATTCTGCACTGGTTTCTATGGCTGACTCCAGCTTGGGTCTAGAACACCCCTCCTGCCTCATGAGTGTTCCTGACGTAGAAATTTCAAATATTACCCGTGTTTATTGGAATTGCTGCCCCCACCACTATTTCACAAGGTAAAATAGAAGACTTTGGGTCCATCCTGAGAATTTTCTCGTTAAAAATGTAGAGTAACAGTCATAACAGATGAGGATGAATACAATTTTGTTCAAATATGGTTTACAAACTTAGAACAACAATTTGTATTTTCTAATCTGTGCTTGATCTATAAAACAAAAAGCCAAAAAGCACTACCACTTGATATAAGGATAGCTATAAAAACACTATGGCATTCTGGGAAATGTTTTAATGTTTCTAGACTTTTGCCACATTTTTTTTTTACCTTGGATCAGTTCCAAAGGGGCAATATTTGATATTTTTCAAATAGTCTTAGGTATCAAGTTCTAAATTTAAAAGTTCTTTTAAACATGATTTTTAAAAGGTGAATTTGGGTTATTCTGTATAATTCCCCTCAACCTCCTTGTTACTGGAAGATCTTTCATTAAGTGAACTCCAGGCAGCCATTCTTGGCTTCCTCTGAGCTCCAGCTAAAGCCAGCTGTTCTTTTAAGACTTATTTAGGAACGGGGACATATCTTATTACTTTATTTTCCATTCCTAATACTCTTCTTAACAGCCTTGGCATATGAACCTCCTCCCTCATTTCTTTTCTTGTTCTTTTTTACTTCCAGTTTTAAGTTAGTTTTGTGTGTGTGTGTGTGTGTGTGTGTGTGTGTGTGTGTTATTCCTTTCTAGTTAATATAGTACTTGAAGCTTTCAGAATCGATCTACTGTTTTTATGAGATTATGGGCTGCACAAATGACATTTAACAGTGGTATAAATATCCCTCATGTGTTCAAAAACATGAATTGAACACAGGAATATTTCAAAAGGAATATGCTATTTTGGACTTAAAATCAATGCAATATGAATCATTTGAACATATAAGCCATACAAACATTGGCAATTACAGCTTATTATTAAATTTCTAATACTAAAGTTTCTTTGTTATCAGTAATACAAATTTGAGGAAGGTTCTAGATTTTTAGTGTATGACAATTCATATTATCCACAATAAGATTCTTTTGGAATTCAAGTGGAACAAAAGCTCCATTTCTTATTACATCAGTGCATTAGAACTGTAATTTTAATTTCACCATGTTTACTACAATATCAAGTAAAGCTTGTATTGGTTCTGTGATTAGAAACCTTATTATGAAGAGTCACTACCTTAAAATTTGCAGTAGTAGAGGTACTAAAAATCTACATGACTTAATTAAATCTATGCCATTTAAAGGATGCATTAAAATTAGTGGTTAATTTGGTCGTTTGTTACTAATTATATTAATTCTATTATGCATGTTTTTCTTTCTAATCTTTATCTTAACTTTACATAATTGTGTCTCTGAACCAGAGTTGCTATAGTCCTGGCTGGTCTGGAGCTTGCTACTTATACCAGGCTGTCCTCAAACTTGTAACAATCCTCCTGCCTCTGTTCAGAAGGCTGTAATGACAGGCAGGAGCCAGCAAGCCAACCTTCTTTTATTTATTTATTTATTTATTTATTTATTTACTTACTTACTTACTTACTTATTTTGGTTTTTTGAGACAGGGTTTCTCTATGTATCCCTGGCTGTCCTAGAACTCACTCTGTAGGCCAGGCTGGCCTCGAACTCAGAAATTTGCCTGCTTCTGCCTCCCAAGTGCTGGGATTTAAGGCGTGCACCATCACTGCCTGGCCTACCTTCATTTTTATACTATCTGTATATATTAGTATATTAGTAAAATTAGTACATTAGTAAAATTTTTATGTAGGAGTTTAACATTTTTAAGGTATGGACTCAAAATTTAATACAAAGTTTATCTTTAAGATGTTATGTTGTTACTAATTAAATGTATAAGCCATGATGCCTAAGAGCTGTCTTGTGAATTATTGTCAAAGCAGTTTATGTACTTCCCCTGCAAATTAAGCATAAATAATGATGGCCCAAGTTGTCCATGATATACTTAATGTAGTCTCAGGTTTCCATTGGTGTGGATATATTAGATTTATCTTACAGCTCATGTTCTTTTTTCCTTCTAAAGTCTATATTCATAAAATATCCAGAGGCATCAACACCTATTATTTTTGGTGTCTATCAAATGTAGAAAGTAAACGTATTTAGGATATTTTTACTGAACTTTTATAGCAGAGCTTTTTTTGGTTTTATACAACTTTATGGTTATGTGCAGCTTACATAGAGTTGAATACACAATGTTTAGTTGCAAAAGGTCAGTGAGTTTTGAAAGTTTCAAATACCCACCTACTTCACTACTTCCAGTCAACATGTAACCTAAGTCCTTCTTCCATGGAAATTCCTCCTGCATACCTATACCTCAGGATAATCCCTGTCCTCATGGCCATCTATAGAGACTAGCTCTACTTGTTCTTAAGCTATGAGTACTCTTTCATGTCTACCTAGTCCTTTCAATGCTAATTAGAGATTCATATTGTTATGATCTCAGTAACATTTTTAGTTCTTAAATTCTTTTCTATCATAGAAACATCCCATTATCCATGAGTCATTCTTTTTTGGTGGACACTCAAGTTGTTCTGAACTTAGTGTCATGAATAAATTTCTGTACTTTTCATGGATTCATTATATTTATATATGAGAAGTCAGTGTTTGCAAGCTACTCTGAGCTCATAATAGTCTTTAAAATAAAGCAGGGTCTTACTATATATATATATATATATATATACACACATATATATGTATATACTATACTATACTATAGTATACTATACTATACTATACTATATAACTGTGGCTTAGTTTGAATTTACTATGTAGACTAAGCTAGCCTTGACTTCACAGAGATCCACTTTCCTCTGCTTCAGAGTACTAGGATTAAAGATAAGCCTGGCCTCCAATAAAGCAACCTTAGTAGTAAAAGGGACAAACTATAATTGACCTTTGATCTTCAGTGTGTTTGATAAAATACTCTTAACTGTTACTGTGATACACAGCCAAGACAACTTAGAGAAGAAAGAATCCATTTGAGCTTCCGATGACAGAGAGATGAGTCACTCATGCAGGGAGAACCACGACGACAGGAAGCTGAGTACACATATCTGCATATGTGAGCATTAAACGGAGAGAATGAACCTGAAGTGGAGAAAGCTTTAAGTTCTCAAATCCTACTTTCAGTGGCACACTTATTTCAGTAAGACCACACCTCTCCAACCTCCCTGAACACCACTGCCACGTGGGACCAAGTGTTCAAATACTTGAAACTATGAAGGACCGTTATTTAAACCACCCCACTACCAGTTATAAATATATATAAATTATTTATAGCCTTTCTAAAAATAATGGTTATCACATAAAAAAATTAGTATTTTACTTATTCACATTTTCCAGTTGTGTCTGAGACAGAACCTCAGTTTGCAGTCAGGCAACTGTCTATTCATGACACCTCTGGCCCAGTCTTCCCAGTCCTGAGATTAAGTCCATATCAAACCTGGCATGAGTTTCTCTCTTGTTTCTTTGCAAAAGCTTATCAAGAGTGGCTTTCCCCCCATTTTTATAGATATGTAAAGAGGATATTTTCTGTGTTCTGGTTAACTATTACATTGTTTTCTAAGTTTGGATTACCTTATAGCATTTTTTCCTTTGAACTTTTGTTGAAATGTCTCCTTAACTGTAAGGCTTTTTTGGGTATTATTTCCTATAGGTCACCATCCTATATATTCTTCAGTACAACCATTGCCCTCATGTATGTCCAGTTTGCATGGTTGTTGTGATTGCCCATCTAAAGTTCCTGTGGAGCAGCATTGTAAACATTGCTTAGTCAACCATTTCTTCAAAAACTCCACTTATCATTGATTCTCATTTACTTCAGCATTATCCCTACATGCTTTGCCACCATGCTGGTTGACTTTGTATGCCACAGGAACTTATTATGATGAGACAAGGAAGTTGTAATTCTTTGCCTATGTCTGAACTAAAAAAAAAATACATAATGAACAATAAATGATATAAAGGAATATGATTGGTTACTGAATTTCTCATTGAGCTGTTATTTAAGTAATGATTTCATGATGAGAGGACAAACAGGTGCATGTTTATTTTATGTAATTATTCACTATTACCATATCATTGCAAGAAAATTGAATGCAGCCATGGAGGGAAACTAACTAAACTGTAGCAACAAAAATTCAACCATACTGGAAGAGGTAATGGGAATGCTACCTTATCTCATTTGTGAATGTTTCTATTCAAGTCATTAATAAATGTTATTTAACTTCAAGTGCTTAATGTTTTAAATATGAAGTTCCAGGAGATCCTTGCATATGCTGGATATAAGTCTTTTTGCTAGTCAGCTATTTGTCGCTGGGGCAAATACCCAAACTGAACAACTTAAAAGAATAGGAATTTATTTTGCCTCATGTTTTCAGGGGTTTCAGCCCATCAGTACATGGACACATTGTTTTTGGCCCATAGCGATGAAGAAGATCAAAGAAGGGAGTCTGCCACTTACCTCATGGCTAACAGAATGCAAAGACAGAAAGCTAAAGGTTGAGTCCCAATGTCTACCTCAAGGGCATATCTGCAATGGCTTATTGTCACCTTTCTGTAGCACTACAAGCTGGAGACCACGTTCTCAGCATATGGAGCTTTTAGAGAGCATTTAAGGTCCAAGCCAGGATGTATAGTCAACGAATATTACTTCCCACACAATAGGCTGACTTTCTTTGATGGTTTGGTGTGGTTATAATGTATCATTTTACCTCCCTTTGAATACCTCCAATGTACTACTCTCTTTGCTTTCTTTCCCCTCCCCCTTTCTTTTCCCTTAGGAGCAAGAGTTGTGTTGTAGATGGATTTGTTGGGACTGAGCTCTGAAACTCTGCATTTTGATCAGTTGTGGTTTTTCTTGTAGTCTTTGTTAAAAATGAGCAGCTTCCTTGAAAAGGCGGGTATAAGAATAAATATTTAGAATGTTAGGTATAGACTGTGCTGGTTTAGTCATGTGGTAGTTAGAGGTTCTCTGCCAAGATCCATCACAAACTTAACTAGCTCTACAGAGTTGACTAGGTATCCAGTCTCAGAATACCTAGTTTCTGATTTCTCTCTTGTTAAGCAGGTTGTAAATTCAATCTGAGAGCTGTTGGTTACAGCCACTCCTGTCCCTTAAGGGTTATTGTGTTATGCTGGTTGTTGTTGTGATTCGTATGCACCATAGTTGGGTAGGACTATTTATGTCTTCCTCATCAATTTTTGTTAGTTGCCTTTTCAAGAAATTGAGCCGGTTCATTCTGAGGTATCATATTAATTTACTTATTGATTTTGGGCATAAATAATGCTAGCCCTGCTTTCACTTATGACGTTAGCTATTTGTTTCCTTTTCATATATGTCAGTAGTTTATGAGCTTATGTGTTTTTCTTCAAATAATCCTACTCTGACTTAATGTTTCCTTTATTAGTCTGTTTTGTGCTTTATTGTAGTCTCTTTGATTTTCTTCATTATCAATTTAATGGAGTTAATTTACTTTAGCTGCTTGCTTAGGATAAAGTATAGAACATGATTTTCACCATTAGTACTTCCTAATTAACAACCACGTATAGCTGTATATATTTTTCTCTAATGATAACACAACATAGATTTGTATAACTTATTCAGCAATAGTCTTATCCTTATGTTCTAGGTAGCAGCCATGGACAGTGATAGTAGTTTATATTGATAAAGAGGTCAGCTTCCAAACGCTGACACCATTGCATACAATAGTAAGATTTTGCTGAAAGGACCCTGATATAGCTGTCTCTTGTGAGACTATTCCGGGGCCTAGCAAACACAGAAGTGGATGCTCACAGTCAGCTATTGGATGGATCACAGGGCCACAGTGGAGGAGCTAGAGAAAGTACCCAAGGAGCTAAAGTGACCTGCAACCCTATAGGTGGAACAACAATATGAACTAACCAGTACCCCCTGGAGCTCATGTCTCTAGCCGCATATGTATCAGAAGATGGCCTAGTTGGCCATCAGTGGGAAGAAAGGCCACTTGGTCATGCAAACTTTATATGCCCCAGTACAGGGGAAGGCCAGGGCCAAGAAGTGGGAGTGGGTGGGTAGGGTAGTGGGGGGGGGGGTGTATAGGGACTTGAAATGTAAATGAAGAAAATACCGAATAATAAAAAAAGAGGCGTCTTAGTTTTCCTTGACCAGAACAATAAAGGAGGATTCCTATGCCCAGTGAGGATTTTTTTTTTTAAGATAGTTTAGGACTCTTCAGATAATCATTGCTCCTCCAAGTGGCATAACTTCATTTGATCTAAAGCTTTCAATAAGGATAACCTGGTAACCATGGTTTGGAACCTGGTGAACTCAGCCTACTTGGTACACAACTGAAGGCAATGACAGTCTGTTTTACAGAACCCATCAGTTGTCAACAGTGCAGCAGGGAAAACTTGGACTTATGAGCTCCTCCCTGATCCGTGGTGGTCTGTTAACAGGATCAATCTTATTCTGGCCCAGTTCAGGCAGCCATAACTGTTATAAAATCAAGTTTACAATGGCTACCTAATACCCTGAAGCTAGCATTTTTTATTATCTCTTCTCCCTATCTTTTGGCTATTTCATTTTCTTTTTTTTCTTTTCTTCAGTGTTCCCCGAGCCTAATAAAGATTAGTATAAATGTCCCATGGAGGGCTGAGCACTAAACTTTCATTTATTGTATTTGTTTTCAACAGCCATGTGTCTCTGTGTTCACTATAAAGTGACCCTTCTGTGATTAGTGATGAGAGTGGTATTTGTCTATGAATATTAATATAAAATTTTATAATGTACTTTTTTGCTATATTAATTTTGCTAAACTGCAGCAAATAGGGCCACCTAGAGTCCATGATGTCCCAACTCATGGTGTTTCTGACTGGACATACAGTATCAGGCACATATCGACTTATGTGAGGGTATTTAGCAAATCAAAATAAAAACAAAAACAAAACAAAACACCTTTGTTACTGTATAATCATCATGTCCTAGTGTAGTTCATGTCTACCGCTTGGGCCATTAACAACTTGCTCCTCTGTCAGTCTTCAAATCACCTTCTAGCAGTACCAGTGCTAGCCAGAATGAAGAACGCTTCCAGTTCAATTCTAGCATGACTTCTCTTTTTCTGGCAACCAAAGCTTGCAGTATTTTCATGAACAGGGTCTTAACATCTAGTTTTGGTGGTCAATTAAGAACAATGGGCATATTCTGTATTGTTTGAAGACCTCTGTAGCTTTTCTGACAAACAGCTCATGGGAAGGTATCGGGTTCTTGGTACTAGGAGTTTTTCCTCCTTTATGTGAGCTTCTCTGTCTCACATGAACTTAGAATGCTGTAGAGCAGAAAAGAGCATCAGATCCCCTGGAACTGGAGTCATAAGCAGTTGTGAACCACTATGTGGGTGCTGGGAATTGAACCTGGGTCCTCTGGAAGAGCAAACAGTATTCTTAACCACTAATCTATCTCTCCAGCCTGGTACTAGAATTTTTATTTCATAACCTATGACTTCTGTGAGAAGCATTATCTGCGCATGCATGGGGTTTCCATTCAAACTTCTTTTAAATTATATTTTAATAGGTTTAAACAATAGTAAGTGTCTACTTTTACATATCCCTTAGTTAAGATAACTCAAACATCTCATCTGCAGGTGAATAAGCTTGATAAAACAATGGTCAGATCAGAGTTTTCTAAAGTCATCCAGCATAGAGACTAGAATATATTCTTATTAGTTTGAGGTCTTTCAAAATTTTTTTGCATATATGTATATATATATATATATATACATACACACACATATACATAAACATATATATGTGACTTATACCTATGATCTTAACAATGGGGCTGAAGGGCCATATTGCACAACAGCCATTTTTAACTCCTTTATCAACTTGAAATCCAAAGTCTGGTAATGTCTGACTCTAGTATCTTGCTGATCAACTACCTCGACCACAGGAAAGGCTAGCGTATTAGACGTATCCTGTCTTCTCCCACGAGCCTGACTCACAGCTCTTTCTAGCGGCACCTGGTGAACTTCAGAAGAGTTACTCTTTCCCACTTCTGACATCCTTTTTAGCTCCTGAAGCTCATTAGTCAACTTCTGAAGCCTAGTTTCAAACTCTAATTTGCTTAGTCGCGTGTCCCTATGAGTAGCACCTCCCGAGGTGGGGACCATAGGTGGAGCGGGAGACTCACAAGAAGGCCAATTCTCATCAAAATAATGGGCAGCTCTTCTATCTGAGTGATTTTTGTTTGAATTTAGTTCATCATCAGAGTTTCCACATTTATTAAATTTAGAGTTGAGGACCCTTTTCTGAGAAGGCCCTCTCTGATAGGCGCTCTTCCTGAGATTCTACAAGCTCTGCCTGGGTACAATTCGACCCCAGAGAGGTAGCATCTTAGATAGCATCATTTATGAGCGCCCAGAGGCCTAAGGTGAAATTATCTGCCTGAGTGATTTTCAAGGCCTCACCAACTTTCTCCCAGGTTCTGTAATCTACAGTTTCTTCTTCCTTTAACCATGGGCAACAGCTATATATCCTATCAAAAAATTTCTTACCAATTGTACTTTAAGCCCTACTCCTCTGGCCTGAAACAGCTCCTGAAAACTACGGATGACTGCCTGATCCATAACTTTAAAGCTTACCTTCTCTCGCCTGAAACAGCTCCTAAAAGCTGGGGACAACTGCCTAATTTCAGTTTCTAGTTCCGATTAATACGCTGTTGACCAAAGCTGAACCAGAGTTGGGTTAGCGCCGATTTAAGCTTAGTTCGTATCTTACTGCATCCTCAGCAACACTTTAAAAATGAAATTTTAAGCTAGCGCTAGCATGTGTACCTGTTTGTTGCTCCAGTGCCTGATACGAAGACCATTAGCTTTTCCCGTGGAGCTCCACATGGACAGTGTTCTCTCAGCGTCCTTTTGCCATTCTTCAGGTCCCTGTTCGGGTGCCAAACTGCTGCATGCCGTCCAGTGGCTTGTGAGGAACGGGTACGGCTGAGATGGCAGACTTGAGCTGAAAGCAAAGAACTAGAAAGACGAAAGAAAGAAAGAAAGAACGGAGATAAGACAACCAAGTTCTGATCAAAGCTCAATTTTACTATTTAGTGCACTGGGTTATGAAGAAGGGGAAAGGGGCCCATTCCCGCCAAATCATGCTGGAGTCCAGTTTCAGGTGACCACGTGTTTGGCTCCGGAACAGCTAGGCGGCAGGCAGCAGCAGTGGGAGTGGCAGAACGATAGGGCGACAGGCTCCACCCCGATGCTCTCTTCTTGCTAACAGTGAAACCTGAACAAATAGGTTTCAGGCTGGGGGCAGGGGGAGGTTACAGTTAAACTTGATATATAGGTACTATAGGCATGAACTTAAGAGATGACTATTTGACTAAAACAATTTGTATCAAAACTTACCATTTTAATAGATACTATCATGGCTTATTATAGAACTGTAAAAGCTAACAACTCTACAAGCAATACTATTTATTTTACATCCACACTGGATATTTTAAATGACATTTTATTCTATTATTTTCCAAAAACTGACTTTCTTCTCAGAAGTTTTATTAATATATTTTAATGTAGCCACATGTTCAACAATACTTGGCTTAAAGACTAAAGGTATTGTAGCCAAATGACATGGAAACCTGGACCATAATTTGACCATCTATCAGTGCACGTACTAAAAGAGATACTGCAAAGTTTTTAGTGAGTCTATTCTCATTGTGAATACTTTATCAGTTCTCTTTCCCACTGTTTTAATAAACTGTTGAAAATGATTCAATTTGGCTTACTGTTCTGAGTCTTTATTATCACTATGTAGTATTATCTAGACCATGTTTGTGTAGCAGATTTTGTTAAATGTGTGCTGATTATCTCAATATCTCAAAATTAAGCAGACAAGAATAGTGAAGTGAATTTGTACTATAGTATGACGAGTAGTGAAAGCAATATGTTTATTAAATGGAAATATTTTGCATCTGCCTACACTGAGAAACATAATAAAAGCCAAATTAAATATGCTATTTACTCTATAAAGCTCTTGTTAAGACATTGTTCATTACACAGTACCTTCTTTATATCATCCTGTGGAAGATATATATATATATATATATATATATATATATATATATATATATACATATACATATACATATATGTGTGTGTGTGTATGTATGTAAATGAATTATAATTTAGTGCCAGAGATGATTGCAATTTTGTTCACTTATTTTATCTTTATGGTTATAAAGATTTATGATCTTGATTTTATCTTTGTATTATTTTTGTATTAGAGTCAATTTCATGGTTTATTTCTGCAATATCCATGTTGGCCACTAATCTAATACTGGGTTCATTTAATTCACTGCATTTCAATTTTCTCTCTACGAAATATATCATCACAAACTTTGTATTTCCTTTTGGTGCTATTTATAATTATTCTTTATCATCATGATCTGTATTATATTATAATGTGTAACTTGTTTCTTCAAAACTTACATTTTGTGAGCTAAAGAGATGCCTCAACTAATAAGAGCACTTGCTAGTTTTGTAGAAGATCCAGGTTCAGTTCTGAGCATGCACCTAGCAAGTCACAACCACTTATAACCCCAGTTCTAAGATATCCTATGCATTCTTCTGGACTCTGCAGACACATCATGCACATACATGTGTGTGTGTGTGTGTGTGTGTGTGTGTGTGTGTGTGTATATATATATATATATATATATGCCTTTCAATAGTAATACCACACCTTATGGTATTGTTTTTAATATAACCTTGTGATGACTATCTTTCTTCTACCTAACATGATTACCAGCCTGTAGAACACATTTTATTGCCACTTATATGTGGCTATCCATATTCAACCTGCTGGAATACTTTTGCCTGTTTTCATAGACCTTTTAGTGTGGGTTCTTTAAAATGAGTTATTGTATGTAATAAATATAAAAAATATATATTGAATATAAAAATAACCCATGCATTTAGACTTGTAAACTACAAAATCCATGATAAATATATAATGAAGGGTATTGATTAAATTCAAGTCAGTGAAAAATTTATAAAATTTTAATTTTAGTATTGAGCCATATAAGTTAGTTTTAGCTCACTGATATTTATGTGTGGTTATACTTCTGTAACTCATCGTTTAATATAGATCCCATAAAAGTTTTAGAGACTAAACATTTCTTAACCAACTCTGAAAATTATGTTGATTTTTATTTTTCATAGATACACTTAATAAATAAAAATTATCAGATAGTGTAGACATACATAGATGCATAAAGCTCTAAAATACATAGTTAAAAATAAGGAAGTTTTAAAATTTGGTTTTGCCCACTAGTGTACCTAACCAGGTGATGAGAAATTAAACAAAACTACTACCAGAATCCTGCAGAAGAGGCTGGTTTCTAAAAAGTGACATTCATAAATTAACACAATAATTAAATTTTATATGTACATTCAACCTCTCAGAAGAAAATGTAATTTAGTCCTTGAAGGCTGGGGAATATTTAAATCTGTATCAAGTTTTATGTAGTTATACAGACTCTTCAATTCAAGTGTGATGAACATGTTTTTACTGATACAAACAATTTATGAATAAAACTGTAATTTCCTAAATACCTTTGCCATTAATGTTGATTGCTTCATCACAGTTCAGTCATATTTAGACAATCTAAGCAAGCTGTGTGATTACTCCAGGAACCATGGCATGATGTGTTCAAATTAGTACCATCTGTGGATAGAAAGAGTTTGAGGTTTTTCGTCATT